>NC_141001.1:50860204-51206746 GCF_052327205.1 Somniosus microcephalus | reverse complement strand
GTCACTCGATGCTAATGAGCGGATAATCAGATGCTAATGAGCGGAATTTTGAACGTTTTTTGGATACCGTGGGCGCAATTTTTGTCTCGCTGAAACATAAATACGCTTACGACCGTTCCGGAATCGTAAGCTTTCTTTTGATGTAACGCACGTGTAGGTACACTCTATAACTTTAGAGTGTATAGCCGGACAGACACACCGAAGGACAGACAGACAGACAGACAGACAGACGTATCCTTTTATATATATAGATGCCCGGCGGTGCCGACGGGATTTTTGAGGAATGTTGTTGTTGGAAGAGAGAGAGAGAGAGCGACTGGGGGGAAGAGAGAGAGAGAGAGAGCGACTGGGGGGAAGAGAGAGAGAGCGAGTGACTGGGGGGGAGAGAGAGAGAGCGAGCGACTGGGGGGGAGAGAGAGAGAGAGCGAGCGACTGGGGGGGAGAGAGAGAGAGCGAGCGACTGGGGGGAAGAGAGAGAGAGCGAGCGACTGGGGGGGAGAGAGAGAGAGCGAGCGACTGGGGGGAAGAGAGAGAGAGCGAGCGACTGGGGGGAAGAGAGAGAGAGCGAGTGACTGGGGGGAAGAGAGAGAGCGACTGGGGGGAAGAGAGAGAGCGACTGGGGAGGAGGGGGGAGGTGGGGGGAGGGGGGCAGGAGAGGGGGAATTGGGGGGGAGGGGAGTGGGGAATGGGGAGGGGAGGGGGCAATGGGGAGGGGAGGGGGAGTGTGGGGAGGGAGGGGGGTGTGGGGGTAGAGGAGGGGGGGAGAGGTGGGAGAGGGGGGAGGGGAGGTGGGGAGGAAGAGGGGAGGGGAGGGGGGGTGTGGGGGGAGAAAGGGAGGGTGGGAGCTAGCAGACCCGATGGCTCCGCGGAGCTCCGTGCCGCCCCACGCACTGACATGGCTCAGCCCGAGCCCCGCCCTCCCAAGCACCGGCCTCCCGCTCTCCGGAGCCCCGCCCTCCCGCTCTTCATAGAGCCCCGCCCTCCCGCTCTCCGGAGCCCCGCCCTCCCGCTCTCCGGAGCCCCGCCTTCCCGAGCCCCGCTCCCCGCCCGAGCCGGCTTCAAGACCAGAGAGACGCCACCGCGCAACCTACCGCATGAGGCCCGGCCGGACTCAAGTCGTGCTCCAGGCGGAAGATGACGTGGACACTGACTCCCGCCCGCCTTTACTAAGATGGCGGTGGTGGCGATGCTCGGCTCAGGCCCGCCCCCTCCAGCCTTCACAAAGATGGCGGCGATCGCTGGCCTTTTGTCGATCGTGACGGGAAGTGCCTAGCTCGGGCATGGCTGGTCAACAGACGCCCAGGCTTTGAGGCCTGGAAAAACGGTGAAAGGTAGCAATATTATAGAGGTTAGACAAAAGATTTACAAATTAATTAACTTTTTTAAAAAACAATTTGTCTTTTAAAAGCAACTTTTTTTTTGCTGGAAATGTAGATTTGAAAAGAAACATGCAGAAAGCAGGAAAAAGAAATGAAAAGTTTGGAATCAAGATAGCGGTGACTCACCTCGGTTCAGAACGACAAGGCCCGCCCACACACGCACCGATTGGTCGACCGTCAGGTCACCGAAGCGTAGGATTGGTCAATTGTCCCGTCGCTCGACTGTAGGAGGGCCCGCCCGCACGCGCCAAGAACCTGGCGTACGATTGGAATCGTAAGCTTTCTTTTGATGTACCGCACGTGTAGGTACGCTCTATAACTTTAGAGTGTATAGCCGGACAGACACACACCGAAGGACAGACAGACAGACAGACAGACAGATCCTTTTATATATATAGACTAGCTGAAGGTGCCCGGCTGGTGCCGAGGGGATTTTAGAGGGAATGTTGTTGTTGGAAGAGAGAGACTGGGGGGAAGAGAGAGAGAGAGAGCGAGCGACTGGGGGGAAGAGAGAGAGAGCGAGCGACTGGGGGGGAGAGAGAGAGAGCGAGCGACTGGGGGAAAGAGAGAGAGAGCGAGCGACTGGGGGGGAGAGAGTGAGAGAGCGAGCGATTTGGGGGGAGAGAGAGGGAGCGAGCGTCTGGGGGGGAGAGAGAGAGCGAGCGACTGGGGGGGAAGAGAGAGAGAGTGCGAGCGACTGGGGGAAGAGAGGGAGAGTGAGTGACTGGGGGGAAGAGAGAGAGCGACTGGGGGAAGAGAGAGAGTGACTGGGGGAGGGGGGTAGGTGGGGGGGAGGGGGAGGGGTTGGAGGAGGGGGTGGGGGTGGGGGGGGAGGGGAGGGGGGAAGGGGGGGAGGGGAGGGGGGACAGGGGGGCAATGTGGGGGAGGGGAGGGGGGAATGGGAGGGGAGGGGAGGGGGTGGTGTGGGGAGGGAGGTGGGTGTGGGGGGAGAGGGGGGAGGGGAGGGGGGGAGAGGACAGGGGAGAGGGTGGAGGGGAGGGGGAGAGGAGGGAGGGGAGGTGAGGGGAGGGGGTGTGGGGAGGGAGGGGTGTGTGGGGGGTGTGGGGGGAGAGGGGGGAGGGGAGGGGGTGAGAGCAGGGGGGAGAGGGGGGAGGGGAGGGGGTGTGAGGAGGGGGGAGAGGGGGGAGGGGGGGAGAGGGGGGAGGGGAGGGGGGGAGGAAGGGGGAGGGGAGGGGGGGAGGAAGAGGGGAGTGGAGGGGGGTGTGGGGGGAGAAAGGGAAGGGGGGAGCTAGACCCAGACCCGATGGCTCCGCACTGACATGGCTCAGCCCGAGCCCCGCCCTCCCGAGCACTGGCCTCCCACTCTCCGGAGCCCCACCCTCCCGCCCTCCCGAGCTCCACCTTCCGAGCCCGGCCCCCCGCCCGAGCCGGCTTCAAGACCAGAGAGACGCCGCCGCGCAGCCTATCGCGTGAGGCCCGGCGGACTCAAGTCGCGCTCCGGGCGGAAGATGAAGCGGACGCTGACTCCCGCCCGCCCGCCTTTACTAAGATGGCGGCGTGGTGGCAACGCTCGGCTTAGGCCCGCCCCCTCCACCCTTCACAAAGATGGCGGCGATCACTGGCCTTTTGTCGATCGCGACGGGAAGCGCCTAGCTCGGGCGTGGCTGGTCAACAGATGCCCAGGCTTTGAGGCCTGGAAAAACGGTGAAAGGTAGCAAAATTATAGAGGTTAGACAAAATATTTACAAATTATTAACTTTTTTTAAAAACAATTTGTCTTTTAAAAGCAACTTTTTTTTTGCTGGAAATGTAGATTTGAAAAGAAACACGCAGAAAGAGGGAAAAAGAAATGAAAAGTTTGGAATCAAGATGGCGGTGACTCACCTCGGTTCAGAACGATAAGGCCCGCCCACACACGCACCGATTGGTGGACCGTCAGGTCACCGAAGCGTAGGGTTGGTCAATCGTCCCGTCACTCAACTGTAGGAGGGCCCGCCCGCACGTGCCAGGAACCCGCCGTACGATTGGTCGACCTCGACGTCACTCTATTGCTAATGAGCGGATAATGAGATGCTAATGAGCGGAATTTTGAACGTTTTTTGGATACCGCGGGCGCAATTTTAGTCTCACCGAAAGATAAATACGCTTGCGACCGTTCCGGAATCGTAAGCTTTCTTTTGATGTAATGCACAATGTAGTTACGCTCTATAACTTTAGAGTGCATAGCCGGACAGACACACGAAGGACAGACAGACAGACAGACAGACAGACAGACAGAGAGATGTATCCTTTTATATATATAGACTAGCTGAAGTGCCCGGCGGTGCAAGGCTTTTTCGAGGGCATGTTGTTGTTGGAAGTGAGAGAGAAAGAGCGACTGGGGGGAAGAGAGAGAGCGACTGGGGGGGAAAAGAGAGAGCGACTGGGGGGGAAGAGAGAGAGCGATTGGAGGGAAGAGAGAGAGCGACTGGGGGGAAGAGAGGGCGGGAGGGCAGAGAGGGGGAGGGAAGGGAGGGCAGGAGGGGAGGGAGGGGGAGGGAGGGCAGGGAGGGAGGAGGGGAGGGAGGGCAGTGAGGGAGGGGGGAGTGAAGGGAGGGAGGTGGGAGGGGAAGGGAGGGGGAGGGGGAGTGAGGGGAGGGAGGGGGAGGGGAGAGAGAAGGGGGCAAGGAGGGGGAGGGAGTGGGGGAGAGAAGGGGAGGGGGGAGAGAAGGGGGAGGGGGAGGTGGGGGAGAGGAGGGGGGGAGAGGGAGGGGGAGAGGGAGGGGGAGAGAGGGGGGGAGAGGGAGGGGGAGGGAGGGGGAGGGGGGGAAGAGGGGGAGGGGGGGAGAGGGAGGGGGAGGGGGGAGAGGGAGGGGGAGGTGGGAGGGAGAGGGAGGGGGAGGAGGGGGGGAGAGGGAGGGGGAGAGGGGGGAGGGAGGGGGGGAGGGAGAGGGGGGAGGGAGAGGGGGGGGAGGGGGGGAGAGAGGAAGAGGAGGGGGGTAGAGAGACAGAGGGAAGGAGAGAGAGAGGGTGAGTGGCCCGCAGCCGCAAATGGAGCCAAGCCCCGAGAACAGGCATGAGCCGGCTTGAGGCTGAGAGACGGCCACGCCCGGTTGCCGGGGTAACCCTTCCCCCCCCTTCCGAGCCCCCGTCCTCCCGAGCACCGGCCGCGCCGCCCCGCCCCGCACTCCCGAGAGCCCCACTCTCCGAGCCCCGGCCGCCCCGCTCTCCGAGCCCCAGCCGCCCTGCCCCGCACTCCCGAGAGCCCCGCTCGCCGAGCCCCGCCCGCCCCGCACTCCCGAGAGCCCCGCTCTCCGAGCCCCAGCCGCCCCGCCCCGCACTCCCGAGAGCCCCGCTCTCCAAGCCCCGCCCGCCCCGCACTCCCGAGAGCCCCGCTCTCCGAGCCCTGGCCGCCCCGCCCCGCACTCCTGAGAGCCCCGCTCTCCGAGCCCCGCCCCCTGGCCGAGCCGGCTTGAAGTCCGCCGATTGCGGCTGTGAGAGACGGCCGGCGGGCCCGGTTGCTGGGGTAACCCTTCCCGCTCACCAAGCCCCGCCCCCCCGCCCGAGCCGAGCGGGGAACAGAGAGAGACGTCGCGTCTCAGCTGCTCCTGCTGCGCGCGTACCCTGACCCTCGTGAACCTCATGGCTGACGCCGTTGCCCCGGGTAACGTGACACCGGTGGTGGCGGGGGGGGTGAGGAGCTTAGCAGAAGCCGTCGGACAATTACCTAGCTCGGGCCTGGCTGGGCAAGAAAGGCCCAGGCTTTGAGGCCTAACAAAAACGGGGAATGGTAGGAAAAAGAATCTTCAGGTTAGAGAAAATATTTACAAATGAATGAAGTTTTTTTTTTAAACAATTTAATAAAAGCAATTTTATTTTGCTGGAAATGTATATTTGAAAAGAAAGACGCAGAAAGCAGGAAAAAGAATGGAAGCAAGATGGCGGCTACTCACCTCGGTTCAGAACGATAAGGCCCGCCCACACACGCACCGATTGGTCGACCGTCAGGTCACCAAAGCGTAGGGTTGGTCAATTGTCCCGTCACTCAACCGTAGGAGGGCCCGGCCGCACGCACCAGCAATCCGGCATACGATTGGTCGACCTCGAGGTCACTCTGTCGCTAATGAGCGGATAATGAGATGCTAATGAGCGGAATGTTGAACATTTTTCGGATACCGCAGGCGCGATTTTCGTCCGGCCGAAACGTAAATACGCTTACGACCGTTTCAGAATGGTAAGCTTTCTTTTGACGTAACGCACGCGTAGGTACGCCCTATAACTTTCGAGCACATAGCCGGACAGACGCACATGTGAGGACAGACAGGTAGACAGACAGATAGACAGACAGATAGACAGACAGAAAGAAGTATCCGTTTATATATATAGAGAACAGAGTGGCATGATTTCGTTGATGATTATCCGTTCACATTACAAAGCTTCAGTGATTGGGCTTGAATTGCCTTCGTGGCAGCGGGTTACCAGATGGCAATTGGAGTGTTTGTGCCACGTGCCACTTCTCCTGGTGAAAAAAGATGTTGGCCGAGGTTTTCCACTTTTGCGGAATCTCGGTGCAGCTTCAGTGGGGAGGGCTTCTACCGCCACAAGGTCGCATCCTTGACTCCAGCTGATTTGCCGGCCTCTGGCTCATTTGCATTTTTCAGCCGATTACGGCAGGAATCCGAGTCCAATGGCCTGATGGATTTTATTCCCTTCAAGGGATTTAAAACTTAAATCATCTCCTCCGTCCAGGCTTCCTTTTGTATCCAGCATTACTGAGCTGCAAATGACAGGAATATGTTACATGAAATAATTCCTGTCGCTTGAATATAATTAGAATATGCCAACATAAATTTGGGTGTAAACTGATATGGCTGATGTCACTTTGTAGGGGGTTGCGTGTGTGCCCAGTCAGCTCTGCCCCTGACTGTCTCTGAGCGGTTCGACTCGCTTCACACCCCCTGGGATCTGGACACCGGACTTAGGTACAGGCGGCGATACAGAAAATCGAGTAGACAAGTGGTTTGGTGCAAGAAAACTGTAATTTTTATTAAAGACACAATAAAACACAATCTTACTGAGAGTTACAGGAATAATTACAGGCATATAAAATTACACTTATTCGGGAATGGGGAACACACGGCACATCGAGGGAAACAAACACATTAAAATGATTCCCTTATCCTTATCCTACCCCCAATACCTAACTAGATTAAGCTATGGGGGCCAGGAATTCATGCTCACCAATTCGAAACCTGTTGATTTAACTGGTTGTGGGTTTTGGGGTTCACTCTTGTTGTCCTTTGGGGTTCGTCGTCGTCATGTGGTCACAGGGTGCGGCTATGGAGTTGTTTGTGCGAAGCACCCTCCTTTTCCTCCGTTAACGTCTTCGTTGAGTACTTTGTTGCGATGGGTCTTCTTCTTCTTCGGGCGGTTCGGTCGCCGACGGTTTTGTTGCGGCTGGGGCTCGGTTGGTGGGTTTTATTGTCTTTGATTTCCCTACCCAAGCTTCAAACGTCAGCTTATCACTAGACCGTTTGTCTTGATTTTACTGTCCATGCATCAAACGCCAACTTATTCATCAAACGCCAGCTTGTAACTAGGCCGTTTTTCCCCCAACACGTCTTCCCGCTGCCCTTCTCAGCCTTCACTGGTTTTGCCTTTTGTCTTGTCTCGTCTCATCTCGTCTCATCTGTTCGTGGCCCCGTATGTCCTGTGTGTTTTCGATTCGGTTCTCGTTCTCCTCCCGCGTTTGGCCCCCGGTGTAGTAATGGGCGTCCTTGGTGTCGAGCAGCACGGGGAGGGAGAAGAGAGCCCGCAACGAGGCACGAAACAAGAGCGAGAGGCAGGCGGCAAGGGCCAAGAGAGTGAGCACTACCGGTGGGCCTACAATTATACCCGGTTCTTCACCCCTTATCTGCGCGCCAAATCAGGTCAGTTCTTTGTCTAACTTTTGGTGGGCTCATCTAAAATGATTGCAGTCATTTACTTTAATGACTTTTGGGGCAGTTGTCTCCTCGTTTAATGGCTTCGATATCCTGGCTGTTTGTTATTTATGAAACTTAATCGGGTTTTCCTGGCTCGGTGGCCCCGTTGATCTGTTACCGATTTTGTATGCGAGAAGTTGATGGCCTCAAGATTAGGTCCATCCTGACTTGATCTGTTCCAAGGTGAAGAATGCATATTCAGTACGATAGCAAAATACTGCAGATGTTGGAAATCCGAAATAACAACAGAAAATGCTGGAAAAACTCAGCAGGCCAGGCAACATCCGTGGAGAGAAATTAGAGTCAACGTTTCAGGTCACTCTAATTTCTCTCCACGGATGTTGCCTGGCCTGCTGAGTTTTTCCAGCATTTTCTGTTGTTATAATGCATATTCAGTGTTTACCTAGCTGTCTGGCTTTAGAAAATGGAAAAGTCTTTCACAGATCCATGCATGTTAGGTTTCGTTTCAGGGTTTGAAATGGGCCTGCCTTCCTTGCAGGGCCTTGCTTTTAAAATCCTGCAAGTCTTGATCACAAGGTTTCAGAAGCCATTTTGGGTACCCTTTTTAATAATTTGTCCATAGGGTCCCTTTATCCATAACTTTTGGGGAATGTGGGAATTTTGAGAACCCTACAACTTCTGGTGGAAAATTCCAGTATAGGCAGGAGAGAAGCAGGGAGCAGCTTTGAGACGAAATTATCAGTCAGGTTACACCAGGAGGTCGGTGCAGCTCAAGCAGATAATGTAGGCCATTGTTCTTAACCGTACATCTTGAGTTCCTGTTATCTAAATGAGATTGTGAGAGAGAGAGTGGGAGAGAGACAGAGGGGAGAAAGATAGGAGAGAGAGGAGAGAGAAAGAAAGGGAGAGAGGGGGAGGAAGAGAAAGGGGGAGGAGGAGGGAGGGAGAAAGAGAAAACAGATGAGTGGGAGAGAGATGCCATTGAACTTAAAAGGCATTAAAACCAATGTAAAAACACAATGCAGATCATCCATTGGAACCTGTCTAATTCATATCAGAAAGTAAAAAACCCTTTTCTCCTGTGACACAAACACCTCGTTTGATGTCAAGCAATCCACTGCTAAGAAGGCAATTCAAGCAATCACTGAAGTGTGGAATGAAAGGATATCATTAAATGGGCCAGATGATCATCATCTTCTGAAACTATCTTGTGAAAATGGGTGGCCAAGTGTATTTGGCACAAACCAATAAGCAGAGAATGCTCAAAAGGGTGGAACCTGAGGAAAAGAAACCCTTTTCTGATGTAGCAAAACTGCTGCGGACCAAAAATTCAAGGATAGATTTTTCTTCCACACTGCTCCTGATGAATCGGTGTTCCCCAGGCATGGTAAAGAGGAAAAAGGAGTGGAGATCTGTTATGTCAGGTTCACGCCCCCAACTGTACTGCAACAGAATTTCCTCGGGTTTCCCCAGTATACATAAGTGGGTCCACACTGAAAATAGGTGCAGGCCCAGTATTAGTATTTTAACAAAGTGGGGTCGGGGTGGGGGTTCCCTGATACCCCCCTCATTTTCCTATGGATATGTTGGTTGGACACCTGAGCATTAGAGAGCCTGAAGAACCTTGACACAAGGGTCTACCCGAGGGCCTCCGTGGACTGGAGAGTCTGATGATCTTCCCAGGATAATCTAAAGGCTTCCGGACCTTCTGACTCTGCTCTCCTGTGATGGCGGGCCAGGGGGATGGTCTAAGTGTCAGATACCTCACACGGCACAATGGATAAACTGCATTTGGGGATAGTGGATGATCACAGCAGCATCTGTAGCCAGAGTTTGGCTGGACTATTTCATTTATGCCGAGCTTACAAAAATCGGAGTTTATTTATCCATAACATTCGATGTTTTAATGAGGAATGACGTAGATAAGGGGGTGGCTATAGAAAATCAGTCAGAGAAAGGAAGATCAGGGTAATGCAGTGCAGGGCCAGCCTTAAGTGCAGGCTGCTGCAGAAGCTGCTGACTGAGTTGTCCGAGTTCTACAGCTACCCATGCCTCAGGGCGGAGATGATTTCAGACATATCGTCGGCACAATACAGGGGTGCAGGAAAGTGGAGTTGAGGTACAAGATCTCCTATTTCTTATGTTCTTATGTTATGGCTGCAATTTTGCCAGTGCTCATCGTACAGAATGGGTGGCGAGTCAGCTGTGAAATTTAAAATGATCAACAGCGGGTCAGGAATCTGCTGTCAAAACACGAACACTTGCATTTCCCGATGTCGGGTCGGCCAGTGCTGAGCAGACCCGACAGGCAGCAGTGGGGGACCCAGTTCAAATCATTAGTGGCTTGTTTACAGCCAATTAACAATGCTTTTTTCCCCAGCTTTTTGGATTTGGCAGGTCGCCCACCAGTTTCCCGCAGTGACCAGACCTCGTCTGTGAAGCTGAGGCGGGAGGTCAGTGGCCACTGAATCAGCTGATGAGTTGACAGCTTCAAATGTCAAGTCAAAGCTCCCAGCTGATTGAGAAATGTTTCCTTAACAACTAGCTTCTCTAAACTGCATTTCCACTACAGATTCAGAATGCTGCAAGTCTTTACACAAGTGTCCATCCAGTCTGACCTCATGGCCTCTCCCACCATTGACAGATCGCTTCTGTCATCTCTACTTCACCATCCATTTATTCCATCAGCATGGGTGCACTTTATAGTCTCTCACCTTGACCAAGATCAACCCCAACACCAGCATTACCAGGCACACCAGCAGCACCAACAACAACACCAACCTTCTCCGCAATCACCTGATGCTGCACAGGACACAGGGCATCATCACCCAACCACATTGATGCCAGGGATGGCTTTACCATGGCCACATTTACTTCACTTAACACTGTACACCCTGGCCGCCTCATGATTTGCCAGATTGGCACCACTCCACACCAACACCATAAAGCATCCCCACAATGCTCAATCCACTCCTTTCACACTCATCAGCATTGCGGGGGGGTACTGTTATGTCTCACCATTCACTGCAACTCACTAAGCCACTTCCAAAGGTGCACACAAACCTGTCCAAGAATGCAAAGTGTTGAAAATAAAGATTTCAATGTTTGACACCACATTAACAGAAACTTCTCATGAACATTGGTTGTTAGTTGGTATGATTGGACTAGGATGAGGGTGAGTGTGAAGGGTGGCTAGTGAGATGGGGATGTGATAAATTAGATAGAGAGGGGTGGGTGGAGGTGCAAAGTAAGTTAGGTCGCGATCTTGCCAGCCCTGGGGAGGCGGGTATGGAGGTGGGACTGCCGGGAAAATGGCAGTATTTAGGGGCGGGTGTCCAACCCACCTCCATGCCATTTTGCCAGGAGGCGGGTAGCCGTCCCGCATCGGATCCCATCTCCTTGGAGGCGGGAAGGGATTACAGCCACTTAACTGCCTGTTAACAGGTAGTTAACAGGCAGAAAATAGGCTTATCACCATTTTGCCCACACAAGTGCGGGCTTCCCGAAGGCTCCGAGCCCTGCCAGGGTCACCGAGGCGAGTAGTGGGTCAGAGGGGGTTGGAGGGATGCAAAAGTGCGCTGTGAAATGTGGAGAGGTGAGTATCTGAGGTAAGTGGAAAGTGTTAAAAAAAGTGTACTTACCTTTGTTTCTTCCTGCAGGCTTCAGCCGGTGGGTATGCGGAGAGTCTCGTACCTCCGCAGTAGAGATGACAGATGGCCGTTGCATTCTCCAAAGCAACAACCATCTCATTTCTGCAAAAGAAAGAGGTTTGATGAGGTCTTGAATTCAAAACCTCATCAAACTACAGAGAATGTCACTGTTTGACAGCATCACAGAGCTGTCAGACGATGACAATTCATCTGTCAAAAATTTTTGACAGATGAAATATCATAGGTTGACGTTCTCTGCAACCGGCTTTCCCTTAATTGGCCTGCTAAGGTCAATCAAGGGAAAATAGCGTGGGTTGGCCAGAAGTTGATGGAGGTGGGACTAAAACCCGACAAGTGGGAGTCCCGCCTCCAAAAGCTCCCCATTGGCAAAATCACCCCCTTAGTGTAAGGATGTGCAATAGGGTAGGGAAGGCAGAGTGATGGGGATGTGATGAGTAGCACAGCAGGATGAGGTTGAGTGTGGCTTTTCAGTAACATTTTGTGATCTACTGAGATCATTGAAAGGTTTGCGCCACTGCAGCCTGGTCCTCCTGACGACATCCCTACTTATGTCCTCCTCTTCAATGTGCAACCAGGCTGCGTTGGTCTCCTGGGGCGGTCTCTTCTGCCCATTGGAAGAGAAGAGAACCTCCCTGCATATTGTGACTCCCTCCATATATGGAGGGAGTCATGGGAGAGCCTGGGTGCAGCCGTGCACCTCTGCAGTGCTTGTCAGTGTTTGCAGCACCTCAATGTTGTAGAACACTGACAGCACAAATGTCAAAGTAAATTTGCGCATGATCCCTTTAAGGAAATGGGCTGATGACGCATCATCGAATGACGTCATCAGACCCGCTTCCTTCAATTGGCCGGGAAACTCGCTGGGCGGGATTAACAAGCCCATGGGAAAGTCATGTCAGAGGCCGGTATGGAGCCAGCAGCAGGGCCGCGACCTGCCACTGACGTTGCCTGCTGCGGCCCCGCCGAGGTAGGGGAAATTGCGGCCTATATTTCGGGATTTTTTCCATAGGAAAGATTTAGAATATCATTTATTTTTAAATGATGTGTTTTAAAACAAAATGTATTTATACAAATTAAGTTTAAAATAAAAGTAATTACAATGAAAGTAATTATAATTCTAATTTTCCCCAAACACTGAACAATAAGCAGTTTTTACTTTGTCTCAATAGTAAACAGCTCACACTCATTGGGCTGGATTTCACAAACCTCGGCGGGGCTGCAGTGGCAGGAGACGTCGGTGGCTGGTGGTGGCGATAAAAATAAAAACTTGAATGAAATTAACTCTGCCCGCTCACCGAGAATGGGTTGATGGGTGGATAAATTCACGGTAGAATACTTCCTGACACAATCGGGAGGACAGTCCGTCAATTAGATTGAAATGAGGCCCAGGAGTTAAAATTGCCTGGACCTCATGCTGGTGACATCATGGGGCTTTCCTACATGTTTTACCCCCAATTCACAACATGAGTAAAAAAATCGGGGCTTTAGACATATAGGGCTGGATCTTCTCAGCCCTGAGGAGGCGGGCATGAAGGCGGGACTGCCGGTAAAGTAGCAGAAAGTGGGGGCGGATGGCAAACCCGCCCCTAACCCGCCTCTGTGTCCTTTTGCCAGGAGGCGGGAAGATGTGCTGCTTCGGGTCCCGTCTCCTAGAGGCGGGAAAGGGATTAAATTCTTTTAACTGCCTGTTAACAGGCAGAAAAAAGGATTAGTGCCATTTTACCTTCTCCGGTGAAGGCTTCCCGACCTCGGAGAACCCCGTCGGGTTAGAGGAGACGTGAAGGAGGTCTGCGGGGGTCGGAGGCACCTGAAAGTAAGATGTAGAGGTGAGTGATGGGTGCAAGTGTGGAGTGGTAAGTATGGAAGGTGAGTGTTAAGTGTTAAAAAATGTTCACTTACCTTGTTTTCTGCCTACAGCCTTCATCCACCTTGGATCGGGAGACCCGACATCTTCCTTGTCGATTTCACAGACTGGCTGTTGGATCCTTCGACCCAACAGCCATCTGAAATCTACAAAGTTGAAAGGTTTGATGAGTCCTGAACACAAGGCCTCATCAAACTACAGAAAATGTCAGTGTTTGACAGCTTCACAGAGCTGTCAAATGCTGACATTTCTTCTTTCAAGAAGTATTGACACATAGCACATCAGACGTTGACATGCTCTGTCAGTGACTTCCCCCCTAATTGGCCTGCTGAGTCCACAGGGCGGGCTTAACAAGGTCAATCAGGGAAAAATCACACTGGTTGGCCAGATGATGATGGAGGCGGGACATTGACCCGACAAGCAGCAGCCCCGCCTCCAACTCATCTTCATTGAGAAAATCCAGCCCATGAAGTCAGTCAGGTTTTTGAACAGAAGGTGCAGAGGCAAGCTTAGGAGGATAATTAGGAGTTATATTGCTTAAGTTATGTAACACGACTCACTGATGTGGGTCAGCATAGCATATTTTATTTTGGTATTATTATACAAAGACAAGTTGTACTGATTGAACTAAGTGAATCCGATGATAACTGTACTCTATATATTCACTTGCTGTGAAATAAAGCAGCTTAATGATTCATATCTAGCCGTGTATCACCAGCTGTTTTCTCGGTACATCTTTGAAAAGATTGAAGAAGCAAGTGTGAACGATATGAGTATCAAGTTCAGATGATGAAGAGTCATCAGATCTACTGTTATACCCCTGGTTGTGCAATTGCGTAGGTAGATATTGGACAGTGTGGTCACGCCCCTAAATGTAAGATAATTTCACTGCTTCCAGGAGTGCCTGCCAACACTGTACCTGAGAATATCTAAGGCTAGAGTCTAAGGCAAAGGCAAAGATTCCCAGTTCAACTGTTGCATCTCAGTGCATTTTACTAGTTAATGGCCATGTAATGAAACACTCTGGTTCATAGGGGATGTGAGGTCCGCTTGTGAGAATGGCTACATTATGCTGAATCAAAGAAGAATATCTAGTGTACAACCAAAAAATCGAACTATCTTTTTCCTTCAGCTTTATGATCATGTCGGCCCTGAGCTCTCTTCACTTTTTTCTGGCTGGTAAGGGGCATCTCAGGACTGGTGATGATCATAATGCCCCCTGAAATGAGGTTGTTGCTATATATGTGTGTATATATGTATACATACTCCTTCCTTCATGCAACCAACAGAACAAAACAGCCACATGGTATTGGTAATTTATGAATAAAGAACAGAGGAAACAGACGTATATCCATAAAGACAACATCAGAATTAGCTGGGGAAAAATTCAACTAAACAAAGGGTAAAGACAAATTCAAGCAGATTTTGCCATCCGTCAGCAATGAGCAAAGCTCCTGAAACTTTTAAATAAAGACACATACAGCTTGCCCAGTGAATCCTTGTGCATTAGGCAGCAGGCATCTCATGCTATCAGAGATGCACTATGTGTTTAAATATTGTGTTAAATCACAGAGGTTGGTCAGGTCTAGAAATATAAATGGCAGATGGAGAGCACTGCAGGAGAAGGATGACACCTCTTTGTCATTTCGCTCATTGACCTTCAGGCAAGGACAAGATGCTCTCCTAACATGGTTGGTGAAGGGAAAGAAAATACATACCATAGGACCTCTGAGGAAAGGGACTGCAGTAGAATCCACCAAAGAATCTCCTTAACTGAATTAAAATAATCCTTTTACTCTTAAAGGGGTATTGTCATCATGAAAAAATGCTTTGGCGAATTATTTTTTTCCCTCTATTTCAAAAATAATAAGCAAGGGTGTAAATCGTAACAAATACCACCATTATTTCATGACATTAGTGCCCCTTTAAGAATAATGGTCTACTATATTGGGCAAGTAATGATGCCCACAGCTCACAATACAAAGAAAGCTTTTCAATTTTCTTGTGCAAAAGGGGAAATTTTTTGAAAGGCAATCTTTTCATACAAGCGCTTAAGGGCTGGTATTTTAATGTTCAGACATGCTGACAGCGATGGGGGGGGGCCCGATAACGCATGGGAAACTCGGAAGTATGTGAAGTGCGTCTGCCAGTGGCTTTTTAACACAGCCACTGCATTAACAAAAGATTTCTGTGCTTCCTGACCAATTAGCATCAGCGGGCGTATTGATGACCCGCATGACGCGATTTCAACTCCACTATTTAAAGGGACACTCCAAACATGCAAGTTGAAGCAGTTGGAAGTAGGAAGGAGAAAGAACTGGAGCCATGGAAGATAGAAGGTCAAAGGCTGCGCCCCGCTTCAGCGACGCCTCCCTGGATGTGTCATTGGGGGGCTTTGAGGGCCTGGAGGGATATACTGTTCCCTAGCAATGGGAGGAAGAAGCCAGCTGGGGACACCAAGAAGCAATGTTCCCCCTAATTTATTTTGTGTGCATGGCCCCTTTAAGGGGTTACACGGCCCATTCACATTTCTGCGCATGCGCGAAATTTAACATTGATACAGCCGGTCCCCGGCTGCATGGGACAGGCAGAGGGCTCGCCACACTCCTGGATACAATGCAGGAAACGGTTCGATGACCTAAGCTGGACAGGATAGGTGCAAGCAATGGCACATTCACCTACATCCTGATGTACGTATCACCCCAACCCCCTCACTCTGCCTTCTCAAGCCTTCACGGGTCCCGCAGGTGGTCCAGGTCGCCGCCGCCAACTCCTAGAGGAGGTCACTCCCTCTGAGGGTGCACCGTCACTGGTCTCATGCAGACTGTGCACCAGCTCAGATACCCACACTTTGGTGGGACCAGTAAGGCAGATAATTTGGTTTTCACCTGGTAACCCACACATCACAAGTGAGCAAGAGCTGATGGTGGAGACAGGGACAGCTGTGGAGAGTCTGCATCGGAGGGTGCAGGACGCTCCAAGCTCTGCTTAGCTGGACACAGATGCTGTATCTCAGGGTCCATCGAACAGGCTACTTCTGGAGAAGCAGCAGCAGAGAATGTGCGATGAACTGGCAGGCAATGTTTCCTCTTACTTTTTTTTTGGGTGTACAGCCCCTTTAAGCGGCTGCGTGGCCCATTCAGTTACATGCGCGAAACTTACCATTGAAAAAGCCGGTCCCGGGCAGCCCTTGCAGTTGACAAACACTCCTGGGTGCCTTAATTGGCACATGTGTGTAGTCACTGACGCCCTGCACCTGTGGGAAGCCAGCCAGAGCCGCAAACCCGAGCATCCGCTCATTCTAACCAGCGTTATCACAGACGGAGTTCACATAATTGCCGGCCGTGACAAAGAAGCAATCAGAGATCTGTCTTATGCATTTTGTGTATCTCTGACTGCAAGATCCTGCAAATGCCTCCAGCAGAGCCCTGGAAGGATCCAGAGGTAAAAAGGTTGAAGGCAGTGGTGACTTTAACAACCACTGGTAAAGTGTGGCCAGCAGGCCTTGTTCCAGCAAGCTGCAAATGTCTGCCACCACCTGACGTGACACCCTGAGCCTCCTCACACACTGATGTTCTGACATGTTGAGGAAACTGATCCTCTGCCTGTACACCCTATGTGCCGGGTATGGCTTCCTGCAAGCTGCACCTCTCTGCTGATCCCCTCTTTCCCGTGGAGCTGCAGGTCTGTAAGCAGCAGGCTGTTGCTGGTGCAGGTCCTGCTGCTCCTGCTGTGGCTGGTGCTGTTGGTGGTCATCTTGGTCCTCCTCTGAGGTCCAAAGTAACACAGTGACACCCATGGTGATCTGATAGATTAGAGCTCTAAAATGCAGATCAGACCTCCGAAACTTGAAAGTGTAGATTGTAGTGTATGTACCTTTAAGAGCCCCTGTGTACTGTAATACCGGTAGTGACCACTCGGGTATATAAGCCTGTATAGCGTCTTGTATCTTTTAGTTCACCTCCAGACTTTGTTCAGTAAACACCTGTTAAACGAACTCCTGCATTCCGTGTCTCCATTAACACACGGATACAACAGTGGCGACGAATTGGAAACGGACTTACCTGCAATTCGGCAGCACCTCAAGGAGATCGATTCCTCAGGCGAAGGTCGAAGAAAAAAAAACAAAACTGTGGTTTCACCAGCTAGCCGAGCTGGTGGCAGGTACTGCACTAGTCCTTCGTGGGCGGCGGGCTGGGGCTCGATCGGGTGGCTCTGCAGCGGGGCCGAGCAGCGAGTCGGAAGGCGGAGGCAAACAGAGATGGAGGGTGGAGCACTCGGCAGACGGCCGGCGCTGCAAAGCAGGTCGGCGTTCGGACCAAGCAGAGGGAGGGAAAAGTCCCAGAGAGTCCGGCGGGAACGAGCCTCCAACTATTAAAAATATCTGTGTAAATAAAAATCGCGGAGAACAGCATTGTCAGCAGTGGCAGCGGCGGGAAAGCGTGGGAGGCGCCATTTTTTCTCAGCAGGGAAGAAAGGAAAGCGCGGGAGGCGCCATTTTTGATTTTCAGGATGCCTAAGACTGGCAATATTACTGCTTTCGATAGTGATATAGAGGATTGGACCACATATGTGGAAAGAGTGGAGGTATATTGCACAGCGAATGAAGTAGAGGATGATAAAAAGGCATCGGTACTTCTAAATCTGATGGGTGCAAGGACATACGGGCTGTTACGAAACTTAATCACTCCAGCTAAACCGATGGACAAGAATTTTAAGGAGATTGTTGATACCCTACAAGAGCACTTAAACCCAACAACGCTGCTGATAGCGGAACGATTCAAATTCTTCAGGAGGAATCAGCACAAGAAAGAAAGGAACGCTGATTACCTCACCGAATTAAGAAAGCTGTCAAAGCACTGCCAATTCGGGGCAGGACTGGCAGATTCTCTACGAGACAAATTCATCTGCAGTCTCCTAAGTGAAGGAACACAGAAAAGGCTACTTTCTGAGAAAGATTTGACACTGGACAAGGCTTTCAGTGTGGCTGTATCATACGAAGCAGCAGCAAGAGGAGTTGCAGAGATACAGCAAAAGCCACAGGACTTCGGCACCCATGAAATGACACGGGGTTTCGAGAGATGTTATCGCTGCGGCAGATCCACCCATGACCAGAGGGACTGCTGGTTCAAGGACAAAGCATGCAGGCAATGCGGAAAGATGGGACACATTGCACATGTATGCCGATCTGGAAACAAAAAATCCACTGACAGAAAAAAAATCAATAAGGAAAAGTACAGAAAGGTACAAATGATGACGGACAGTAGCTCCGAAGACCAGAAGAGCAATAACGACTCCGGAAACAAGAGACTAAGCTGTCTCAAATTACATAATGTAATTGCCAAAGAAGATTACCAGACCATTTGGGTTACCCTCACGATAGCGGGGTCCCCAATTAAAATGGAGCTCGATACAGGATCAGCTCTGACCGTCATAAGTCGACGGGATTACGAGCGGCTATTTCCGCATATACCTTTGAAAGACACATCCATTACCTTGAAGACATATACGGGGCAGAAAGTATACCCCAGAGGGAAAATAAAGGTGCCTGTTGTATACAACAGCAAGGAAATACAGAAGTTGTATTTATACGTTCTGCAAGATGGTGGTCCACCGTTGTTGGGACGTGAATGGATCAGGAAGCTACGTTTAGACTGGCACTCCATTCAGGCACTGACGGTGACCAGTAAGAAAAAAAATGATGATGACGTCATACCTGAACGATTAAAAGACATCTTGGCTAACGCCAAAGAAGTGTTTCAACAGGAACTAGGAACCTTGAAAGGCGTCACCGCCTCAATAAAAGTGGAAGATGCGGCAATTCCCAAGGTTTTTAAGGCAAGGCCGGTGCCATACGCAATTCGTCCAGCAGTCGAGGCAGAGCTGGAGAATTTGGAAAAGGCAGGCGTGTTATCCAAGGTAGATTGGAGCGAGTGGGCAACACCCATCATCCCGGTCTTGAAGAAAACGTTGAATAATGATAAATCTGAAGAACAGAGAAAAATTCGCATCTGTGGGGACTTCAAGGTGACTGTAAACCCGGTCCTTCACATGATACAGTATCCTCTTCCAAGGATAGAAGATATTTTCGCCTCACTATCCGGAGGGAAACGTTTCACCAAAATTGACTTGGCACAGGCATATCTACAGATGGAAGTTGAGGAGGCCTCTAAAAAGTATCTCACGATAAACACACACAAAGGCCTGTACCAGTACAATTGACTGGTTTTCGGAGTAGCATCAGCTCCAGCTATCTGGCAAAGAGCTATGGAGCAAGTCCTGCAAGGGATTCCGGGGATTCAATGCTACCTAGATGACATCCTTGTAACAGGAGAAAACGACAATGAGCACCTTGCCAATTTGGAGCAGGTGCTCACTAGGCTGAGAGAACGGGGCCTACGAGCAAATCGCCCCAAGTGCGAATTTTTCCAGAAACAAATATCATATTGTGGCCATATAATTAACGAAGAAGGGTTGCATAAGTCACCTGAAAAAATTGAAGCAGTCATAAAAGCCCCAGCACCTGAAAATGTCTCACAATTAAGGTCGTTCCTGGGATTGATAAATTACAATCATAAATTTTTACCGAACTTGTCAACTGTTCTGCACCCTCTTAACGCACTGCTACAAACGGGAGTAATTTGGAAATGGAGCGAAGACTGTAAACGTGCCTTCCATAAATGCAAAGGCTTGATCACGTCCAAGGAAGTGTTGGCTCATTACAACCCATCACTGCCAATCAGACTGGCGTGCATCCCCTTACGGCGTAGGAGCGGTATTATCGCATAGATTCCCTGATGGCTCGGAGCGGCCGATAGCTTTTGCGTCACGCTCATTGAACTCAACTGAGCATAACTATGCCCAGATCGACAGGGAAGCACTGAGCCTGGTGTGGGGAGTGAAGAAATTCAACCATTACCTACACGGACAAAAATTTACCTTGTTGACTGACCATCAACCCCTCGTCTCCATATTCAACCCTAAAAAGGGCGTTCCCATTATGACAGCGCAAAGGCTACAGAGGTGGTCCCTTTTCCTAGGGGCACACCAATATGACATAGAATACAAAGGATCAAAACAGCATGGGAATGCTGACGGTTTATCGCGCCTACCGTTGCCAACGGTAGAAGAGGCACCTACAGTGGACCCAGTGGAGATGTTCCACTCAACCATAGTAGAATGTCTACCAGTAACAAATTCTACTATTGAAAAGAAACGAGAAATGACCCGACTCTCTCACGAGTCTACGATTTAACGGTGAAGGGATGGCCAGCACATGGCGAACCACTGTTGCCAGCATTCTCGCAAAGAAGAGAACAGCTGTCAGTGTGCCGAGGAACCTTGATGTGTGGATCCAGAGTGGTGATTCCACCCAAACTCCAGGATAAATTGCTAAAGGAGCTTCACGAGGGGCACCTGGGTGGAGTGAAAATGAAGAACCTAGCCAGAGCGTTTGTGTGGTGGCCAGGTATCGATGGAGACATCAAAGAAATGACCAAGAGCTGTCTAGGATGCCAGAAGGTCCAAAACGCCCCACCACAAGCCCCTCTACATCCATGGGAGTGGCCCTCATCTCCATGGCAAAGGGTACATATCGACTTTGCTGGTCCATTTATGGACTCAATGTTCTTAATCGCGGTTGATGCACACTCCAAGTGGCCGGAGGTAATAAAGATGTCCCCCACCACCACGGAAAAAAACATCACAGTATTAAGGACCATATTTGCCAGGAATGGGCTGCCGGAACAGATCTGTTCTGATAATGGACCGCAATTTGTGTCCGAAGAATTCAGGAAGTTCTTAAAAAACAATGGGGTTAAGCACTACACGTCCGCCCCATACCATCCCGCCACCAATGGATTAGCTGAAAGGTTTGTCCAGACCTTCAAGAAGGCCATAAAGGCCATGGGTAATGAAGACATAAATCTACAACATAAGGTAGATAACTTCTTGTTTGCATACAGGAATGCAACACATGTGGTTACAAACCAAACTCCTGCCATGATGTTTTTCAATAGAAGACTAACATGCTGGCTGGATTTGATCAAGCCAAACATCAGAAGGGACGTAGAGAACCGGCAATTTCAAGGCATGAATGAAAGGCCAGATAGGTCAACAAGTTTTGGCCCGGGACTACCGTACCGAGAAATGGCAGCCTGGAACTATTTGCACACGACTAGGACCGCTGATGTATACCGTGGACATTGGTGAAAGCATAATAAGGCGCCATGCTGACCAGATCATAGAGTCATCCGAAAAGGGACAACCTACACCACAACTCTATACGCCTAATGATGAAGCAGAGATACCCATAGTATCTACCTCCGATCCAGTGATACTGGAACCAGATGAACCTGACACTGGCGTTCAAGCTGAATCGACCTTGCCAAAAGAACCTACTACACCACCGAAAACTACTACACCACCGAGGCGTTATCCGGACCGAGTCAGGAAGCCTCCAGAGAAACTGACTTATAATTGATTAACTGCAGCAAATGTGTAGATTATTGTTCTTATAAACATGTTAATTAATGATTACTTAAAATGTTATGTACTAATGATCTAAAAGGGGAGGAATTGTAGTGTATGTACCTTTAAGAGCCCCTGTGTACTGTAATACCGGTAGTGACCACTCGGGTATATAAGCCTGTACAGCGTCTTGTATCTTTTAGTTCACCTCCAGACTTTGTTCAGTAAACACCTGTTAAACCAACTCCTGCATTCCGTGTCTCCAGTAACACACGGATACAACATAGGTGACCACTCCAAATTGTGTAAAGTCACATCTCAGCACAAGTACAGTGAACAAACCCTTTCACACAAGCAGTTTGTGAGTAGTGAATACTTATTGGCATATTTCCCTGTCATATCTTCATCCCCCTCAATTGCCGCTGTGTTCTTGCCTTGCTTTCACTGGCGAGTTCCAGGAAGCCCGGGAAACCCATGGACCCAAAGTTAAATTGCAAACCCCACATCAATATTGCTGTAATTGAGCAATTAACATATTGAAATTGTCAACTCGTGTCTCCCAAGGGGGTTGCATGCACGTAGCCTGACACGCTGGAGTGAAATGTAGAAGTTGGCGGGTTGGAGCTGGCTTCCTGATGCATACACATTTTTATAGGATTTCACCTCCCCACCTGCACCCAAATCCACATGCTCACCCATGTTAACATTCCCCCCAAGGTATCCACACCAAAACCCTGATTTTGCCATCCCACAAAAAAAGGGTCATATTTCCCCAAAGTGCGGGCAACTCACACCTGTAACTCTAAGAATGGGCTGCACTTAAAATTGTGATACAAAGCTAGGTTACAGGCAAAGGAAAAGCTTGCACATAGAGCTTGGCCTGGAGCACACTTGTCTGGGGCATGGCAAAGTCCCACACAGGAGCAGCGCAAAAAGGCATCAGCTCTTCCTCACAGGTAGCAAAAAAATGAACTAATTGTTCTTAATGGCACAGCAGAGAAATGTGGGCAATGCTGCTCCTTTGATGCTGAAGAGCTGGAGGTTCTGCTGCAGGAGGTGCACCATGGTGGTGGGACATGGCTATTTGGGGCTAAAGACCCAGTAAAAGTATAGGTGGCAACTGCATAGAGGGAGGTCACTGCCAATGTCGATACAGTTCTCTCAAACCTGGCTGCAATGAGAAATAAGTGTGCCACCATCACAAGCTAGGATCCCCTTCGAATAAGCCCACAGCTACCCTCTGTGCCTCTCTCGCCGTTTTCTGAAGGGCTCATTGAGGCTACCATCGCTGCCTCCTTAGGGGCAGCAAGCCCAACAGTCCCATCCTTTTCTCTTGTCAACCTTCCCATCCAGTGTACCCGCCGGAGGGTCAACTCATTTGCCTCCTTCCTGTCCTGCTCATCCCACCCACCACTGCTCCCTCAGTCTGAGTCGGCAGAACAGAGATCACGATCCCTCCCTGCATGTCCCTCCAGAATGTCTGTTCATTTACAAATGTGGTCGTTCCCATCTAGAACCTTACTGTAGATGATTTCATTGACATCCTATTTTGGACTGAAACCTGTTTCATGGTTGGTGACACCTTGCCTCTTACTGAAGCCTCCCCACATGTTTATACTGTGGAGCACCTTCCCCACCCAAACCGCCACGGTGATGGTATGGCTCATCATCAAGCAACATCTTGTCCTCTCCCCTTCCTCTGCACCTTTTCCTACTTCCAGCACCTGGATTGATGAGGGTACATGCATCTCATAGGCGTGGATGGCTCCCCCATTGTAAAAGGTAGTTGGACCTCTTTAACCTTGGCTGCAGCCCACCTAGGAGACGCTAAAAACCGTGCGGACTAGAGTTTGTGTATTTCATGTGCACAACAGATGGACTCATCTACATGACCACCACCTCGACCTCACCATCTCCCATTGCCTCTTGCTCCCATGGTCTTGATAACTGACAAGACATCTATGACCATTTCAGTGCAACCTCTTACTCCCTTCCAACTTCACTTCTTCCTGCATCTGCTTTGAAAAAATTCTACTCCCAAGTTGTTTATAGCTGCACTCTCAACCCCGAGCGAGCCTCCATGCTGTCATGTTGCTTGTCCAATATCAAGTCCTAGATGAATCATAACTTTCTTCTGCCTAACCTTGTGTAGCCTTCATCTTTAGCTGCTAGCATAAACTCTGCTCCCTAGTCAGTGACTATCCCCTTCCTTGGCCATTCTCAGATTAAAACAGACTGTTCACAATCTTGGCATTCCATTCAACCTTTAAACCCCAGATCCTGTCCATCACCAAATACTACTTACTGCCACTTCACAAATTTCCCTACCTCAACCCCTCTGAAACCCTTATGCATGCTTTTTGTTATTATCAGACTGAACTACTCTCATCTCTAGACTCGACTACACTGACATACCATGCTGGCCTCCGATCCACCACCCTTCATAAACTCCAACTTGTCCAGATCTCTGTAGCACATTTCTTGTCCTAACTAAGTCGTGCTCACCAACTCCTCCCCCCTATCTTTGCTGACCTACATTGGCTCCCTTCCCCCTCCCCTAACCCATTCAATTCAATTTCCTTGTCTATAAACCCCTCCGTGGTCTTTTACCCCCACCTGCTGCAATCTCCTCCCACACCCATATATATTCTCCCAAATAATTTGATCTTCTGTCTCCAGCCTTTTGTGCATCCCCTCCTTCCTACAACCCACAATTGGTGAGAAAACCTTCAGCCGTCTCTGTCCCATTCTTTAGAACTCCCTCCCTAAGTCTCTCCACCTCTGCACTTCTCTCTCCACCTTTACAAACTTCCTCAAAACCTATCTCTTTGACCTTGCCTTGCCTAACCCCTTACTTCCTGGCAAAGCATCCATTTTTATTATGTTTATCTGTGAAGTGCTTTGGGACATTTTTTACACTGGAAGTGCTATATAAATGCAAGTTGTTATTGTTGTTCATATTGGCAACAACTTTGGTTTGCTTCAGTACAATTGCTTACTACTGAGAAATCATTCATTGCTGCAATTAGTTTCAATTTTGAGATGGTGAATTTTTGTTCTGTTTGAATTTCCTTTTTAGTCGGTATTTTTGGGGGTAGACTGGTTTGTTCTGAGAAATGGTAAAATCTGTCTGGTGATACTTCTTGCAAAACAGCTTGACTGACTCATCTGATACTCATGCTGCAATAAATCATTCCAAAAAAAAAACACACTGATAATCTAAATCATTAGCAGTACAAGTATAATTAGAGTCTTTTGTACAGGATATTTTATTTTTGGTAGACATTGTGTGACCATCATTATCACTGGGAAGAGTGCCCATTTTATACCAATGCAATGCCATCTGCCATGTGGCGAGGTTAGTTTAGCACCGTCTGGAGAACAGAAAGGCAGCAAATATTTCCTTATCGTCAAAAGAATTATGATATGTAAATCTAATTAGAGCACACGTTACTAGTACTGTGGGAATGAGCCTTTGGCTTAGTGGTTGCATTCCTGCCTCTGAGTCACAAGGTGAAGGGTACGAGTCCCACTCCAGTTAGCCCCAGCAAGTGGAGTCTAGGATATGGGGGGAGGAATTGGGTGAGTAGCGCCACCTGTTAGCGCCTAAAGAGGCAGTCAGTGGCTGTAGCGCCACTGGCTGCGCCTCCCGCGATATTCAGCAGGGGCGCTAATGGTGGCGTTAGCCTGTTGCGCTGCGCCGCCACCGATGATGTCATCGGTGTGCGCAGCACCCCATTAGCGCCCCATTCGTGATATTTGGTAGCGAACACCGCTGTAGCGCCGTTCGCTACCCGCGCCCGGTTCACGGGGCCTTGCTGTGCCGGCAGCGGCACACGTTAAGGTGGAGGTGCGGGGCGGCCGCCTTTTTCGGCAGCCGCCTGCCAGCACCTCCGTCCCCGGCCTCCTGACCACCCCCCCCGGTGGCATTGCCGGCTGTTTCCCGAGAGCCCGGCACTTCTCCTTGGTGCTGGGCTCTTTTGCCGGCACTCGCGATCGGGGATCGCGCTGTTGCAGGCCCCTCCCTCTTAACAATGGGAGGAAGGCTTGCAGCACTGCAGCGTGCCGTGCCGCAGCGTGTGGCACTGCGGCACGTTGCGCTGCGATATTCAGTTTCAGCGCCCTAAGAGGGACGCAGAGCGCCTCAAGCCTCGCCCCATCTCCCTCGAGGGTTTCTGAAACTGAATTTCTGGCGATCGGTATTACTCCCAACGCAGCGCAAAAATCAGCGCCCAGGCGAACTTGGCGCCAGTTTGGCACCTCAACCCAATTTCTAGGCCATGGTCTCTAAATACTGGCTTGACATCCTTTAGGGTAATATTAGTGTCCTGTAGTATTCCTGCCTCTGAGTCAGAAGAGTTGGGTCGGGGCCCACTCCAGACAGCCTCGATGTGCTAAGACCAGAGCACCAGCTCTGAATACTGGATTGACATCCAGCGAGAGTACTTCTGTCCGATGGGTGCAGGTTGTTCCACAACCATCATAAAAGGTAGGTGGCATTCTTTAGCCTTGCTTGCAGCCCACCTAGGAGAAGGTACTCCGAAGATGAAAACTATGAGGAAGGCAACGGGAAATCTCAGATAACCTTCTCTAGTAAACGGCTCAAGAGTGTCATGTGAGACTTGAGTTAGGACGTTCCCTCGGGCAGAACACAATGGATGGATGGACTATTATTGAAATATTATTGCTGCAGAAGTGCACCATACACAATGTGAACCTATATACTGTAACCTGTGGATGTCATGTCACGACGTATCAGTATGTATTATTTGTATTAATGTGCTATGGTATTAGTAGGGAGATTTTCCTGGGTCTGTGCTCAGGTGCACTGGATTGCCTGGGTGCAATGAATACTAGAAAATTGGGCGAGTCAGGGCGAATGTCAGTAAGGGAACCTGCCCAATTTTCCTCAGCTTGTAGTAACACCAAAGCTTTGGAGGTGTTTCCAGGCAAAGTATGATTGACAGTGATCAGGCCCCCGAGTAGGATACTTGGTGATGTCTTACCAAAATGGCAATGGTCAAACGTCAGAAGCTCATCGTTTTCCATTTGGAGTGTCAAAGCTATACTCTAGAGTTAACACATGCATTAAGCACAATTAAGGGAAAAAGATTGTGCATTACCATTTCATGAGCATTTGTGCATTTTAGCAAATGCTTCTAAAATTCCACCAGGATGTAACTAGAATAAGACATGTTAAAGCACTGATCCAGCATTTTGGCTTAGTAAGCACCAATTAGCACTAATCACACAAATTTGCTCATCCTTACCTTGCAGCACACATTGTATTATAATGCCTGCTGTAAAGGTGGCATTAAGACAATGGTGAGAGTTGGTAGGGTTCCAGTATGCAGCAGGGCAGCAGGCATTGAAAGGAACAACTCCATTGTTTCAGTACGCACAGCATGTTGGATCCTTCCTTAAGTCTCATTTTGTTAAACATGTTGGATTAAGATGATAATAAGCAACAGAGAAGGGCAAGAAGGTTTCAGGCCATAGCAGGAGGCCTCCTATTATTCACATCAGACAGTGTATCCACCACTGACAATGGAGCTGACTTGATTCCACTGCGAAGCAACATATGAGGGGCTGCACCTCACCAAGGAAACTAATTTCTAAATTTTGCCATCTTCTGGAACCAGACCTACAATCAAAGAGTGACACCAGCAATTCATTGCCGCTGGCAGTAAAAAAGACTCACTGGGAACACACAGCAATTAGGATGGACAGTATTTATCCCACAGTTATGTAAGTGACTGGGAAGGAGATTGATGAGATGCTGATAATCATTATGAGGGAGCCAGTAGACATTAGGAAGGTACCGTCCAGGCAATGGGAAAAGCTAACAAGAGCCAGGAATTTCCTCAGAGCTGCTGTCGCTCCACCACCGTAAAGGAATGCCACTCGAATATCCAAATGACCTGTGACCATTACCAAAGAATTCAGTAAGTGGTTGCTTGGTTTCCAGGGAGTCCCCACAACAGTCATATCTTACAGAAATTATGGGTTTTCTTGCCTTACTCCAGGGTTACAACCGGTTGACAATTGCCTCCTCAGAAATAGGGTTCGCTGCTCAAAACGTTGCTCATGACAAGACAGTGAAAACCTATTCTTTCTTCCAATACCCAAGTATTGAATCCTCTTCATGCTTTTCCCATTATATAAGTATCTGATACTGTTGATGCTACTTTTATCATCGAAGTCTGTGTTGTTATTGCTGAGTGTGATGATTTAGTGTAAGATCTGGTGCTGCTTCCTCCTTACCCTACATAAGCGAGGTTATCTCCCTCCACTACTATCTATACAGAGCACAAAACTTTTACCTTTAACCTTGTTCAAGGAGCAGTGGCTGAGGAGACACAGGTTTCTAGAGGATGCTTACCACATGTTATGCAGGATCCCGAGACCAGACCTGGAACCATCCTTACAGAATGCAACTTCTCCATCCATGGAAGTGCAGATACCCACAGTGCTGACAGTTTATGCATCAGATTCTTCCAGTCAAGTCCAGGCGAGCTCTGTAACATTTTAGTCAGTGGTCCATAGTTCACTAGAGCAGGCCAGTTCATTTCATTCCCCATGGCTGCAGCTTCTCAACATTGGGCTTTATCAGGGTGGCAGACTTCCCAAGAGTCCAGGAGGCTATCAGAGCACCAGTAGAAGATACAGTAGCTTACATTAACAGAAGGAAGATAACATTCCCTAAGTATGCAAGTTCTTTCTTTCTTTTCATGCAGGAATTCAGCAGGGGACTGACTGCATGTAAACTGGAAGACTCATGTCTGTGACAGAGAGAGTACTGACACAGAAATTTCAGTAGCAAACGTGGAGAGATGCTAATCATTATGAAATCTCTTTCGGGGTATTGATGGACTGAAAATTATGTGTGTGAGCATTGGTGCTTCACAATGTCTGTATTGCCTGGTGAGACATTCAGTGGGGTGTGTGGCACACTTAACTTGCCCATTCTGGTTAAGTCATTATTTTTTTTCCTACATTGTATTGCTGGTCTGGGGGTTCTGCAGGTGGCACTGATTGCTTCAGTCTCCTTCCTCCACTGTACCATCACTGTTGCAGGAGCTGATCTTATTTCGTTGACTGCAAAATAATCTTGCCCACCTTGCCCTCATAGTTCCATCTGTGTGTCTGAGATGATGGAGACCCTTCTTCCTGCAGGTTTTCTGTCAGCCATGCTTTTCAGCTCTGTTCCTCTAGTCCAACTGCTGACACTTCCCATTTAAGCTGCTACAAGACTTTAAATTCTATAACAGCAGATCAATGACCACCTCTGTGCCAATCTCTGGTGGGTATCAAGTGGAAGCCCACTGATATACCTATCAATTCATCCAATGAAAAGCGACGAGTTAAGATAGTAACTATAGGTTTTTATTGGCTAAATAACAGAGCCCACCCTCGTGGGTGATCGGGTCCAACAAGGAGGAATACCAGCCAGTCGACCACCTTTATACCTGGGCAAGCAGGCGGAGTCATGGGCGGAGTCAGCTGTGGTCAGCCCAGGTATAACAGCGTGACAAGAGGTGACCTTGTGTAGTGATACAACAGTGTAAACAGTGATAACCATAGTGTAACGATATAAACAGTGATAACCATAGTGTAACGATAGTGAACGATAAAAGTGGTTTACCACATTCACCCCTTGTTTAGATTTGAGTCCGGCGGGGTGAAG
Source organism: Somniosus microcephalus (assembly GCF_052327205.1). Lineage (NCBI taxonomy): Eukaryota > Metazoa > Chordata > Chondrichthyes > Squaliformes > Somniosidae > Somniosus > Somniosus microcephalus. The sequence goes on along the minus strand of NC_141001.1, from coordinate 51,177,791 downwards.
TGTACTACCAGTTCGGGTATGTCAGTCTGTCCGGAGGCCTCGTAAGTCTCTCTGATCGGCGCAGCAGCGGCGGCGGTGATGCAGTATCCGATGTTAATGCTGGTGTCTGCGTGGTCGGCGAAGGCTCGTGGGGTTCCGGCATGCCGTCTACCTGGGGTGGATTTGGGGGGGGGTGGGGGGTAACGGTGGTGTCTCAGGGGTGCCCGAGGGTGCAAGGTCTCGTAAGGAGACTGTGTCCTCCCGCCCGTCTGGGTATGCCACATAGGCGTACTGGGGGTTGGCGTGCAGGAGGTCCACCCTCTCGACCAGGGGGTCCGTTTTATGGGCCCTCACGTGCTTTCGCAGCAAGACGGGCCCCGGAGAAGTCAGCCATGTTGGTAGCGAGGTTCCCGTAGTCGACTTGCTGGGGAAAACAAACATTCGTTCATGGGGGGTGGCGTTAATGGCCGTGCAAAGCAGTGACCGGATGGAATGCAGCGCTGCCGGGAGGACTTCCTGCCAGCGAGAGGTTGGCAGGCCCTTAGACTTTAAGGCTAAGAGAACGGCCTTCCAGACAGTCGCGTTCTCTCTTTCCACCTGGCCGTTCCCTCGGGGGTTGTAGCTGGTGGTCCTGCTTGCAGCAATGCCTCTCGCTAGTAGGAACTGGCGAAGTTCCTCGCTCATGAAGGATGAGCCCCGGTCGCTATGTATATAGTTCGGGAACCCGAACAAGGCGAAGAGGTCGTTCAGGCATTTGATGACCGTGGTACTGGTCATGTCTGGGCAGGGGAAGGCAAAGGGGAAACGGGAGTACTCATCAATGATGTTGAGGAAGTACACATTACGGTCAGAGGACGGGAGGGGCCCCTTAAAATCGATGCTCAAGCGCTCGAAGGGGCGGGTGGCCTTGATCAGGCTTGCTCTGTCCGGCCTAAAGAAATGCGGTTTGCATTCGGCGCAGGTTTGGCAGTTCCTGGTCATGGTCCTGACCTCCTCGATGGAGTAGGGCAGGTTGCGGGCCTTAATGAAGTGGTAAAGTCTGGTGACCCCGGGGTGGCAGAGGTCGTTGTGGAGGGTCTGCAGTCTATCAATTTGCACGTTGGCGCATGTACTTCGTGATAGAGCATCTGGGGGTTCGTTCAGTTTACCAGGCCGGTACAAGATATCATAATCATAGGTGGAGAGCTCGATTCTCCACCTCAAGATCTTGTCGTTCTTGATTTTGCCCGTCAGCTTGTTATTAAACATAAAAGCGACCGAACGCTGGTCGGTGAGGAGGGTAAATCGTTTGCCTGCCAGGTAATGCCTCCAGCGTCGTACTGTCTCCACGATCGCCTGGGCCTCCTTCTCGACCGAAGAGTGTCGGATCTCAGGGCCCTGGAGGGTCCTTGAGAAGAAGGCCACAGGTCTCCCCGCCTGGTTAAGGGTTGCTGCTAGGGCGAAGTCGGATGCATCGCTCTCCACTTGGAAAGGGATAGACTCATCCACCGCGTGCATCGTGGCCTTAGCAATGTCTCCCTTTATGAGGGAGAAGGCTGCGCACGCTTCTGCCGTCAGGGGGAAGGAGGTGGACGTCATGAGGGGTCTGGCTTTGTCCGCATAATTCGGCACCCATTGGGCATAGTAGGCGAAGAGCCCCAGGGTTCTCTTCAGCGCCTTTGGACAGTGGGGGAGGGGTAGCTCTATGAGGGGGCGCATTCTTTCGGGGTCGGGGCCGATGACCCCGTTCTCTACTACGCAGCCGAGGATGGCGAGATGCGAGGTGTTAAACACACATTTCTCCTTATTGTAAGTGAGGTTCAGCCGTTCGGCCGTACGGAGGAATTTCTCCAGATTAACATTGTGGTCCTGCCGGTCACGGCCGCAGATGGTGACGTTATCTAGATAAGGGAGCGTGGCCTGCAGCCCGTTCTGGTCAACCATCCGGTCCATCTCCCTTTGGAAGACCGAAACCCCGTTGGTGACGCTGAAGGGAACCCTAAGGAAGTGGTAGAGGCGGCCATTCGCCTCGAAGGCGGTATACTGGCGGTCCTCAGGGCGGATAGGGAGTTGGTGATAGGCCGACTTAAGGTCAATGGTGGAGAATACCCGGTACTGTGCAATCTGATTGACCATATCAGATATGCGGGGAAGTGGGTATGCGTCCAGCTGGGTGTACCGGTTTATGGTTTGGCTGTAGTCGATGACCAGGCGGTTTTTATTGCCGGTCTTAACGACTACAACCTGGGCACGCCAGGGGCTGTTGCTCCTCTCGATGATGCCCTCCTTCAGGAGATGCTGCACCTCAGCGCTAATAAAAGCTCTGTCCCCGGCGCTGTACCGCCTGCTCTTGGTGGCGACGGGTTTACAGTCGCGGGTGAGGTTAGCAAACAGGGAGGGGGGCGGGACCTTGAGGGTGGATAGGCCGCAGGTGGTATGCGGTGGGTGGTTTAAAGGCTGCTGGTTGTCGACTGTGAGTGGGGGGAGGGGTCCACCGTATGCCAAAGTGACACTTTGAAGGTGGGATTGGAAGTCCAGCCCTAGTAGGACGGCAGCGCAGAGCTGGGGCAGGACGAGGAGTTTAAAATTTTTATACTCCGTGCCCCTAACCGACAGGGTCACAACACAGTAGCCGCTGATGTCTGTAGAATGGGACCTCGACGCCATCGAGATCCGGTTGCGCGTTGGCCGGACAGTGAGGGAGTAGTGGCTCACCGTGTCTGGATGGATGAAACTCTCCGTGCTTCCGCTGTCGAACAGGCAGGTCGTGGCGTGGCCGTTTACTTTGATGTCCATCATGGACTTGGACAGGTGATGCGGGCGAGCTTGGTCCAGTGTGACGGAGGCTAGTGTATGGCTGAGCGAGCTGCTGTAGTCTGCGGGTGAGGCGGTGGTCGGGTCTGGAGATAAGGTGGCGGTCGAGTGTGGTGGACAAAATGGCGGTGCCCACGAGGTTGAATAAAATGGCGGAGGAGATGGCCGCCCCCACAACTCACATGAGGCACTGCTGGCGTCGGTGGCCTTGATCAAAGATGGCCGCCCCCATGACTCACACGAGGGGATACTGGCATCTGTGGCCTTGATGAAAGATGGCCACCCCCACAACTCGCATGAGGCACTGCTGGCGTCTGTGGCTCTCCCCCTGCAGGCCTTCGCGAAGTGGCCTTTCTTGTGGCAATCGGAGCAAGTCGCGTTTCTTGCAGGACAGCGCGTCCTCGGGTGTTTCGCCTGGCCACAGAAGAAGCAGCCGGCGGCCCGATCGCGGGGCTCCGATGTTGCAGCCGGTACCGGGGGTGGCGGTCCCGATCGGTTCTGGGATGCCGACGCTGAGGTAGGTCCCAGCGGCGGCGGTGCGAGGGGTATTGCAGCCGGGGTCGGGCCGGAGTCCCAGGGTCGCGCAGCACAGTACCTGGAATACGCCTCGAGGTCCCGATGGGCCACTTCCAGAGAGCGAGCGAGGGCTGCAGTTGTATTCAGGTCGAGGTCCTTTGATTCGAGCAGTCTTTGCCGTGAGTAGTCGGACCGAAGGCCTTTCACGAAGGCATCGCGGATATTCCCTTCAGTATTTTCTGCAGCCGTTACAGCTTTAAAGTCACAGTCCCTGCCGAGTGTTTGTAGTGCCCGTAAAAATTCATCTACAGACTCTCCTGGCTGTTGCGAGCGGGATCTTAGGAGATGTCTGGCATACATAGAGTTTACCGGGCTCCGGTACTGCTCTTTCAGCAGGTTGAGGGCGTCCTCGTATGTAGTAAGGTCCTGGATGAGTGCAAATACTTTAGGGCTCACTTGGGTGGTCAGAACTCTTAGTTTGGATCCCGGAGGCACGCCGGATTCTCCCAGGTAGGATTCGAAACAGCTCAGCCAGTGTTTGAAGTCGAGGGCTGAGTTCGCTGCCTGTGGGTTTAGATCCAGGTACGGCGGTCGGAGGGCTCGCAGCCAGGCCGGCTGCTGTGGCTGTTGTAGCTGGTCGTTTGGCTGGTCGTTTGGCTGCTCCGATCCACTCATTTCAAAATTTAGCCAATAAAATTGATATACCTATCAATTCATCCAATGAAAAGCGACGAGTTAAGATAGTAACTATAGGTTTTTATTGGCTAAATAACAGAGTCCACCCTCGTGGGTGATCGGGTCCAACAAGGAGGAATACCAGCCAGTCGACCACCTTTATACCTGGGCAAGCAGGCGGAGTCATGGGCGGAGTCAGCTGTGGTCAGCCCAGGTATAACAGCGTGACAAGAGGTGACCTTGTGTAGTGATACAACAGTGTAAACAGTGATAACCATAGTGTGACGATATAAACAGTGATAACCATAGTGTAACGATAGTGAACGATAAAAGTGGTTTACCACACCCACCCAACAATTATGCAAATGGAGATTCTAGGAAACCTGCGGAGATTACAGATTCAATAGACTGACTCTCCTCCGCTATTCAAATCCCACAGTTTTTAACTCCTCAGGGGGAAGTGATCAGCTTCTGCAGCAGTGATGGTACAGTGAAGGAAGGAGACTGAAGCATTGATGGATGAGATGATTGTATCTAAACTATTCTGCTGTTGATGACATTGGAATCAAAGATTCCTTAATTTTTTTACAATCAAGACGAACCGTTGTGCTTCACGCTGTCACATTCAGTTATTGCCAGTATCTATCAAGCTGTAAAATGTCATGTCACTTTCCTTGTTGGAAAAGCGGGGGTGGGGGGGGGGATCATTCGTTTTACCAGTGGCAAGTAGAACAGCTCAGCATCACTTGCTTATCTCAGTCTCATTGCACACTGGATTATTTATATCCCACAGACAGACAGCTATTGTGGACGAAATGATGGAAAACTAGAAAGCAACAAGACGGGGGTGAGTATTCTTGTTGTCAGCCAAGTCACCTTTGTGGCAGGAATGCAGCAGTTTGCAAGTGGAGCTGGTCAATTCAAGGTCAAACATTCCACATCCAGCAGAAACAATTTGCAAGTGGTAAAGCTACATTACAGAAGCAATAGACTGACTCTCCTCCACTCCTCAAATCCCATAGTTTTTAACTCCTCAATCACCACCAAGATCCTTTGTAGCTTTTTATTCCTTCCCTTATCTGTCGCCTTCATTATCTTACTATTTTATTTTATTTTCCTTATTCATCATATTCATGTAATTTCACATTCCTCTTGGTTATTTTTCAATTTAGCTTCTTTCTGAAATTGCTCTTTAAATGCAGTTTCTGTTTTGTCCATTTTCTTTTATTTTCTTGCCTGAACCTGCTTTATAAATTTCAATTTGGTGCTAAATCTTTTCTTGTAACTGCCCTACTTGCCTAGTAGGATACACCTGTGCATGTACCAAACATATTTACTTATAGTGCAGAGAAGACTATTCAACACATAGGACGGCCACTTTCAGGCAAAAAGTGGCAAAGCCTTATCCGGGACTCCCAGTCCTCCTTTATTTGGTGAGAGTCTCATGTGGAGTCTGATTTCCTATCTTTCCACCTGCAGTTGTGATTTTCCACATGTATACACTGTGTCAGTAGACTGAAATTTTTCTCTTGCATTTTCTTGCCGAGTGTTACTGAAAATAAGAAATCGCGATGGAGGTGTGGCAATCAAAGGAAAAGTGATAAACCTCTATTAAACTATGGGCTCCATAGCTGCATATCTGCCCAGCTAGGCTAAATAAAAGACTTACTAATCCAACAGCTAACCAGGCTGTGAAGAAAGAGAAACACAGAAAAGGGGAGAGTAAGAAAAACAGAAAGAAAGAGTAAAATAAGGAAAAAGATGAAGTAAAGAACTTGCATTTATTTAGCAACTATCACAACCTCGGGATGTTCTAACCACGTTACAGAAAATGAATTATTTTTGAAGTGTGTTGACTGTTGTTTTATAACCAAAAAGAAAAGAGAGTTCAAGAATACATTAATGTAATTTAACCGGTCCCTGTGGCCCAAATGCCAAATGCAGATTGCTGCTCTTGTTTTTTGCACATAGGAATGCCTCATGTATACAACTCACAACTGAAAACCTCACACCCAGGATCTTTCCAGTGTTCACAGTTCCCCTCCAAGTCACACACCATCCTGACTTAGAAGGATATCACCGATCCTTCATCGTCGCTGGATCAAAATCCTGGAACTCCCTCCTTAACAGCGCTGTGGGAGTACCTTCACCACACAGACTGCAGCGGTTCAAGAAGGTGGCTCACCACCACCTTCTCAAGGGCAATTAGGGATGGGCAATAAATGCTGGCCTTGCCAGCGACACCCAGATCCCATATACGAATAAAATAAAGTTCTGCCGCAACCATACCTACTTTATTCATTCCTACCAACTTGAAGGGTGTTGTTACTGTTGCACAGCTCCTGACAGACCTATTCCAGTATCATCCTGAGTCTATCTTCAAGGACAAGAGTAATGTCTTAATAACACTGCTTGACCATCTGTTCAAGTGTTGAGCAATGATAGTCAGCTCCAGTTTATGCAACCTAGCAGGATCACTGCAAGCAGCAGATGTCAACAATAGTTTCAAGGAAATGCTAACAGTAAATGATGAAGATCACCTCTGGGATCAGCTAAATAACACAAGAGGTCAGCTCTACAACACCATTTGCGGATATTTCAGTTGTGCAAACACAAAGTCAATGTTTTGGGCTTGTCAATAGAGGTCATCATTGACTCTGTGGGCATGCCACAAACTACCCCTAAGTCAGCACTATTTGGCATTACATTAGCAATACTATTGTTCCAATTTTATGGATCATGCTAATTGCATTTTTTTTTATGTTAATGGTTGCATCATTTTAGACCATAGAATTATTTGCATTTTAAATAAAGTAATTTTTTTTCCTTTTGAATTTCGGAATCGTGCATCTGAGTGACTTCTCCTCGACAAAAATATGTTTTCTTCTTGACTGGATTGTGAGAAATCTGATACTTGCATACATATATATTCAGATTGTTGATTGTGGCTTTTGTATTTTTGAATTTTAACATTTAGCATTGTCTGGGATAGCATGACTCATCATATGCTTTTTTCCAGGAAAGGGAATTATAGAGATTTCCCAAAATGCAGTACATTGTATCTTGTATATGACACAATGCAGTACACTGCAGATAGGATCACTGTTAATGCTGAGGATCACACAACTCTGCACGGGCAGTATGAAGAGTTTGAGTACTTTTAAAGAGCCATTCTCAGTTTCTATAGTCTTGCTGCTTTCTCCATAAGTGGACCCAGAGACTGTAGTCAATCGGATGTCTGCTCCCGCATACCTTTAGAACTCACCCACATATGAATTCCAGTGTAACTGGAACTGGAACCTTTACTTTGCTCCTCATTGTTCAAGAAAAAGGAAATACCAATGCATTATGCTTAAGTTAACTTCAGGCTCCAAACTGAATGACTAAGCTTATTTCTAATAAAGTAAAAGCACATGCAGAGCAGCACGATTCTACACAGTAACTAGCTACTAACTCCCAGACCTTTGATGATGCACTCTACTCCTTCAGAGAATATCCCAATATCACTTATAGACAGCATGTACTTTTTGGCACCACACAAGTCTATCTCTCATTGCAGTACCAATATCACAACAGCTCCTGGAGACTCCATGTTCCATCCCTCTTCCTTCTTTTTCTCACCCTCATTCTGGGAGCCACCAAACCCAGTGGTTATGTATGTCCTATTTCTCTTTGATATGCCCAGAGATTACAATGGTTTCAAAGAAGACATAAAAATTTAGATCTGCCTTTCAGACAATGTTTGATTTGCTTGCCTCTCTTTCTGAATCGAATGTGGCTTGCGCAGAATAGGTGTGATTCACAGCTTGGAAACGCAGTCGCTCTGGCTGAGGATAAAGAACAAAGAGTATCTATATCAGTCCTGTTAGGCTGTCAGCTGTCAGTCAGCTTAATAGTTATAGGCTCAAGCCAAACTCTGCATTAGCTTTTAATTTATACAAGTAAAATATATACATAGATAGATATATATATACATATATATATCTATATACATAGGTATGTATATAGTTAGTTTTACCTCCAACTAAATTTCTGCAGTGAATCTGTCGCAGGTAGACTAATATAAAAGGTACAGTTTCTGGATAATAGGGGACAAGATCCATTTGTGGGAGTTGGGGTGAAACCATTGAAGATAAATTAGTTCTATATTGTACCATATCATAAGTTGTAAAATCTTACTCATGCAAGAATTATTTGGGAGGTAAAAGGGGAATCACTGGCACTATCGGGGGCACCATCTGAGGTTAGGATTAAAGAGGCACTGAAAATTGGCAAGCTTTTATCATATTTAGAAATACCCGATAATTATGTAAACAGTCGCATTTGGCGATTTCCTCTTTGTGCAAAGTGTAACAAAATCACAAGCACACTCTTTATAAACAGGTTTATAATTTCACTACACCTAGTGCACAGAGAAAACTTCCCTCAATAGTAGCATATAATTTGTGCATGTAGCACTGTGATGAAATGACACATGGCTAGTCTGGTTCCTATCTATCCCCAAACAAAGACTTGCCAGTTACTTTTTGATGCAGCAGTGTCTCTTAACGACCCATTGTTGCAGCAGAGTACAGGAGCTTTCTTCTGAATTTAACCTAGACAAAGATGAATGATATTGCACTTCAAAAATATGAATGAATTATCCTAACCCATTAGTGAAGAGACACTCGCAGATACTGGTATGTGAGATTCCAGACAATGCTAAATGATATTCTTCAAATGTACAAAATCCATGATCCGCAGTCTGAATATGTAGAGATGCAAATATCTTGGGAACTCTTTATTCAGAAAATGGATGTCTATCATATCTCCCCTCCCAATATTAATATTGCTCACCTTGATAAGCACAAAAAATATACTGCCAAGAAATAAATTAAAGCAGAGTTCATCCTGAATAAAATAAATGAATTTCTCAAAACAGAACAACAGAGCATTTTTCAGTGAGTTTATAATTTTCTCCCTGGATCTTGCTCTCTTTTGGAATTGAAAATCGGGTGAATTCTATAAAGGGCAAACGATGCCCTTCGCCAGTTTACCACCCAAGCGGTGAAAGTAAAAATTGCCCCATCAATGTGGTAAACTACTGGCATGAACCCATGCTCTGCTGTGTATAGCACGCCGTGTTGAAACTCCATCTTACTGTACTGCAGGGCAGCCCAGCTATGGAGCACCTTTAAAATGTGTGTATTTTTCAATCTCCACCAATTCATCAGCACGTGATTAGAGAGCAAGGGAGTGATCAATCACTGCCTAATTCTCAGATATTGACACAAGTATAAAAATAGGAAGAACAGTCTGACATTAACACTATGGGCTGGATTTTCCGATTGGAGACGGGTTGACGTTGGGAATGTTAGTCGGCGGGTTCCGGTCTCACTCCTGGCTCCAGCTGGTCTGCTGACACAATTTTCTGTTAATTGGGCTAGTTAAGCCCGCCGTGCGCCTCTGATGTATTTAAGGGGGCCATTTCACAATTAGATCTCACTTTGTTTTTTATGGTTCTGAGTGCTGGTGCTCTCCACGATGTCTGCAGAGAGACAAAAGGCAGCTCCCCACTTCAGCAATGACTCCCTCCATGTTCTTGTGGAGAGAGTCAGAGGACATCAGGAGGTCCTATACCCAGGTGATGGAAGGAGGAAGAGGAAACCTCCTCAGCAGACAAAGGCAGCCTGGCTGCAAATAGCTGAGGAGGTCAATGCCAGGTCTGTGTTCAGACACACCTGTATGAAAAGGTTCAATGATCTACTGCGCTCTGGAAAAGTGAGTATAAAAGCACATTTACCTTAATTCTGCTGTACCTGTCATCATATCCCTATCACTCTGCACTGCCAACCCTACTCCTGCACATCCTAACTCACCCCAACACACCTTGTAGCATCACCCATCCCTCTCTCCCTATGTACAGAATCACTTCCCCATCTTACTGTGCACCCCTCACACCCACCCTCAAGGTTATGCAATGAGAACAGCTAACATCTCAAAAGGAGGGAACTCCATCATAGTCTCCCTCTAAACATCTATCCTATCCATTCTTTACACTCATTCCATCACTCTCACTGAAACTCCACTTCTTTCCCTCATTGCAGGAAAAGAGAGGCCACAATAAGAGGGAGAAGGAGAGAACAGGAGGAGGACCATGATCGTTCTCACAGCTCACCCACGCTGAGGAGGCTGCTCTCGACATTGCGGGATCAGTGGAACAGCTCAAAGTGGGGGACGGAGAGAGGGGCTCAGTAGAACAACCTGGTGGCAGAATGCTTCTCCATCCATCTTATTTGGCTTTCATGAGTGACACATATGATATCTGATGTCCATAGAAATTGAATGCTCATCATGTGCACATTGGGATGTGTCTGCAATCTACATATAACGTGTCTAACTCATGTGTTTACTCTCCCACAGGACCATCAAGAGCCCCCCTCCCTACTTTCCAGGAGGAAGAGCAGGAGGACTCCTCAAAGGATGCTGCAGCCTCTGAGGGAGCAGCATCAGCAGAAATGAGCGCACCCAGCACTAGCGCAGAGACGCACATCTCGGTGGGTCATTTGCGAGATAGGGTAGTGTTGTCAACTAGTGTATCACAACTCATAAGTGAGCAAGAGCAGATGGTGGAGACAGGGACAGCAGTGGATAGTCCTCGTCGGAGGCCGCAGGGCGCTCCTAGCTCTGCTTAGCTGCATGTAGACACTGTGCCTCTGGGGCCATCCAGACAGAGAGCAGTGCTGCAGCTTCAGGAACAAGTGCAGGAGTCTTTGATTGGGTTTGCAACCACAGTAACGCGAGTGTGCAGAGAATAGAGGAGTCCATCTCAAACATGAGCAATTCCATGGCGCACGCAATGGCAAATGTAGGTACTGTTAAGTCTGTGTGTTCTAGTTGTAATTACTAACACAGACTACAAGATTAAAGTTCAACAGGTCTTTACAGGTTGGAGGTCAGGACTAGACTAAATACAATATTACTACACAGTGCTTATATACCGGTGGTCACCACCGGTATTACGTATACAGCAGCCAGGGAAAGTAGTACATCTCTTAAGGTGGAACAGGCTTAAGTTCTCTTAAGGTGGAACAGGTTACATACACCACAATCCTCCCTTTTTAGCTTAACAGTCATATCCCCATTTAACATAACATAATAACATATATAACTTCAGGTATAAACAGTTCAAAGGTTCAGTCTCTCAGGAGGCCTTCTGATTCGGTTTGGATAACGCCTTTCAGTGGTCTCTGATTCCTGTTGCTGAGGTGACTCCTCTAGTTGGTCTCCCATGCATTGGGTGTCATCATCATCAGGTACATTCCCTGCCGAGGTAGATGCTTCAGGTTCATTAACGTCTTCCACAGTTGTCTCTGTCGCAACCATGGGTTCGAACCTTGCTCTCGATTCTACCAGTTGATCCGCATGACGCCTTATCACATTGTTACCAATATCTACTGTGTACATCAGAGGTCCTTGTCTGGCCCGAATTGTTCCGGACTGCCATTTTTCATTTCCATAGCCCCTTGCCAACACTGGTTGTCCTACGTCGAAACTTCGAGTGGTCTTGTTATTAATATGCCGGAAGTGTTTGTTTTCCACTTCCCTCCGCACATTTGGTTTTAACAAGTCCAACCTGGACCGCAACCTCCTGTTATAAAACATCATGGCAGGACTTTGGTTAGTCACTGCATGAGCGGCGTTTCGATATGCCATTAGGAAATTGTCCACCTTGTGCTGTAGCGGAATCTGATCATCGTTCATGGCCTTTATTGCCTTTTTGAATGTTTGGACAAATCTCTCGGCCAACCCGTTTGTCGCCGGATGATATGGGGCAGAGGTATAATGTTTCACCCCATTCTTCTTTAAGAATTTTTGGAATTCTTCCGACACGAACTGTGGTCCATTGTCCGAACAGATCTGTTCTGGCAATCCGTTCCTTGCGAATATTGTTCTTAACACCGCAGTTGTCTTTTCTGAAGTAGTGGTATTCATCTTGATCACTTCTGGCCATTTGGAATGTGCGTCCACTGCAATTAGGAACATGGAGTCCATGAATGGACCAGCAAAGTCAATATGTACGCGTTGCCATGGGGCTGAAGGCCATTCCCATGGGTGTAGTGGTGCGATCGGAGGTGCATTTTGCACTTTTTGGCACCCAGCGCAGCTTTTCGTCAACTCCTCTATCTGTTGGTCAATACCTGGCCACCATACATAAGCCCTAGCAAGACTTTTCATCTTAACTCCCCCCAGATGACCTTCATGCAGTTCTTTTAGAACTCTTTCCCTTAACTTGGGAGGAATAATCACTCTTGTCCCGTACATCAAAGTACCATGGCAGACGGACAGCTGGTCTCGCCTTGCCGAGAATGCCGGTAACAGAGGATCACCACGTGTTGGCCATCCTTTCACTGTCACCTCGTAGACTCTGGACAGTGTCGGGTCGTTCCTGGTTTCTCTTTCAATACTTGCATTGGTGACTGGTAAACACTCGATGATGGTCGAATGAAATAACTCAACAGGGTCAACTTTCGTCGTTTCTTCTTCTTCAGGTAGTGGCAGGTGCGACAGCCCATCAGCTTTGCCATGCTGCTTCGTACCTTTGAATTCTATTTGATATTGATGTGCCCCTAGGAAAAGGGACCATCTCTGGAGACGCTGTGCTGTCATCACTGAAACACCCTTCTTAGGGTTAAAAATGGATACCAACGGCTGATGGTCTGTCAGAAGTGTGAATTTTTGGCCCTGCAGGTAATGATTAAACTTCTTCACTCCCCATACAAGGCTGAGAGCCTCCCTATCGATCTGCGCATAGTTGCGCTCAGCGGAGGTCAATGATCTGGATGCAAACGCGACTGGCCTTTCCGTGCCATTTGGCAACTTGTGTGAGAGTACTGCCCCAATACCATATGGAGAAGCATCACAAGCCAACCGAATAGGCAGTGTCGGGTTGAAGTGAGCCAACACTTCCTCTGAGGTGATCAATTCTTTGCTTTTGCGAAATGCCTTCTTACAGTTTTCGCTCCATTCCCATGGTACCCCCTTCTGTAAAAGAGCGTTTAGCGGGTGCAGTACCGTGGATAGATTTGCTAGAAATTTATGGTAATAGTTAATCAATCCTAGAAACGACCTCAACTGAGAGACATTATCCGGAGCGGGAGCCTTTACAACTGCCTCTATCTTGTCAGGAGACTTATGAAGTCCCTCCCGGTCAATGACATGACCACAGTACGAGATCCGCTTCTGGAAGAACTCACATTTCTGCTGATTAACTCTAAGTCCATACTCTTTCAGTCTGTTGAGCACCAGTTCCAAGTTTGCGAGGTGTTCTTCATCACCATCACCTGTAATCAGAATATCGTCCAGGTAACATTGTGTGCCTGGAATTCCCTGTAATACCTGCTCCATGGCCCTCTGCCAAATTGCTGGAGCCGATGCCACTCCAAAAACCAGCCTATGTACCGGTACAAACCTCGATGCGTGTTGATCGTGAGGTATTGGCGTGACTCTTCTTCAACCTCCATCTGCAAGTACGCCTGCACCAGATCTATCTTGGTGAAGTGTTTCCCGCCAGACAACGAAGCAAAAATATCCTCAATCCGCAGAAGCGGATACTGCACCGTGTGAAGCACCGGATTAACGGTGATTTTGAAATCTCCACAGATGTGAACCTTCCCTGGTTCTCCTGGCTTGTTGCTCGAAGGACGTTTCATAACGGGAACAATGGGCGTAGCCCACTCACTCCAATCTACCTTAGACAGTACACCTGAACGTTCTAGCGCTTCCAGTTCCGCTTCTACAGTAAGTCGTATTGCATAGGGTACCGGTCTGGCTTTAAAAAATTTTGGGTGTGAATGTTCATCAATCTTGATGTTTGCCATAATTCCTCTCAGTGTTCCCAGTCCCTGCTGGAACACCTCTTTAGCATCATCCAATATTTTGGACAATCGTTTAGGTTTGACATCTGTTTCCCCGGAATCTACCGTTAGTGCCTTCAAGGAGTGCCAGTCCATATTCATTTTCCTAATCCACTCCCGTCCCAGTAGTGGTGGACCTCCTTCAGGTAGCACATATAAGTCCATTACTTGGCTTTCTTCGCCCTTGTGGACCACTTTTACCTCTATCTTTCCGATGGGGTACACTCTTTGCCCCGTGCATGTTTTCAATATAATCTCCGTATCCCGTAGGGGAATATGTTGGAATAACCTTTTGTAATCTTTCTTATTCATGACCGTCAATGCCAATCCAGTGTCCAATTCCATCTTTACTTGGACTCCTGCTATCTGAAGGGTGACCCAAATTGTCTGGAGATCTGCATCCTTACCAACGTTGTGTACTCTTAAGCTACCCAGTTCATTACTGCTAGCGTCTGAATCTGACTTCTGTTCGGTCGAACTGTTCTTTGTCACCTTGTGTACCTTTATGTATTTTCCTTGCGGTGACTTTTTGTTGCTGGTCTTCTTTCCTGACCGGCATACTTTAGCTATGTGGCCAAGCCTGCCACACGTTCTGCATTCTTGGTTTTTAAACCAACACTGGTTCTGATCGTGCGTTGTCTTTCCACAACGATAACATTTTACAGTACTCAAACCCAATTTATTTGTACTGAGTTCCGGTGACCGTAGCTGCATTACTGCCGTGCCTCTCGCTGCGGCTTCGTGTGCTGCTGCCATAGTGACCGCTTTTTCAAGCGTCAGCTCATTCTCCTCGAGCAGTCGCTTTTGTGTATCTTCTTTTAATAAACCACACACAAAATTATCTCGTAGCGCCTCTGTCAGTCTCGTTCCAAACTGACAGTACTTTGCTAGCTTATGCAATTCCATTAAATATTCAGCATTGCTTTCATCCTTCAGCTGCCTTCTGCTGTAAAATTTAAATCGTTCCGCTAGCATCAGCGGCGTGGGGTTTAGATGATTTTTCAGGACAGTAACAATCTCCTCGAACGTCTTATCCGCCGGTTCATCTGGTGATAAAACGTGTTTCAATTGCCCGTGTGTCTTCGCACCCATTAAGTTTAATAATGTTAGTGCTTTCTCTTCATCTGGGATTTTATTTGCTTTACAATAATTTTGTATGCGTTCTACATACATGGCCCAATCTTCGATGTCGCTATCAAAGGTATTAATGTTCCCATGTTTAGGCATCGTTGCAATTTAATTTATTTTTATTTTTATCCAAGATGGCGGCTTCCCGCTCTTGTCTTCGTCCTCCGCCTACAAAATGGCGGTTTTCCCGCGCTTGGCGGTCTTCACCCGTCCCCCGACGCTGTCTCCGCTTCACCGCGGCTCTCGCGCCTTCAGTTGCCCCAGACGCTGCGCCTTTTTAGCCCGAATGCGGCCCGGCCCTTATCACCAGCCGCGATCGATGTCCCCGCGCTGCGCCTTTCGGCCCGACTGCGGCCCGGCCCTTATCTCCGGTCGCGATCGATCTCACCACCCTTATTCCTCCGTCTTCCCTCCCCGTCTGTACAGCCAACGCGGCCGACTTTCTGGTCGCATCGCTGCCCGGCTTACCCACCACCGAGGTAGAAAGAAGATAGCTGACAGCCGCTGATGGAGGCTTCGAGTTCAGGATGTCTTCTGCACTCTGGTTTCTCGATGTCTGCCGCGCGACGTGTCTTCCAGCAGGGTGATGAGGGTGGAAGCCTCTCTTCGACGTCCGTTCTGTGGACGAAGCCGCCGTGGATATAAACTGCCGCAGGGTAAGAATCGGACTCGTCGCCACTGTTAAGTCTGTGTGTTCTAGTTGTAATTACTAACACAGACTACAAGATTAAAGTTCAACAGGTCTTTACTGGTTGGAGGTCAGGACTAGACTAAATACAATATTACTACACAGTGCTTATATACCGGTGGTCACCACCGGTATTACGTATACAGCAGCCAGAGAAAGTAGTACATCTCTTAAGGTGGAACAGGCTTAAGTTCTCTTAAGGTGGAACAGGTTACATACACCACAGGTACTGCCATAGAAAGGATGGCAACCTCCATGGAGGACATAAATTGCCAGAGTCAAAACAACATGGTAACTCTTCTAAATAGATGGTCAGCTATGGAGGATAGTTGGGCATCTATCGTGGAGAGGAACCAAAGGTTCATGGACGTCCTTGGTATGAGGAATGTCAGTACAGACACATGTCCTCATGGCCCCACTGATGTGCAGCAAGGTGCTCTCCAGCTACTTGCTAGCAGAGAAGTGCGGGTGGCCCATGAGAGGGATGATGGTGAGAGGGGACATGTAAGTGGGGGCTCCTCTCCAAGCGCTCAAACTGCCATCCCCTTGCCAACCCCTCAGTCAGAGCCCCAGATGACTCCCTGAACAGTGATGGCCAAATCTGCCCCTGTACAGCTGCAGGAGGAGCAGACTTTGGCAGGGCGTTCACAGGCTCCAAAACCCAGAGAACGACTGCCAAAGATGTCTAAGCAGGCGTAGCAGGGAAGTGAGCAGGCTGTCTCTACATCTGCTGAAGCCACAGGGGTAGCACCACGTAGGTAATCACAAGGGTACTCACTTGGGTGTCCTGCTGTAAATCAATGTTAAGTTTCTGTTCTTTTACTCTGTTGGAATAAATTAATGTTGTATGAATGTTTGAATTCATTATCATTTATGTGGTCTCAATTTGAAGTGGCACATTGAAGGGTGAGGGTGCCTTTTATGTCCAGTAATGCTGGTGACAGTGCAAGGAATGCACAATTCATTGTAGAGATGCTCTATGGTGTTGAAGTGTGGTCACAGCAACCTTCATGTGGATGTGGCAGCCATATGTCTGTGCTGCATAAATGTAGGTGAATATGGCATTGATTAGGCCATCCTTGGTATCACGGGCAGCAATGTTCTTGTGTGCTGGTCGCAATGGGTCAGCCGCCTCCTCCAGGTATTCCTCATCTGGCACCTCATTCTGCTCCTCCTGCACCTCCTCCTCCTCCTCCTCTGAAGAGGCTGTGCGCTCTGTGCCTTGTTCCTCATCCAGCGCTAATCATCGCTGCAGTGCAATGTTGTGCCTTATCAGTGGCAAAGAGGATGTAATTGGCGGACTGGGCAAAGAGGGCATCGATAACCTGCGTGATGCATCTGAGGGTGGCTGACTGCAAGATGTCACTAATATCTGCTGCTGATCCCTGGAAAGACCAGATGCAAAGAAGTTGAGTGCAGTGGTGACTTTGACAGCCACTGGTAAGGTGTGTCCACCTGCTCCTCTGAGCTGCAGGTCTTGATTGAACATTGTGCAAATGTCTATGATTAGCTGTCGCGAAAATCTCAGCCTCCTTTGGCATTGCTGCTCAGTCATGTTGAGAAAGCTCATCCTCTGCCTGTAAACCCTGTGTTGGGGGTATCTCTTGCGGCGCGGTGCAGCCCTGCACTGATGGCCTCTGCCCTGTGCAGCTTCAGGTGGTTGAGGACAAGGTTGGCGCGCCTGTTGTTGTTGTTGTTGCTGCTGGTGTGCCTGGTTCTGCTGTTGCTGCAGCTGATCCTCCTCAGATTCTGAGGACCAGAATGAGAGAGTATAAATGGTTCCCATTCTGCTGTTATATATAGCAGTTGAGGATGTGATGTTATAAGCATTCAGTCAATGAGGAGAGAGGTGATTCCAAGGAGGTGACAGTGCATATAGAGTTAACACCACACACTTACAGCCTCAAGACAGATAAAATGTGTCTTCCAAATCCTGAAATCACCAAACTCTGACATTTGAAAGTGAGCAGATGTGAGAGTTCAGCTTTTATCCTGCAGTTGCAGCTGTGAATTATGCAGCTCGCTTCTACTCCCAACATACTTACCTGACGTGATCTCTGAATGTCGTGAAACCCATTAAAAATGCAGGAAAATAGGAAAAGCCTATCAAAATAGCAATTAACAAGCACATAACAAGGAGTTAAGTATCTTTAATCCCTCACCCACCACTTGGTGTCGGGGTCTGTTCTGAAATCGCAGACCCGACACTCTGGAAACTCACACGGAGATGGGATCACTGTGGGTTTCCAACCCGCCATCAATCATTGCGACTTTAACAGCTTAGCCACCTCCGAACCCACCCTGTGAACGCCAGCAAAACCACGGCCCTTGTATTTGCTTTTTGTGAGTTGGTTTCTCATAATGCAAACTATCAGAGATTGTTTTTTCTGAAAGAAACAAAATATTCTACAAGAAGTTAGAAACAAAAAAATGTATATAAGTTATATAAATAAATAACATGTCCGTGAGGCAAAAAATTGTGACTGGCTCAACTAACCACTTAACTAGTAACTAGTAAGTCACCAATCCAATTTCTGAATGACAAGAATTTAGAACAGTAACCAACTGCAAATCTTCGGCAGCACCTCCCAAACCTGTGACCTCCACCACCTAGAAAGACAAGGGCAGCAGGCACTTGGGAACACCACCACCTCCAAGTTCCCTGCAACTCACACTCCATCCTGACTTGGAAGTATATCGCCGTTCCTTCATCGTCACTGGGCCAAAATCCTGGAGCTCCCTCCCTAACAGTACAGTTAGAGTACCTTCACCACACAGAGTGCAGTGGTTCAAGAAGAAGGGGCACCACCACCTTCTCAAGGGCAATTAGGGATGAGCAATAAATGCCGACCTTGCCAGCGACATCCATATCCCGAGAATTACTAAAATTACTATTATATCTTCCAGGCCTTCATCTGTCAGTCAGTAATATATGTAATTCTTTTTACCTCGAGTCATAAGTGAAGTGCAGTCATGTTCAACTGTCGAGAGGGAGCATAGTAACATCAGGAAGTTTAATCCATGTCTGTAAGCAATGTCCTGGAAGGTCTATTAGTTTTCTTTAAACTGTTAAGTATTTTACAATGATAATAATATCAATGAAGCAGTCCATGCCTGCATGCAGCAAGACCTGGACGACATTCAGGCTTGGGCTGATAAGTGGCAGGTAACATTTGCGCCACAGAAGTGCCAGACATTGACTATCTCCAACAAGCGAGAATCTAACCACTGCTTGACATTCAATGGCATTACCATCGCCGAATCCCCCACCATCAACATCCTGGGGGTCACCATTGACCAGAAACTTAACTGGACCAGTCACATAAATACTGTGGCAACAAGAGCAGGTCAGAGTCTAGGTATTCTGTGGTGAGTGTCTCACCTCCTGACTCCCCAAAGCCTTTCCACCATCTACAAGGCACAAGTAAGGAGTGTGATGGAATAATCTCCACTTGCCTGGATGAGTGCAGCTCTAACAACATTCAAGAAGCTCAACACCATCCAAGACAAAGCAGCCCGTTTGATTGGCATCCCATCCATCACCTTAAACATTCACTCCGTCCACCACCGGCGCACCGTGGCTGCAGTGTATAGAATCTACAGGATGCACTGCAGCAACTCGTCAAAGCTTCTTCGGCAGCATCTCCCAAACCCACGACAAGGGCAGCAGGCACATGGGAACACCACTACCTCCAAGTGACACACTATCCTGACTTGGAAGTATATCGCCGTTCATTCCTCGTCGCTGGGTCAAAATCCTGGAACTCCCTCCCTAACAGCACTGTGGGAGTACCTTCACTACACGGACTGCGGTGGTTCAAGAAGGCGGCTCACCAGCACCTTCTCAAGGGCAACTAGAGTTGGGCAATAAATGCTGGCCTTGCCAGCGACACCCACGTCCCATGAACGAATAAAAAAAAAATCAAGTCAAACAGAATTATAATATAGGCTTGGACATAATTCATTCTAGGATTAAAATGAATACCAAACATATCTGATATATACTAACTAATATTGAGTAGAATTGCTCCTGGTCTCTTAGAGATTTTATAAGAAAAGTTTTTCTGAGCGACACCCTACTTTCATCTTTGGCTGCCTCCAGTAGGCCCCCACTTAACGACATGCTTTGAAAGTATCACACAATCTCACATGAACCCTGTATGACATATACCTGATAAGTGAACACAGTCTGACAAAACATTTAATGCTTATTTGCTACACCCCAGCCAATGTCTTGAGCCATTTTAGGCCTTTTAAAGGCCTGCACATGAGATTTCTATTTCCCCCCCCACCCCACCCCATTGTTACATGGGAGTTGTGATCAGCCAACAGCAATGGATATTTAAATGAGTTGACCCAGTGAATTATAGCGGTGTCAGGACCACTTTGTTTGGTGGAAGTGCTACCTCTATTGTACAGCTCTGTGTGGATTTTGGGGGCCTTTCTGTGTTGCTTTCTAAATATCTGCACTTCCACAGTAAGTGATCAGTGAGAAAAGAGGCAGGAACCCTAACTGATGCAGACAGATTGAAGTCTGAGGATGAACTCAAAATAGTAAATACTCATCTTCCAAATAGTCACACGGGAAGACATGAGTAACAATCCTGTCCTCAAACAAAGATAACCCTTAGCAGAATCAATGACTTCAATATACATGAGATGGAAGTCCCAGATCAACTAAAATAGCTCAAAAAAATTGAATCCCTAGGGATGGATTTTTTTTATGGCAGAGTGCTAAAAGAGACTGAGGGGAGATTTGCGTGGCACTGACAGTTATTATGAGGGAGTCAATGGACACTGGGGAAGTAGCGGTAGATTGGAATCAGGCTAATGTGATGTCCATAGTCAGAAATGGTGACAAAACAGACAAAAGCAAATACTTTGTCTTACTTCAATTCCACGTAAAGTAATGGAACCGATTCTCAGGAGTAAACTTGAGGATTAGCTGTACAACAATAACCTAGTTCACAGCAGTCAGCATAGATTCAGAAGTGGATGATCCTGTCTGACCAACCTCTTCATCATAGCGTGTCTAAGAGCATGTGATAGGGACAGTGTTATAAGAAGTAAGTGTCACTTACAGGAAGGGCATGCTATATTCAAGCTTTTATAACATTTAACTTGCTGATCTCCAGTGATGCTGCTCACAGTGAGTTAAAGGATACATTGTTTCATAAAAGGGATGTTATGTCATGTAATGCACAATGCATTATTGGGCCGTTGATTTATGATGACCACATATGCAAAATTTTCTGGTATTTTGCCACTCGTAGCAGTGGTTTAGGGAGAAGGTTCGGCAACTCTTAACTATTCTTTTTATGAAAACTATAAATGACTGGCCTTAATTATTATTACATGTTCCTTTGCCTACACACTTAACGTTTATCTCTTATATTTTTAAAAGCCCAGTATATATAGAAAGATGGTGTAAAGATGTTTGCTATTCAGGTAGGTAGCAGGCATATAGTAATAGTGGAGAGTGGGCGAGGGAGGGTTCATGGGTTTAGGCAACATGGGAGGATGGTGCTGGCTTTGGTAGTATTGGGGAGGACACTGCAGCCTGGCAGTACTGTTGTGGGAGGGCTGGGTTTTCAGGATGGCAGTAGGGGGTATGGTAGTGTAATGGATATGTTACTCAGCTAGTAAGCCAGAAGAACATGTTCAAATCCCTGCATGGCAGTTTGAGAATTTAAATTATTTTTTTTTTAAATTGGAAATAATAAGCTGGTGTCAGTAAAAGTGAGAAGTCACACAACACCAGGTTATAGTCCAACAGTTTTATTTGAAATCACAAGCTTTCAGAGCGCTGCTCCTTCATCAGGTGAAGTGGAGAGATGCATAAAGACACAGCTTATATAGTCAGAGAATAATGCCAGATGATTACAGGTAATCTTTCTAACTGCCATTTATCACACCTCGGCAGAGAGATAATCACAGCAATCAAAGGTGTGAATGGTGTCCAAACAGGTTAGTCAGGAAAACATTACATCAAAGTATAATGAGGTGGGGTCACAAGAGGTCAAATGTTGCAGATGCTGGGGTCTGTATGAAAAGCAAAAAACAGACAAAAAAACATTTTTTTGTTGTTGCTGGAAATCACAGCAGGTCCGGCCGCATCTGTGTAGAGAGAACAAGCCAACGACAACTCGAGTCTGGGTGACCCTACATCAGGTGGGGTTACATGTAGCGTGACATGAACCCAAGATCGCGGTTGAGGCCGTCCTCATGAGTGCGGAACTTGGCTATCAGTTTCTGCTCGATGATTTTGCGTTGTCACGTGTCTCAAAGGCCGCCTTGGAGAATGCTTACCCGAAGATCGGAGGCTAAATGTCCTTGACTGCTGAAGTGTTCCCCGACTGGGAGGGAACACTCCTGCCTGGCGATTGTTGCGCGGTGTCCGTTCATCCGTTGTCGTAGTGTCTGCATGGTCTCGCCGATGTACCATGCAGTCCTTGAGTGCTGAACACTTTTTTTTTGTCTGTTTTTTGTTTTTCATACAGACCCCAGCATCTGCAACATTTGACCTCTTGTGACCCCACCTCATTGTACTTTGATGTAATGTTTTCCTGACTAACCTGTTTGGACACCATTCACACCTTTGATCGCTGTGATTATCTCTCTGCCGAGGTGTGATAAATGGCAGTTAGAAAGATTACCTATAATCATCTGGCATTATTCTCTGACTATATAAGCTGTGTCTTTATGCATCTCTCCACTTCACCTGACGAAGGAGCAGCGCTCCGAAAGCTTGTGATTTCAAATAAAACTGTTGGACTATAACCTGGTGTTGTGTGACTTTTTACATTTGTCCACCCCAGTCCAACTCCGGCATCTCCACACCACGTCAGTAAAAGTGACCATGAAGCTAGCACCTTCTCATAAAACCCAACTGGTTCACTAATGTCCTTTATGGAAGGAAACCTGCCGTCCTTACCCGGTCTGACCTATATGAGACTCGAGTCCTACACCAACATGGTTGATTCTTAACCATCCTCTGAAGTGGCCTAGCAAGCCACTTCCAGCATCTGCAGTATTTTGCTTTTGCTGTAGCAAGCTACTCAGTTGTATCAAAACCACTACAAACAATTCAAGAAGAAGACCCACCACCACCTTGGGCAATAAATGCCAGCCTTGCTGGTGTGCCCACATTCCGAGAATAAATAATAAAAAGAGGGTAGGAGAGAACAAGAAGGGAGTGAAAATATGGGTGCTCAAGGCAGGGTGTGGCATGGGGTAGGCCATTGAGGGTGGGAGCAACAAAAAGCAATAGGAGAGTATAGGAGGAGAAAAAGGCATGGGTGCTTGGAACAGGAGGTGATAGGAGAGAATGAGGAAAGCTCGGGCACTTGGGATGGCTGGAGGGGTAAGGGCAAAACAAGAGAGGAGTGAAGGAGAATGTAGCTCACGTAAAGGCCAAAGTTGGTGAAGTAAGTTTAACTCTAAATCGACATCTGTTTATACATCGCCCAATCTTCTTCATGGGGAAACCAGGTCAGTGATCAGAAGAAACCAGCAGAAAATAACTGCCTTGCTTTATTTTATGATGAAGATGGCACTTGCTGATAGATTCAGCTGTGATTTTGTGTTGTTATGAATATAATATAAGTCAATCATGTGCAAGTATAACAGGTGTGCTAGATTCAAGACTTCTTATTACAGTATATATTCGTCAATCATCTGTGGCGTTGCACGCTAGGAGTGTCGAGCAGGAAGTAAAGCCTGACGGAGCCACAGGACACACAAATGATGTTGTTGTGCACAAATTAATTGCATCACTGCACTTCAAGGTAATTTGTTGTATGTGAATCACTTTCAGATATTTCTGAGAATCAAATGCTATATAACATATGAATGACCAATTCTGGAATAGTAATAAAATAGGCTTTTGTTTTGAAATTAGAGGTTTTAAATTAATAACCATTATGTTTAACAGAATTTTGATGTTTTGATTTTGCTACTGAATTATGTAAATAATAAAATTAAAGTACTGTAAATTGGCCCTGATAATTAAAGATAGTTGAAATATCTAACCTTGTACTGGACACTCTTAGTCACATACTTTTTATTGAATCTGTGCAGAAATGATTAGTATTGATATCGATTGCTGAAAGCAATGGTTTTACAACTGACCTGAGTGGGATTACAGAAAACAGGTGAAATGATTCCTGCCACACGTGAATAGCTGATCGATCTCACCTCTAACTGATTCAGTCCTTTTTCAGAACATTTTCAGATAAGAGAGAATTCATAAAGTGAGTTCATAAATAATTAAAACAAATACATGAAACTTAGATATTCAGGTGCTTGAGTGTTAAATATTTGATCAAGAAGGATTTCAAAACCTTAGGGATTTTATGGCGAGGTTCAAAACTATATTAAAAAAATAGTAATTCTGAAAGTCTAGCAGCCAATTCCAAGGCCCAATAGGAAAGTTAGTCCGGTAGATAGAACTCAATAAGGCTGAAATTTCACTGTGTGATATTTCAGAATAAGGGGTCACTCATTTAAAACAGAGATGAGGAGGAATTTCTTCTCTCAGATGGTCGTGAATCTTAGGCATTCTCTAGCCCAGAGAGCTGTGGAGGCTGGGTCATTGAACATATTTAAGGTGGTATTATGTCCGTGTGTAATTGAGACACGGACTGCAGGAGTTGGTTATAACAGGTCTTTACTGAGTGGAGACAACCTGGAACTACTATACAAAGTTACTACACAGGCTTATATACAGGGGTGGTCACTACTGGTACTGCAGTATACAGGGGCTGCAGAATATAGTTCCTTCTGCAAAGTACATACACTACAATTCCTCCCCTTTTAGCTAAACATACATAACGTTCGATTAATAATTAAATAACATATTTACAATTACAGTTGTCATATATATTAGCTGAAGTTAAGCAATTATAAGTTCAGTCTTTGAGGAGGCTTCCTGATTCTGTCTGGATAACGCCTCTTTGGGGTATCAGGTTCTCTGGCAGAGTTGATTCGGAATCAACGTCGTTGTTGGGTTCGTCTGCTTCCAATATTCCCGATTCTGAGGTAGATGCAATTGGTACTTCGGTTTCATCACCAGGTGTATCGGATCGTGGTGTGGAATTGACGTTTTCCAGTGACTCTAGAATCTGGTCAGCATGGCGTCTTACAATGCTCTCTCCAACGTCCACGGTATACATTAGAGGTCCTTGCCATGTACAGATCGTTCCTGGCTGCCATTTCTCTGTGCGGTAGTCCCGGGCCAAAACTGGTTGACCTATCTTAAAACTCCTGGTCGGCCTTTCATTCATATTCTGAAACTGCCTGTTCTCCACATCTCTTCTGATGTTTGGCTTAACCAAATCCAAGCGGCATCGTAGTCTTCGATTGAAGAACATCATGGCTGGAGATTGGTTGGTAACCGCATGTGTCGCATTCCGGTAGGCAAACAAGAAGTTATCCACCTTGTGTTGTAGGGGTATGTCTTCATTACACATTGCCTTGATAGCCTTCTTGAATGTTTGAACGAACCTCTCAGCCAATCCATTGGTGGCTGGATGATATGGGGTGGATGTGTAATGCTTAACACCATTGTTCTTTAAGAACCTCCGGAACTCTTCAGACACAAGCTGTGGTCCATTGTCGCAGCAAATCTGTTCAGGCAGCCCATTTCTGGCAAATATAGTTCGTAAGACTGTGATAGTTTTTTCTGTGGTGGTTGAGGACATTTTTATTACCTCTGGCCACTTTGAATGTGCATCCACCGCAATTAAAAACATCGAGTCCATAAATGGACCAGCAAAATCAATGTGCACCCTTTGCCATGGAGATGAGGGCCACTCCCATGGATGTAGAGGGGCTTGTGGTGGGGCGTTTTGGACCTTCTGGCATTCTGTGCAGCTCTTGGTCATCTCTTCGATTTCTCTATCGATTCCCGGCCACCACACAAACGCTCTGGCTAAGTTCTTCATTTTTACCCCTCCCAGATGACCCTCATGAAGCTCATTGAGCACTCTATCCTTCAATTTGGGTGGAATTACTACTCTGGATCCACACATCAAGGTTCCTCTGCACACTGACAGCTGTTCTCTTCTCGGCGAGAATGCTGGCAACAGTGGTTCGCCATGTACTGGCCATCCCTTCACCATTAAATCATAGACCCAGGAGAGTGTCGGGTCATTTTGTGTTTCCTTTTCTATGTTTGCATTCGTCACAGGTAGACATTCGACTATGGTCGAGTGGAATATCTCCACTGGATCCACTGCAGGTGCTTCTTCCACCATCGGCAACAGTAGGCGCGACAATCCATCAGCATTCCCATGCTGTTTAGTTCCTTTGTACTCAATGTCATATTGGTGTGCCCCTAGGAAAAGGGACCACCTCTGTAGCCGTTGTGCTGTCATTATCGGGACGCCCTTCTGAGGGTTGAAAATGGAGACAAGAGGTTGATGATCAGTTAGTAGAGTAAATTTCTGACCGTGCAGGTAGTGATTGAACTTCTTCACCCCCCACACCAGGCTGAGGGCCTCTCTGTCAATCTGGGCATAGTTACACTCGGCTGAAGTTAACGAGCGTGACGCAAAAGCTATCAGCCTCTCTGAACCATCAAGGAATTTATGAGACAGTACCGCTCCAATGCCGTAGGGAGACGCATCACATGCCAGTCTTTTCTGTAGTGATGGGTTGTAGTGAGCCATTACTTCTCTTGAAGTGATTAGGTCTTTACTCTTCTGAAAGGCCCGCTTACATTCATCGCTCCATTTCCATGCTACTCCAGTTTGTAGTAGGGTGGTCAGTGGGTGCAGAATTTTGGAAAATTCAGCAAAAACTTATGGTGGTAATTCACCAATCCGAGGAATGACCTCAGTTGCGACACATTTTCAGGCGCTGGAGCCTTAACTACCGCTTCAATTTTGTCAGGGGACTTATGTAACCCCTCTTCATCAATCATGTGGCCACAATACGATATCTGTTTCTTAAAAAACTCGCACTTGGGGCAATTGGCTCGTAGCCCATGTTCTCTTAGTCTAGTGAGCACCTGCTCTAGGTTGGCAAGGTGTTCACCGTCATCTTCACCTGTCACTAGGATGTCGTCCAAGTAACACTGAGTCCCCGGAATCCCTTGCAGGACTTGTTCCATCGCTCTTTGCCATATCGGCGGAGCTGATGCTACTCCAAATACCAGTCGATTATACTGGTAAAGACCTTTGTGAGTGTTTATCGTGCGATACTTCCAAGAGGATTCTTCAACCTCCATCTGCAAATATGCTTGTGCTAGGTCAATTTTTGTAAAACGCTTCCCTCCAGATAGTGAGGCAAAAATATCTTCTATCCTCGGGAGAGGATATTGTACTGTGTGAAGGACTGGGTTCACCGTCACCTTGAAGTCCCCACAGATGCGAACCTTCCTTGGCTCCTCAGACTTATTGTTTAATGTTTTCTTCATGACAGGAACGATGGGTGTCGCCCACTCGCTCCAGTCTACCTTAGATAACACGCCTGCATTCTCCAGATTCTCCAGCTCTGCCTCGACGGCTGGGCGAATTGCATATGGTACCGGTCTTGCTTTGAAAAACTTGGGAATTGCATTCTCTTCTATTTTTATCAAGACGGTTACACCTTTAAGGGTTCCCAGTTCTTGTTGAAATACTTCTTTGGCGTTAGCTAAGATTTTTGACAATCGTCCATGTGTGACGTCGTCATCCTTTTTACCAGCCACCGTCAGTGCCTGAATGGAGTGCCAGTCTAAACTTATCTTTCTGATCCATTCACGTCCCAATAACGGTGGTCCACCATCTTGCAGTATGTACAGATACAATTTCTGTATTTCCTTGCCGTTGTATTCGACAGGCACCCTTATTTTCCCTCTGGGGTATACTTTTTGCCCCGTATACGTCTTCAAGACAATGGATGTCTCTTTCAAGGGTATGTGTGAGAATAGCCGTTCATAGTCTCGTCGATTCATGATGGTCAGGGCTGATCCTGTATCCAATTCCATTTTGACTTGGGACCCTGCTATCGTGAGGGTGACCCAAATGGTTCATTGATCGTCTTTTGCGATTACGTTGTGAAGTTTGAGACAGCTTAGTCTCTTGTTCCCGGATTCACTATCGCTCATCTGGTCTTCGGAACTACTGTCCGTCATCTTTTGTACTTTCCTGTACTGTTCCTTAGTAGCCTTTTTGTTGTTGTTAGTCTACTTCCCAGACCTGCAAACTCGTGCAATGTGTCCCACCTTTCCGCATTGCCTGCATATTTTGTCCTTGGACCAGCAGTCCTTCTGGTCATGGGTTGTTCTGCTGCAGCGATAACATTTTTCAAATCCCCATGTCATTTCATGGGTGCCGTATTCCTGTGGCTTTTGCTGTATTTCCGCAGCTCCTCTTGCTGCTGCTTCGTACGATACTGCCACGCTGAAAGCCTTATCTAGCGTCAACTCTTTCTCTGAGAGTAACCTCTTCTGGGTTCCTTCACTCAGGAGTCCACAAACAAATTTGTCCCGTAGGGTATCTGCCAGTCCTGCTCTGAACTGGCAGTGCTTTGATAGCTTGCGTAGTTCCGTAAGGTAATCAGCATTGCTCTCATCTTTATGCTGATTGCTCCTGTGGAATTTAAATCTTTCTGCTATCAGCAACGGTGTAGAATTTAGGTGTTCCTGTAGGATATCAACAATTTCGTTAAAACTCTTCGCCATCGGTTTGGCTGGAGTAATCAGGTTCTGCAATAGGCCGTACGTTCTTGCGCCCATTAAGTTTAGTAGCACCGATGCCTTTTTCTCATCGGCTACTTCGTTTGCCTCGCAATATACTTTGACTCTTTCCACATACGTGGTCCAGTCTTCTATTGCATTATCGAAGGCAGTGATATTGCCAGTCTTCGGCATCTTGGAAATCTAAGATGGCGCCTCCTGCACTTTGCCTTCTTCCCCGATTTAACAAAATGGTGCCTCCCACGCTTTCCGTCTTCTCCGCTGCTGCTAGCGCTGTTGCTGGCATTTTATGCCTTGATGGCGACGCCCTATGGTCTTCGCGCACTTCGCCCCGCGCTGCTGCTAATGCCGCTCTCCGCGGTTCCCGTGGCAAACTGCAGCTCCTCGCGGCTTTCTGCGCTTCTAATTTCTTTTATTTCCCCGTCATCGGAGCAACCCTGCGGGACACTTTCCTCCCTCTTCTCGGGTCTGTACGCTGTCCGGCTTCGTAGCACCGGCCGCGCCCTGTGTGCTCCACCCTCTCTCTCTCTCTCCTCTTCCCGACAACGCTGCTCAGCCCCGTTGAAAAGCCACCCGATCGAGCTCTAGCCCGCCGCAGCCCAGGATGGATCAGTGTACTACCTGCCACCAGCCCGATTAGCTGGAACACCATCGACAGGATAACCAAGCCCCGCTCTCGACAGCCTCTCCTGCAAATCTTTCACTCCGATGAATCAGAGGCGATTGCCCACGGTCGACGCCCGTTTCTTCTGATTGTTTTATTTATTTATTTTTCTTTCTTCCTTCTGGCCTCGACCTCTGACAACTTCGCTTCAGGGATGGATCCCCAAGAGGTGGTGCAGACTGTAGGTAAGTTCGGATCTGCTTGTCGCCAGTATTATGTCCGTGTGTAATTGAGACACGGACTGCAGGAGTTGGTTATAACAGGTCTTTACTGAGTGGAGACAAACTGGAACTAACTATGCAAAGTTACTACACAGGCTTATATACAGGGGTGGTCACTACTGGCACTGCAGTATACAGGGGCTGCAAAATATAGTTCCTTCTGCAAAGTACATACACTACAGGTGGAGCTAGACAGATTTTTGAACTATAGGGGAGTCAAAGGTTATGGGGAGCGGGCAGGAAAGTGGAGTTGAGGCCAAAATCAGATCAGCCATGATCTTACTGACATGGGTCTCTGCCCCTTTTTCCTGTGCTTTGCTGGGACTAAGCATTTCCTGGGTACAAAGCACTGGATAATTGACCCCCAAACAGTTTTAGATGAATGGTTTACTCCTTTCTTAAAATAATGTACAAAGCAACTTCATGCAAATATGCTGAAGTATTTTTAATAATATTGCACAGTGCAACTACAACCGCTAAGGATTGGAAATGTTCTACTCCTACCTGCCAGCAATGTGAGTGTGCACTGGGTACAGGGGCAGAGAAAATCAGGAGCAGAGGTTGAGTGCCCAAAATGCAGCACTAATGAGGCAGAAATTCCGGTCCCTACGGGTGGGTACGCGCTGTGTACTCACCCGTAGGGCCAACGGAAATGCCGGTTTTAGGCATGCACTGCGCATGCGCTGGAAACCGGCATTCCCGGTCGGTCAAGAAAGCTCTTGACAGATCCTCCGGCTGCCTTGGAGCAGGGCCTCTGTGGGTGGAGAGTTCCGCTTTTTGGAGACCCTCCGCCCGCAGAAAACACTTACAATTCTTGCGTCTGGTAAAAGCAGGTGCAAGGCTTGGTTTTACCAGGATAAGAGTTGAAAAAAGTTTTAAAAAAATTTCCACTGATTTATCATTTAAAAATACTTTAAAGAAAGGTAAGTTTATTTTTAGCCCTGTTAAAAACTTTAATTTTTTTTCAAAAAATAACATTTTTGTTTAAAATACTTAATTTATGTAATTTAAAGTTATTTTAAAAATGTGATTTAAAAAAAAAAGTGATTTAAAGTTTTACTATATTTTTGGGGGTGATCTCTATTCATATATTTGACAGGTCTTCCTGTCAAATATATGAATGGAGATTCCCTTCTCTGATTGGCTCCCCATGGCCCACGTGATCCCAGGGACGCTGCGAACCGCCTGCGCCTCTGGGATACGTGGGCCCTGCACACCGGCAGTTTGGGGAGGCCCAGCAGCGGAGCTCTGCGCCACCCTGGAGCCCTCTGGTCCAGGCGCAGATTCTTCCAGATCGCAGTCCTCCACCCGCGGGAGGCCTGCGAACGGAATTTCTGGGCCATTGCGTTGCTTCATATCATTCAACCGCTAACATTGGGGAAGCAGGAAACCAGTGCCACTGGATTATAAAAAGTTCATTAGAGATAAAAAATGATTTAAATGAAGACAAGTCTTCCCTGCTCCATAACTTTTGGTGGTTTGCTCCAACAGCATGACATCATCACTGTGTACTGACACAAGCAGGCACATAGAGGCCCATAGCCAAGAGAAGTAACTGCCTCATCTTTTTAAATCTGTGTCTCCCTAGGTTTGGTTAGTGGTGTTTTGGTCTTTTTTTGTTGCCTTTTTTGGTTTGTTTTAGTTGCTTTCATTTAGGAGCATTAATTGAATTTATATATTTTAGGACATAGAATGGAGTAGGATGTGGGATACAGTGTTTTGGATGAGTTGAGAAGCAGGAGAAGTACCCAAAGCTGGAAGAAGATGGTCTATTCCTGATAAACAGGTAGGACCATCAATGTAGAAGTTGATAACCAGCAGCTTCTAGCTGACTTCCCAGGAATCTGCCATAATTACTACTTCCAATAGGGTACCAGTTCAGACTGTAGCATTTCTTAAACCCAACATAAAACAAAAAGGGCTAAAAATTGGATATAGCCAGAAAACGGGCAGTGACATGGCCCAACGATATTAAGCTGCGACGGGTCAAAATGGTCTAGGTAGCATGCAAAATTTGTGCTCAGTCCTCATTAACATGAATCTAGTGCTGATCTCAGCACTAAAACCGCTGCTCATTGGCCTACTGCTCAACAAGAGGAACAATACTGTGTCCAGTCTAATTCCCAGTCATGTTTGGCACTGGCTTTATTCAGTACTTAAAGGGGAGGTGCATTGATGCTACAGCACCTCATTATCAATCCAGTTCGAACTCCACCTGGAAGCAGACGGCACTGGAAGCAGATGGCTGAGCCTCAGCACAGGGAGAGAGCCCAAAGATTCATAGACGCGGATCTGAAGGCACTGGTGGTGGCCATGGAGAGGAGGCGGGCTGTCCTCTTCGCGCAAGGTGGCAGGTAGCCATCGCCCCATACATCCAGAAGGCTGTGGCAAGAGATAGCTGACTATGTGATGGCCAGCACTGTGGTCCACAGGTCGTCGATCCAGTGCCGCAAGAAGTTTAATGACCTCACACGGGTGGTCAAGGTGAGTGAAGGCTTCAGCAAATGCCATATCACACCATCTGCACCACAAACCTCATACACTGCTCAATGCACCACACCCCCATCACTCACCTACCAACAATCATAGCTTCACTTCACCCGCACGACCTTACCACTGCTGTAACACTCACCCACATCTCACACCTTGCATGCACTGACAGCTCTTCAACTATGGCAGACGCATCACCCAAAAAACATTGCACCACACTCACTGACACACTTCCCTTTCTCTTGCAGGCCAAGGTGGCACATAATTGCTGGGAGCAGCAGCAGATAGGTGGGGGCAAGCTGCCATGCAGGACCTCAGCTAACTGGAGGAGCGAGTGCTGGAAATCATTGGGCGGCAAGTCATGGAGGCAGTGGCAAACGGTGAAGCTGAAGCCCTTGGGGACAACAATGGTCAGCTCATTCCTAATCCTTCTTCTCACGTCCCACTTCCCCCTCACCCCACAATTTCTTCTCACTTTCAAGCTGCTGATGCTGTATGCATGCATATCTTGCTTCTCCCCCCACTCCCCTCACCATAACCCAACTCCTGTGCATTTCTATTTTCAGATAATCAAGACCAAGCACGAGCCCAGCCTATCCCTGAGGCGATGGAGGAGAGCGAGGGGGAAGAAGAAGAAGGCACACCGTCACTGCATCTGACACTCGCAGACACCAGCTTAGAAATGGATAATGCGCGTAATGTAAAGGGTCGTGTAGAAGCGGGATCTGCACAGGGTGAGGCATCGGGCACGAGTGGGCTACAGCAAGGCCAGGGGGAAAGGGTAGCTTGGTGGCCAGCTCCCCGGAGGGTGAGTTCATATACGAGTTCTGCTGCACACGACTCAGATGAGGACCTCGATGGGGCAGCCTTCAGAAGAAGGGTGATAGGCATGCACACCGAATTGCTAGGTGCAATGGTAATCCTGTCAGAGATCGTCTTGGCAATGTCAAGGAGCATGGAGGAGTCCATCTCTAACATTGCACAGAGCTTTGCGCAGAGCTTGAGCCCAGGATTTCCAGGCTGGAAATGATGGACATCACCCGGAGCGACCGTGTCGACCCGGACATGATGCTGCGTGTGATGGGCGATGTCGCAGCTGCCATTGCAGCACAGGCGGAAGCAACTCAATGTCTTAGTGCCGAAGCGGAAGCGCAAACCACTGTCCTGCATTCTCAGCTTGATGCCACACAAGCTCTGACTGCTGCCATCGTGGCTGGGTTTACCACCGTCAACCGGGCCTTCCACGGTGTCGCAGCTGCCCAGCAATCTGTGCAACTAAAGTCAGGGCTCCCTGGATGATGAAAGATATAGAGAATATGATGAAGCAGAAATAGAGCGGGCATGACATGTCAGGTTGCAAATACATTTGAGAATCAGGCTATATATAGAAAGGTCAGAGGAGAAGTGAAAAAGAAAATAAGAGGGACAAAGAGAGGGTATGAGAATAGAATGGCAGCCACCATAAGAGGTAATCCAAAAGTCTTCTATAGGCATAAAAATAGTAAAAGGGTAGTAAGAGGAGTGGTGGGGCTGATTTGGGACCAAAAAGGAGGCCTGTGCATGGGGGCAGAGGGTATGGCTGAAGTACTAAATGAGTACTTTGCATCTGTCTTCACCAAGGAAGAGGATGCTACCATAGACATAGTGAAGGAGAAGGTAGTGGAGACACTTGATAGGATGAAAATTGATAAAGACGAGGTATTAGAAAGGCTGGCTGTACTTAAAGTAGATAAATCACCAGGAGCGGATGGGATGCATCCTAGGATGCTGAGGGAATTAAGAGCGGAAATCGCGGAGGTACTAGCCATAATATTCTGATCATCCATAGATATGGGGGTGGTGCCAGAGGACTGGAGAATTGCAAATGTTACACCATTGTTCAAAAAAGGGTGTAAAGATAAACACAGCAACTACAGGCCAGTCAGTTTAGCCTCGGTAGTGGGGAAGCTTTTAGAAACAGTAATCAGGGACAAAGTTAACAGTCACTTGGATAGGTGTGGATTAATTAAGGAAAGCCAGCATGGATTTATTAAAGGCAAATCGCATTCAATAAACTTGATCGAGTTTTTTGATGAGGTAACAGAGAGGGTTGATGAGGGTAATGCAGTTGACGTAGTGTACAGGGATTTCCAAAAGGCGTTCGACAAAGTGCCACGTAATAGGCTTGCCAGAAAAGTTGAAGCTCATGGAATGAAAGGGACAGTGGCAGCCTGGATACAGAATTGGCTCAGTGACGGGAAACAGAGAGTAGTGGTGAACGGTTGTTTTTCGGACTGGAGGAAGGTATACAGTGGTGTTCCCCAGGCGTCGGTTCTATATATATTAATGACTTGGACATGGGCGTACAGGGCACAATTAAAAAATTTGCAGATGACACAAAACATGGAAGTATAGTGAATGGTTAGGAGAAGAGTGATAGACTTCAGGAAGACATAGACAGGCTGGTGAAATGGGCGGACACGTGGCAAATGATATTTAATGCAGAAAAGTGTGA
The DNA here is from genome assembly GCF_052327205.1 of Somniosus microcephalus. Taxonomy (NCBI): domain Eukaryota; kingdom Metazoa; phylum Chordata; class Chondrichthyes; order Squaliformes; family Somniosidae; genus Somniosus; species Somniosus microcephalus. The sequence continues at coordinate 51,143,565 of NC_141001.1, read as the reverse complement.
AGTGATACATTTTGGTAGAAAGAATGAGGAGAGGACATATAAACTAAATGGTACAATCCTAAAGGGGGGTGCACAAACAGAGAGACCTGGGGGTATGTGTGCACAAAACGATGAACGTGGCAGGGCAGGTTGAGAAAGCAGTTAAAAAGGCTTACGGGATCCTGGGCTTCATAAATAGAGGTATAGAGTACAAAAGTGTGGAAATTATGATGAACCTGTTGGTTGCGCCCTGCACCATGGGGAAGCCCGCTATCCTGGCAAAGCCACATGCACGTTCGTCCTGCTTCTCTCTGCTCAGAGAGAAGACAACATAGTCCCTTCTCCTGGTGTAGAGAGCCTCTGTGACCTCCCGGATGCAGTGATGGACGGCGAACTGTGAGATGTTAGCTATGTCTCCTGCTGCAGACTGGAAGGATCCGCTGGTGACCTTGACTGCCACTGGGAGAGCAGTGGTTGCCCTTCTCTGAGGCTGTAGGTCTGGTTGCAGGAGATGGCAGTGTTCTGTGACCACCTCCTTGGTGAAGCGAAGCTCCTTCCTTAGGTGGATATAAGAGAAGTGCTCTTTGAAGCCCCTTCTGTTGAGAGCCCTCCTGGCCCTCCTCCTCCTCCCTCTGTGCGCATCTTCTCCTCTTCTTCGCTGCCTCTGCTTCCTCTCCTGAAGATACTCGAGCGCGAGGGAAATTTCAAGTACAGCCCCCATGACTGTGAGCAAGTGGTATGAGCAGAAGCCTTTAAATAAGAATGAAGGCATTCTCCACTTGCAACAACACTCCCTGTTAACCTTAGAACCTTGAAAGAAGTTAATAAAGCTGCTGGAGTTACACAAAGTTGCACAGTTCCAGTCAAACTCCAGAAACATGTCAGGTACAAGGTATTACTGATGATCCCTTTAAATACAACTGCTGGAGTCTGCTTCCTGCTTGTCAACGCTTGTTCAGCTGGTCGCACTTAAGGCACGCCAGTAAGTGGAGCGGTGAAGTTGAAAATGGCAGATCGGGCATCAAGTGAGCTTTGCACACTCACTGATGTCACGATCTGCATAATCGACATAATTTTCGTGAGCGTGGACATCAGCAGCACTGCTGCCTAGCCAAAAATGACGGCCACCGCGGGACCCACCAGCCACGGATGGAAGTGTGGCGGCCACCATTTTTTACCCTGAACCTGGCCGTAAAGGTTTGGTGTTAAACCGCACAATTTTTATCCTAAAGAGACAGCCCAGTGGCACAACATGTTAAACATATTGACCTGAATTTTGCCATTGTAATTGTGAAACTGACAACAACTTCAGGCATCCGTACATGCGCAGTTAAATGTGGAAATCCAGAAGTTGGTGTCAGTGATTCCCCACTCCTCCACAGGGCGCTGTTGAAGTCCTCACAGATGGAAATCTTACAAATCATTGAATTGACGTGACTTCCACTGTTTACACTCTAATCACGCTGTAAAAATCCCCGAAAAAGTTAAGCCTTTTGAATGAGGTGTAACTGGGTTTTTAATGGAGTACTTAGTCATAATTACTACTGAACAACCTCTCTGGCCCTGAAAAATTACTTTTATATTTGTAAAATGTTTAATTTTGCCATTCAATGATTAAAAATTCCATAGTTTTTTAAAATAATTTTTTAAAAGTTTGTTTATGATATTTAAGCTCCTATCTTAATCCCAAGTATATGTCCCAATCTTTATTTCGCTTTCTGTAAAATTTATAAAAAGTGAATGATACAATCTACTTGTTACTTCCTGACCTCAGAAAACCATTCCTTACCACACCAAAGTGATTTTTTACACTTCTCACACCAGCCATCCTTACAACTACATTTGTCACTTGTTATGCTGTGGAGTGAGGAACTGGATTGAGATTGTCCAATTTCATTTCACATACGATCCTTACAGCCAGCAGGGCCTGGAGACTCTCAGCCTATCAGTCTGAGCTAGATTCAAGCTAAGGTTCCAGGAATGAATGGAAAGTCTGCTAATTCACTGTGCTGTCTCGACCTTTTAAAAAGAATGAGACAGCATTAACCAAACTATTCACAATTATCTATTCTACTATCTGTAACACATTAGTAACATAATTCCACGTCACTATATGTAATAGAAAAAAGATTTAGAATTATTTATCATTTTATCATGTCTCAGAAATTTCTCAAAGCACTTCGGCCTAGAAATTCAGTGGGCTTTGCACCCAGTTAAGGCCCAAAGAGGGCCTCTGCGCCAGTAAAGGAGGTTGCGCTGATATTGAGCTCGACGGTAATGGCGGCGGTAGCCGGTAGCGCTGCGCCGGCACCGATGACGTCATCGGTGTGCGCAGTGCCCCGTTTCCGCCCCGATGCCGGCCCGACCCCCATATTCAGTTGCCGCCGCCTCCTCCGTGGCGGCCGTTACTAACATCCGGAGACCAGGGCCTTACTGCAGCCTTAGTGGGGCGCATAAAGGTGGAGGTGCGGCCGGCCGCTTTTCCGGCGGCCGCCTGCCCGCACCTCCTTCCCCGGCCTCCTCCACCACCCCCCCCGCGGCATTGCCGGCTGCTTTCCGCGAGCCCGGCACTTCTCCGTGGTGCCGGGCTCATTTGCCGGCACAATCCAGCGGCGATCTCCCCGTTGCAGGCACCTCCACCTTAAGAGAAGGAGGAGGCCTGCAGTACCGCAGCCTGCCGCACCACATCGGGTGGCGCAGCGGCACCTAGAGCGCTGAAATTCAGTTTCAGCGCCCCAAGTGGGGGCAGGCACACCCTGGAACAGCGCCCGGTTCCGACTTGGGGCGCAAAAACTGAATATCTCACGGGCGCAACTGGCTCCGCGCGCAGCGCTAACTTTTGGGCGCAAGCCAGCTGGCGGGCCCAAACTGAATTTCTAGGCCTTCACATTCAATTACTTTGTAGTATAATAGATGTTATATAGGCAAAAACGGCAGCAAGATCCCACATACAGCAACAATGTGTTTTTGGTGGTATTGACTGGGGGAAGAATGTTGTCCAGGACATCAGGAAAACTCATTATTCTCCTTTTGAATAGCGACATGTGATGTGGGGAGGAAATTGCATCAGAGCTGCACCTCCAGTTCTATGCTGCTCGCATGTGTTTCAGGATCTCCTGCCAGAAGAGATGGGGACGCAAAACACATCTGCCCATGTGCAGCCCATTCTAGGTGTCATTTATAGAGTGCTTCTCACAAATAGGAAGGTGTCTCAAATTGTTTTACAATAAGTAGGACAGGAATACAGTGGGCACCAAGCATGGTGAAGGAAAAGGAGGGGTTAGGGTGGGGACTGAAGGCATGGTTAATGAGGAGGATTTTCAGGAGGTTTTTGAAAGAAGGGTATGAGGTGGTAAGATGGAAGGAACTAAGCTCCAGAGGGCAAGAGCACAGCAGTTGATCGAGTGGCCCTGGATGGTGGAGCAAAGGGAGTGTGGATCGATGAAATGTCATGTGTTAGAGGGAGCAGAGGGTATTTTCAGAGAGATAAGGCAAGAGGAGATCATTAAATTAGAGTGGAGCAAGTCCTTGGAGAGATTTGAAAAGAAGGATGAGAATTTTGAAATCGAGTTGTTGGTGAATAGAATCATAGGGCAGGCTTTTCATTGGGCCGTGGAGGCAAGATTGGAGGCGTGTGGGGGGTTAAAATCCCGAAATCGGGGGGCACGAACCCATCCCACCCCCAGCCCGCCTCCATGCCAGTTTCAAAGGAGGCGGGTACCCGACTCGCACTGGGACCCGCCTCCCTGAGGCAGAAAGGGGATTAGTGCCAATTAACTGCCTGTTAACAGGTAGTTAACAGGCAGTTTTTAGCCTAATCCCTATTTTCATTGATGAAATATGGGATTCCCGACGGCTCCAAACCACGCCAAGTTAACGAGGCGGGCCGTTGGGATGAAGGGCCTGGAGGGGTCAAGATGTCCGGTGTTCAGGTGAGTGATGGGTACATGAGTGCAGAGTGTGTTTGGTGTGTTTAAAGTGTTTAAAGAAGTTTTACTTACCTTTACAGCCTTCCTTCCTTCAGGTCTCAGGAGTCCCTCATCTCACCGGCACAGAAAGCAGAATGACTGCGATCTGTCAAAAATTGCAGCATTCAGCTTTCTGTTCCGGGGAGATCTCTAAATCATCCTGAGAGGAAGGAATTAACCTGGAGTACAGATTGTCCGTGTTTGACAGCTTCAAACAACTGTGAAACGCTGATATTTCATCTGTCAAAAGGTCTTGCCAGATGAAATATCAATCTGTGACATCACCTGTTGCCGGGTGGCCCTTAATTGGTCTGCTGAGTCCACTGGGCGGGCTCAACAAGGTCAATCAAGTCTAAATCGCGTGGATTGGCTAGAACTCGATGGAGGCAGGACTACAACCCCGAAAGTTGTAGCTACCCGCCTCCTCAATGAAAAATGGTTACAGAACAGAAGGAGGCCATTCGGCCTGTCAAGCCCGTGCCAGCTCTCTGCAAGAGCACTTCAGCTAGTCCTACTCCCCCGCCCTTTCCCCCTGGCCCTGCAAATTTTTTCCCCTCAGGTACTTATCCAATTCCCTTTTGAAAGCCATGATTGAGTCTGCCTCTACCATCCTTTCAGGCAGTGCATTCCAGATCTTAGCCACTCGCTGCGTAAAAAAGTTTTTCCTCATGTCGCCTTTGGTTCTTTTGCCAATCATCTTGAATCTGTGTCCTCTGGTTTTTGGCCCTTCTGCCAATGGGAACAGTTTCTCTCTATCTAGACCCCTCATGATTTTGAACACCTCTATCAAATCTCCTCTCAATCTTCTCTGCTCAACCCCAGCCTCTCCAGTCTATCCATGTAACTGAAGTCCCTCATCCCTGGAATCATTTTCATAAATCTTTTCTGCACCCTCTCTAAGGCCTTCACATCCTTCCTAAAGTGCGGTGCCTAGAATTGGACACAATACTCCAGTTGATGCAGAACCAGTGTTTTATAAAGGTGCATCATAACTTCCTTGCTTTTGTACTCTATGCCTCTATTTATGAAGCCCAAGATCCTGTAGGCTTTTTAAACCGCTTTTTCAACCTGCCCTGCCACCTTCAACGATTTGTGCACATATACCCCCAGGTCTCTCTGTTCACGCACCCCCTTTAGGATTGTATCCTTTAGTTTATATTGCCTCTCCTTGTTCTTCCTAACAAAATGTATCACTTCACACTTTAAATTTCATCTGTCACGTGTCCGTCCATTTCACCAGCCTGTGTATGTCTTCTTGACGTCTATCACTATCCTCCTCACTGTTCACTATACTTCCAAGTCTAGTATTGTTGTGTATGTACCTTTAAGAGAAGAACTGATTCTATACTGCAGTACCGGCAGTGACCACCCCTGTATATAAAGCCATAGCAGGCTTCTGTATTTCAGTCTTAAGTCACCCTCTGTTCAGTAAATACCTGTTATTATTGTTCTCCTGCAGCCCGTGTATTATTGATACCCGGACACTACATTGGCGACGAACAGGTTCGAACTCACCTGCAGTACTGCATCACCTCACGGGGATCTTTCCCTGAGAAGAAGCTTCTTGGAGGTCGAAGTCAGAACAACGGGCGTCGACCGCGGGCAACCGCCCAAGGATCCATCGGAGTTCGGAGAGTTGCAGGAGAGGCTGTGGAGAGCTGGGCTTGGCTCCCCAGTCAAGGTGTTCCAGCAAATCGTGCTGGTAGTGCGCTGATCCTTCCGGACTGCGGCGGGCTCGAACTCGATCGAGCGGCTCTGCAAAGGGGCCGTGCAGCGTCGTCGGGAGGAAAAGAGAGAGAGAGAGAGGGTGGAGTGCACAGGGCGCGGTCGGTGTTCAAGAACCGGGCAGCGTAGCGAAAATAAAACAAGGGGAAGGAAAAGTGAGACGCGCTGAAGCTGTGGGTCGCCGCCATTACCCTGCAGAACGCTAGGAGCAGCGTGGCAGCAAGGGGAAGAAGGAAAAGCGCGGGAGGCGCCATTTTATTCCATTGGGGAAGAAGGAAAAGCGCGGGAGGCGCCATTTTAATTCATTGGTGAAGAAGAAAAAGCGCGGAAGGCGCCATTTTAAATCACCCAAGATGCTGAAAAGTGGCAGTATCACTGCTTTCGACAATGAGGTAGAAGACTGGACCACGTATGTGGAAAGAATTGAAGTGTACTGCAAGGCAAATGAGGTGGCCGATGGAAAGAAGGCGTCGGTATTATTAAATTTGATGGGCGCGAGAACGTACGGCCTATTGCGGAATTTAATTACCCCAGCTAAACCAATGGAGAAAAGTTTTGAGGAGATTGTTAATATCTTACAGGAACACCTAAACCCTACACCGCTGCTGATAGCAGAAAGATTCAAATTCCATAAAAGAAACCAGCACAAAGATGAGAGCAATGCTGACGATCTTACGGAACTACGCAAGTTATCGAAGCACTGCCAGTTCGGAGCAGGACCGGCAGACACCTTGCGGGGTAAGTTTGTCTGCGGGCTCCAGAGTGAAGGAACCCAGAAACGACTACTTTCGGAAAAGGACCTGACGCTAGAACAAGCTTTCAGCGTGGCAGTGTCCTACGAAGCAGCAGCACGGGGAGCTGCGGAAATACAACAGAAACCACAGGAATACAGTGCTAACGAAATGGCGTATGGAGCAGAAAAGTGCTATCGCTGCGGCAGAACAACCCATGATCAGAAGGACTGCTGGTTTAAGGACAAAGTATGCAGGCAATGTGGGAAAATGGGACACATAGCAAGAGTCTGCAGGTCGGGAAAGAAAACCAACACTACAAGAACTACTAAGGAAAAGTACAAGAAAGTAAAGAAATTGACAGAGTAGTTCGGAAGATCAGGAGAGTGATAAGGACTCTGGGAGCAGGAGACTAAGTTGTCTAAAGTTACACAATGTGATCGCAAAGGAGGATCACCGAACCATTTGGGTCACCCTCATGATAGCAGGGTCCCCAGTAAAGATGGAATTGGATACAACGGCAAGGAAACACAGAAACTGTATATATATATACTACCAGATGGAGGACCACCATTATTGGGACGTGAATGGATCCAAAAAATACAATTGGATTGGCATTCCATTCAGGCGCTAACTGTGACTGATAAAAAGGATGATGATGTCACACCTGGACGACTGTCAAAAATTCTAACTGACGCAAAAGAGGTGTTCCAACAAGGACTTGGGACTCTAAAAGAACTAACGGCAACGATAAAAATCGAAGATAACGCAAACCCAAAATTTTTTAAGGCCAGACCGGTACCTTACGCGATCCACCCAGCCATTGAAGCAGAGAGTCTGGAGCGTTCGGGTGTGCTGTCCAAGGTGGACTGGAGCGAGTGGGCCACACCCATCATTCCTGTAATGAAGAAATCATTGAGCAGCACGCCTGGGGAACCGAACAAGGTTCACATATGTGGGGACTTCAAGGTAACTGTGAACCCAGTCCTGCACACAGTACAATATCCACTTCCATGGATAGAAGATATTTTCGCCTCACTATCTGGAGGGAAACGCTTTACAAAGATTGATCTGGCCCAAGCGTATCTACAAATGGAGGTGGAAGAAGCATCTAGGAAATACCTCACGATAAACACTCACAAAGGCCTTTACCAGTACAATCGACTGGTATTCGGGGTAGCACCAGCCCCGGCTATTTGGCAGAGGGCGATGGAACAAGTCCTGCAAGGGATCCCGGGGACCCAGTGTTATTTGGACGACATCCTGGTTACGGGCGAAAATGACAGTGAACACCTTGCCAACCTGGAGCAGGTGCTCACGAGATTGCAGGAATATGGGTTACGAGCCAACCGCCCCAAATGCGAGTTCTTCGGGAGACAAATCTCGTATTGTGGCCACATGATTGATGAGGAAGGGTGGCATAAGTCGCCGGACAAGATTGAGGCTGTAGTCAAGGCTCCAGCACTGGAAAATGTGTCGCAACTGAGGTCGTTCCTCGGGTTGGTGAACTACTACCATAACTTCTTGCCGAATTTATCTACAATTCTGCACCCACTGAACACCCTACTGCAAACTGGAGTAACATGGAAATGGAGTGATGAGTGTAAGCGTGCCTTTCAGAAATGTAAATGCCTAATCACTTCAAAAGAAGTATTGGCCCACTACAATCCAACACTACCGATTCGGTTAGCATGTTGTGCGTCTCCCTACGGCATCGGAGTGGTGCTGTCACACAAATTCCTTGACGGTTCAGAGAGACCAATAGCCTTTGCGTCACGCTCGTTAACTTCAGCCGAGCGTAACTACGCCCAAATTGACAGGGAGGCCCTCAGCCTGGTGTGGGGGGTGAAGAAGTTCAATCACTATCTGCACGGGCAGAAATTCACCCTACTGACTGATCATCAGCCCCTGGTCTCCATTTTTAACCCAAAGAAGGGCGTTCCGGTGATGACGGCGCAACGGCTGCAAAGATGGTCACTTTTTCTAGGGGCACATCAGTACGACATAGAGTACAAGGGTACGAAACAGCATGGAAACGCTGATGGGCTGTTGCGCCTACCGTTGCCTACAGTAGAGGAAGCACCTGCAGTGGACCCTGTTGAGATATTCCATGCGACCATAGTCGAATGTCTACCTGTTACAAACTCAAGTATAGAGAAGGAAACCCGAAATGACCCGACACTCTCTCGGGTCTATGATTTGACGGTGAAGGGATGGCCAGCATATGGCGACTCACTGTTGCCAGCATTCTCGCCAAGGAGAGAACAGCTGTCAGTATGCCGGGGGACCTTGATGTGTGGATCCTGAGTGGTAATTCCACCCAAGTTGAGAGACCCAGTGCTCAATGAGCTTCATGAGGGTCATCTGGGAGGGGTAAAAATGAAGAGCCTAGCCAGGGCGTTTGTGTGGTGGCCAGGAATCGATAAAGAAATCGAGGATATGACCAAGAGATGCACAGGATGCCAGAAGGTCCAAAACGCTCCACCACAGGCCCCGCTACATCCATGGGAGTGGCCCTCATCTCCATGGCAACGGGTACACATTGATTTTGCTGGTCCATTTATAGACCCAATGTTCCTAATTGCTGTGGACGCCCATTCGAAATGGCCAGAGGTCATCAAAATGCCCTCCACCACCACGGAGAAAACTATTGCAGTCCTACGGACCACCTTCGCCAGGAATGGCTTGCCAGAACAGATTTGCTCCGACAATGGGCCACAGTTTGTGTCCGAGGATTTCCGGAGGTTTCTGAGGAATAATGGGGTGAAGCATTACACATCTGCCCCATATCATTCAGCCACAAATGGATTGGCTGAGAGGTTTGTTCAGACCTTTAAAAAGGCAATAAAGGCAATGCATAACGACGACATACCACTACAACACAAGATGGATAATTTCTTGTTTGCTTACCGGAATGCGACACATGCAGTCACCAACCAAGCTCCAGCCATAATGTTCTTCAACCGAAGGCTAAGATGTCGCCTGGATTTGCTCAAACCAAACATAAGACGAGGTGTTGAGGATAAGCAATTCCAGAACATAAATGAGAAGCCAACCAGGAGCTTCAAGATAGGACAACCAGTCTTGGCCCGCGACTACCGAACAGAAAAATGGCAGCCAGGAACGATATGCACACAGCAGGGACCACTAATGTACACAGTGGACATTGGAGAGAGCATCGTGAGACGCCATGCTGACCAGATTCTAGAGCCACAGGAACAAGCCAAACCCATGCCACGAGCAGGTGCACCTGGTAATCAACCCGAAATACAGATTGCGTCTACCTCAGAAGCAGTGGTATTGGAAGCTGACGAACCAACCAATGACAATGAGCCAGAATCAACTCCGCCGCAAGAACAGGATACTCGAGAAAGGCGCTATCCAGTCAGGATCAGGAAGCCTCCTCAAAGACTGAACTTATAAATGATTATTTCAGTTGATGTATATAGTACAGAGAAAATTGTAATTGTAATTAGTTATTATTTAGCTGCTAAATGAATGTTATGTACTGTTTATCTAAAAGGGGAGGAATTGTTGTGTATGTACCTTTAAGAGAAGAACTGATTCTATACTGCAGTACCGGCAGTGACCACCCCTGTATATAAAGCCATAGCAGGCTTCTGTACTTCAGTCTTAAGTTACCCTCTGTTCAGTAAATACCTGTTATTATTGTTCTCCTGCAGTCCGTGTATTATTGATACTCGGACACTACACGTATCATCTGCAAATTTTGAAATTCTGCCCTCTATTCCCAATTCCAAATCATTATTATATATCAAGAAAAACAGTGGTCCTAGTACTGACCCCTTGGTAACACCACTGTATACCTTCCTTCAATCTGAAAAACAGCCGTTCACCACTACTTTCTGTTTCCCGTCACTGAGCCAATTTCGTATTCATGCTGCCACTGTCCCTTTTATTCCATGAGCTTCAACTTTGCTGCTAAGCCTATTATGTGGCACTTTATCAAACACCTTTTAGAAGTCCATGTACACCACATCCACCGCATTGCCCTCATCAATCCTCTCTGTTACCTCATCAAAAAACTCGATCAAGTTAGTTAAACACAATTTGCCTTTAACAAGTCTGTGCTGGCTTTCCTTAATTAATCCACACTTGTCCAAGTGACTGTTAACTTTGTCCCTGATTATCCTTTCCAAAAGCTTCCCCACTACCGAGGTTAAACTGACTGGCCTGTAGTTGCTGGGTTTATCCTTACACTCCTTTTTGAACAAGGGTGTAACATTTGCAATTCTGCTGTCCTCTAGCACAATCCCCGTATGTAAGGAGGATTGGAAGATTATGGCGAGTACCTCAGCAATTTCCTCCTTAACCTCTCTCAGCATCCTTATCTACTTTAAGTTACGAAAGCCTTTCTAGTACTTCCTCTTTATCAATTTGTATCTCATCCAGTAACTGCACTACCTCCTATTTTACTAGGACTTTGGCAGTATCTTCTTCCTTGGTGAAGACAGGTGCAAAGTACTCATTTAATAGCTCAGCCATGCCCTCTGCCTCCATGCGTAGGTCTTCTTTTTGGTCCCTAATTGGCCCCACTCCTCCTCTTACTGCCCGTTTATTATTGATATGCCTATAGAAGACTTTTGAATTTTTAAAAAATATTTGTTTGTGGGATATAGGCATCGCTGGCAAGGCCAGCATTTATTGCCTAATTGCCCTTGAGAAAGTGGTGGTGAGCCGCCTTCTTGAACCGCTGCAGTCCGTGTGGTGAAGGTACTCCCACAGTGCTGTTAGGGAGGGAGTTCCAGGATTTTGACCCAGTGACGATGAAGGAACAGCGATATACTTCCAAGTCAGAATGGTGTGTGACTTGGAGGTAGTGGTGTTCCCATGTGCCTGCTACCCTTGTCCTTCTAGGTGGAAGAGGTCACGGGTTTGGGAGGTGCTGCCGAAGAAACCTTGGCGAGTTGCTGCAGTGCATCTTGTAGATGGTACACACTGCACACGGTAGGCCGGTGGTGGAGGCAGTGAATGTTTAAGGTGGTGGATGGGGTGCCAATCAAGCAGGCTGCTTTGTCCTGGATGGTGTCGAGCTTCTTGAGTATTGTTGGAGCTGCACTCATCCAGGCAAATGGAGAGTATTCCATCACACTCCTTACTTGTGCCTTGTAGATGGTGGAAAGGCTTTGGGAAGTCAGGAGGTGAGACACTTGCCACAGAATACCTAGCCTCTGACCTGCTCTTATTGCCACCGTATTTATGTGGCTGGTCCACTTAAGTTTCTGGTCAATGGTGACCCCCAGGATGTTGATGGTGGGGGATTCTGCGATGGTAATGCCGTTGAATGTCAAGGGGCGGTGGTTAGACTCTCGCTTGTTGGAGATAGTCATTGCCTGGCACTTCTGTGACACAAATGTTACCTGCCACTTTTCAGCCCAAGCTCAGTTTGCACTCCGGGACATCACCGCGGACGACACGAAGTATTATTACGTCGTCTCTGCTCTCGGCAGCTCCACCATGGCCAGAGTCGTGAGCCTGCTCGAGGACCCCCTGAAGCACCACAGATTTGCGACGCTGAGAATGCACCTCCTAGAGACTTTTGGACTAACTGAACCCAAGCGCGCACACCAGCTTCTCTTTCTACCCGGGCTTGGCGACTCCAAGCCCTCAGAACTGATGGACCACATGTTAACCCTCCTGGGGAAGCACAAGCCGTGCTTCCTCTTCAGAGAACTGTTCCAACAACAGCTGCCAGGGCAGGTACGGTCGGCTTTAGCCAACTCTCATATTAGTGATTTCCGCGCCCTGGCCAAGGAGGCCGACAAATTTTTCTCCGCCGGGCAACAGTACTGCGCGGCCATGCGGGGCCCTGCCCCCACCGCCACAGCCCAACGGCGGCAGCCCCCAAGCATATGCTTCTACCACGCGCAGTTTGGCCCCAACGCTAAGAAGTGCCGGCCCCCGTGCAGCTTTACCGCGTCGGGAAACGCGAAGGCCCACTCATTAGCTACCATGGCTGTCGGCCGTTCAGGTAGTCTGTTCTTCATTACGGACACTGACTCCGGACGTCGTTTCCTCTGCGACACGGGTGCCCAGGTGAGCGTCCTGCCCGCGTCAACCGTAGACATACAGGGGGGGAACCACGGCCCCACCCTCGAAGCCGCCAACGGCAGTTCCATCCGTACTTTCGGGAAACGGAGCGTGGCGCTGTGTTTTGGCAGGCAGCGTTTCGCTTGGGACTTTGTTATAGCGAAAGTGTCCACCCCCCTTCTCGGCGCTGACTTCCTCTGCGCCAATGGCCTTTTGGTGGACGTCAAGAACCGACGTCTCGTCAACGCTGAGACTTTCAGTTCACTCCCGTGTTCGCTCAGTGGTTCTGGCATGACAAAGTTGTCCAGCGCACTCTCGGCCTCCGACGAGTTTTTCCACCTCCTCGCCGGGTTCCCGGACCTCATGAAGCCCACTTTCTCGTCCGCCGCCACCAAGCATGGGGTAGAACACCACATCCCGACCACCGATCGGCCTATCTACGCCCGCGTTCGGCGCCTCAACCAGGAGAAACTCGCCATCGCTAAAGCCGAGCTCGACACGATGGAGTGCTTCGGCATCATTCACCGGTCGAACAGTCCATGGGCCTCGCCCCTCCACATCGCACCGAAACCAGGCGTCAGTTGGCGCCCGTGCGGTGATTACTGGCGCCTCAATGATGCTACGAACCCCGACCGCTACCCGATTCCACACCTCCAGGACTTTTCCGCCCGCCTGGCCGGGAAGTTGTTTTCTCTAAAGTGGACCTCGTTCGGGGTTACCACCAGGTCCCCGTTCGGCCGCAGGACGTCCCAAAATCCACGGTGATCACCCCGTTTGGGCTGTTCAAATTCCTCCGCATGCCATTCGGTCTCAAAAACGCCGCTGAGGCTTTTCAACGCCTAATGGACACCGTGTTACAGGACCTGCCATTCCTGTTCGTCTACCTGGACAACATTCTCATCGCCAGCGCCTCCAGGACGGAGCATGTGTCCCACCTCCGGACTCTCTTCGAACGCCTCAGCCAGCACGGCCTAATCATCAATCCGGCCAAGTGCCAGTTCGGGCTGTCCTCGATCGACTTTCTCAGGCACCGCATCACGAAGGACGGGGCGGTGCCACTGCCGTCGAAAGTGGAAGCCGTGAAGGATTTTCTGCGACCCCTCACCGTGAGGGCCCTGCAGGAGTTTTTGGGCATGGTGAACTTTTATCATCGCTTCGTTCCCCAGGCAGCCCAGCTTATGCGGCCCCTTTATGAGGTCCTCAAAGGCAAGCCCGCCAAGCTCGCCGTCGACTGGTCCGAAGAGATGGTCAATTCTTTCACGGACACGAAAAGGGCCCTGGCTAACGCAACCATGCTGGCGCATCCGTTGCCCGATGCGCCGATTGCACTCACCACCGACGCTTCGGACTATGCTGTCGGCGCCGTCCACGAACAGTGGGTCAACGGCACCTGGCAGCCGCTCGCTTTGTTCAGCCGGCAGCTCCGCCCCAACGAGCGGAAGTACAGCACCTTCGATCGCGAGCTTCTCGGCCTCTACCTCGCCGTCCGACACTTCCATTTCCTGCTGGAGGCCCGCCCGTTCACGGCGTTCGTGGACCACAAGCCGTTGACCTTCGCCATGGCCAAAGTTTCCGAGCCGTGGTCAGCCCGTCAGCAGTGCCAGCTTTCCTTCGTCTCCGAGTTCACGACGGACATCCAGCATGTGGCTGGGAAAAACAACCCTGTCGCCGACTGTCTCTCCCGGGCCGTCGCCAGTGCCATACACCTCGGCATCGACTACACCCGCATGGCGGCCGACCAGGCCTCCAACCCGGACGTCCAGGCCTACAGGATGGCTGTCACGGGCCTTCAGTTAACAGACATCACGTTTGACGATGCCGGCACCACGCTCCTGTGCGACGTCTCCGCTGGGCAGCCACGCCCCGTCGTGCCCGACGGGTGGAGACGGCAGGTTTTTGACGCCGTCCATAGCCTTTCCCAGCCGGGCAGGAAGCCGTCACAGAAGATGGTGGTGGCTAAGTTCGTCTGGCACGGGCTCAAGAAGGACGTTCGCGACTGGGCCAATACCTGCGTGGTATGCCAGCGCTCGAAAGTGCATTGCCATACTAAGGCCCCGTTGGCGCCTTTCGCGGTGCCCGAGAGGCGGTTCGACCTTGTTAACGTGGACCTGGTGGGGCCCCTGCCACCCTCCCGCGGGTTCACCCACCTCCTCACAATGATCGACAGAACCACCTGATGGCCGGAAGCCGTCCAGCTGTTGTCAACAACGTCCGCCGATGTGGCTCGGGTGTTCATCAACACTTGGGTCACCCGGTTTGGCGCCCCATCTGACGTCTCCTCCGACCAGGGGCCCCAGTTCACGTCGGAGCTCTGGAACGCTGTCGCCCAAGGCCTCGGGTTGAGACTCCACCGCACCACCGCATATCACCCTCAGGCTAACGGGCTGTGCGAACGGTTTCATTGCTCCATGAAGGCCACGCTCCGGGCGAGCCTCCGGGATGACAGTTGGATCGACAGACTCCCGTGGGTCATGCTGGGACTCAGGACCACCCCCAAGGAGGACCTCCAGTCCTCATCCGCCGAGCTCGTCTACGGGCAGCCGCTGCGGGTTCCCGGGGATTTCGTCCCCAACGCCACGGACCCTTGGTCTGCAGCCCATCAGCGGTCCACCCTCCTGGACAATGCCAAGGTTTTTGCACCAGTGCCCACGTCGCAGCACGGTCTCCCTCAGTCCCACGTTCTGCCCGACCTTCGTGCAGCGGAGTACGTTTTCATTCGCCACGACACCCACCAGGGACCTCTTCACCCACCCTATGATGGACCATTCCGCGTCCTGGAAGCCGGGGACAAGGCCTTCGTGGTGGATGTCGGCAGTAAGCCGGACTACATTTCCGTAGACCATCTTAAGCCAGCCCACCTGGATCTGGACCAGCCTGTTGGGTTGGCTCAGCCCCCGCGGCGGGGCCGACCTCCGGCTTCTGCACCCTCAGTCCACCACCGAGCGCCCGGGGACCCTCCTGCGACCCCCCCGGTCCCTGCCTCGGACTTAAGGAGCCGTTTCGGCCGTGTGATCTGGGCCCCTCAACAACTGACATTGCAAGTTCTAGTGAATTCTCGGGGGACGTATGTGGCGGAGACCACATAGGGACAGTAACACAATTCACTATGTATAGCCAATGTTGTTATCACTCCATGTTATGTACGGAACTTGGTTGGGTTATCGGGGCAGGGTCCCTTTAAGAGTCGTCAATTTGTGATGACATCATAGCCCTGCAACGAGGCCGAGTCCCTCAGTCCATGCGGAGAGTTAATAAAGCTAACACGTGTTTTTCTTTGCTGCTATGAAAGTCTCGCAGTCTGTTTATTTCTAGCGACTCCTACAACTGCTTCATTATCTGAGGAGTTGTGAATGGCACTGAACACTGTGCAGTCATTAGCGAACATCCCAATTTTTGATCATATGTTGGAGGGAAGGTCATTGATGAAGCAGCTGAAGATGGTTGGGCCTAGGACACTGCCCTGAGGGACTCCTGCAGCGATGTCCTGGGGCTGTGATGATTAACCTCCAACCACCACAACCATCTTTCTTTGTGTTAGGTATGACTCCAGCCAGTGGAGAGTTTTCCCCCTGATTCCCATTGACTTCAGTTTCACTGGGACTCCTTGATGCTACACTTGGTTCTAGCTGCTACTCAATTCTCATACTTTCTCTTTGCCCCTATTATTTTCTTTTTCACTTCCCCTCTGAACTTTCTATATTCAGCATGATTCTCACTTGTAATCTCAACCTGACATTTGTCATACATGCCCTTTTTCTGCTTCATCTTACTCTCTATCTCTTTTGTCATCCAGGGAGCTTTGGTTTTAGTTGCCCTATCTTTCCCTCTCATGGGAATGTAGCTCGATTGTATCCGAACCATCTCCTCTTTAAAGGCAGCCCATTGTTCGATTACGGTTTTGCCTGCCAATCTTTGATTACAATTTACCCGGGCCAGATCCGTTCTCAACCCACTGAAATTGGCCTTCCTCCAATTAAATATTTTTACTCTAGATTGCTCCCTGTCCTTTTCCATAGCTAATCTAAGCATTATGATACTATGATCACTGTCCCCTAAAATGTTCCCCTACTGACACTTGCTCCACTTGACCCACCTCATTACCCAGAACCAGATCCCGCAATGTCTCCTTTCTCGTTGGGTCGGTAAAGCACTGATCAAGAAAGTTCTCCTGAACACACTTCAGAAATTCTTCCTCATCTCTGCCCTTTAAACTATTATTATCCTAGTCTCTATTAGGTAATTGACGTCCCCCATTATTACTACTCTATAGTTCTTGCACTTTTCTGTAATTTCCTGTGAACCTGTGGAATTCTCTACCACAGAAGGCTGTGGAGGCCAATCACTGAATATATTTAAAAGGAGATAGATAGATTTCTAGACACAAAAGGCATCAAGGGGTATGGAGAGAGAGCGGGAATATGGTATTGAGATAGAGGATCAGCCATGATCATATTGAATGGCAGAGCAGGCTCCAAGGGCCAAATGGTCTACTCCTGCTCCTATTTTTCTATGTTTCCCTGCAAATTTGCTCCTCTATATCTTTCCCACTAGTTGGTGGCCTATAGAATACATGTAGTTGTGTAATGGCAGCTCTATTATTTCTTAACTCTAACCAAATAAATTCTGTCCTTGACCTCTCCAGGACATCCTCTCTCTCCAGCACTGTGACATTCTCCTTAACCAATATGGCCACCCCACTTCCGTTCTTTTCTTATATCCAGAAATATTTAAAACCCAATCCTGCACTTTTTTGAGCCAGGCCTCTGTTATTGCCACAACATCATATTCCCATGTGTCTATTTGCGCCTGCAGCTCAACAACCTTATTTACCACACTTCGTACATTCACACACATGCACTGTAAACCTGTCTTAGAATTTCTTGTATTCTCTCTTAATCTGATCCCTCCTAATACCATACTATTTCTTACTCTAGTGCTATCTGTCTCTCCCCATCCTTTGTGCACTTTGTTTCTCCTTTCTAATGCTACACCCTGGTGACCATCCCCCCTGCCAAATTAGTTTAAACCCTCCCCAACAGCACTAGCAACCACCACCCACACCCCCACCCGCACCCCACGAGGACATTGGTTCCGGCTCTGTTGAGGTGCAACCCGTTTGGCCTGTACAGATCCCACATCCCCCAAAACCGGTCCCAATGTCCCAGGAATCTGAAATCCTCCATCCTACACCATCTCTCCAGCCATGCATTCATCTGCTCTATCCTCCTGTTTCTATACTCACTAGCTCGTGGCATAGGGAGTAATTCGGAGATTACTACCTTTGAGGTCCTGCTTTTTAAACTCTTTCCTAGCTCCCTAAAATCTGCCTCATCCCTTTTTCTACCTATGTCGTTGGTACCAATATGGAGCATGACCTCTGGCTGTTCACCCTCCCCCATCAGAATGTTTTGCAGCCGCTCAGTGACATCTTTGTCCCTGGCACCAGGGAGGAAACATACCATCCTGAATCACGTCTGTGGCCACAGAAACGCCTGTCTGTTCCCCTAACTATCGAATCCCCTACCACTATTGGTACAGCTGAGCCAGCCGTGGTGCCGTGGACTTGGCTCTGGCTGTACTCCCCAGAGGAAATAATTCCCTCACCAGTACTGAATACTGGTTGGAGAGCGAGATTCACTCAGGGGACACCTGCAGTACCTGCCTGGTCCTCCTTGTCTGTCTAACGGTCACCCATTCCCTTTCTGCCTGCACACTCTTACGCTGTGGGGTGACTGACGTAAGAAAACTCACTAAGCACTTGGTTGAGTATAAAATAAGGCTTTAATCAACTGTTTCACAACCATGAGATTCTAGTTACATCACTAGTTCCTGGTTACAAAAACATCCTGGGCAAGCTGGGCCCACGTCCGAGTATTTATACTCCTTGGACGGCGCCACCAGCCAGCCGCCCAGTGTTATTTCATGAGTCATTTCTTCATGAATGATAAGATTCATGACAGTGACCACCATCTGAAACGTGCTATCCACGTAGCTCCCAGCCTCATGGATGCACCGCAGTGATGCCAGCTGCTGCTCAAGCTCCAAAACCCAGAGCTGGAGTTCCTCCAGCCGACGACACTTCCTGCACACATGGTTGTCCAGGACATGGGAAGTATCCTGGATTTCCCACATGGCACAGGATCTGCATTCCGTGGTACTGAGGTGCCCTGCCATGCCTCTATTTATTCGACTGTTAACTAACTTACAGAAATAAACTTAAGACTAGGGGACAGAAATGAATTATATCCCAGGAGTGGCCACTAACTTTGGAAAAGTTTGAGATTTAGCGCCAGGCGCTAATGAATCTCGCCGCACGCAAAATTCAGTGTCATCGCTCAAAAAAAGGATGAGAGCGCTAAATCAAGCGCTAATGGCCTAGCTCAGTGGTGTTACACTCAAAGTGCTAACCAATATCAGGTGCAGTCTAATCACAAGTCATCATTGCCATAGGCTCTTTCCAGTTCCTAACAGGGAGGTTCATTCATGCTGCCAAACCTCATTCTCAGCATTGCTGCCTGTGAACCTGTGTCAGCAAGCAGGAGCAGGCCAAGTCCAAGGAGCCAGATGACTCAACCAGCTGTACTCATGGCAGATCCACGCTCCAGGGAGAGAACCCACAAATTTTTGGGCCAAGCATTGGAAAAGTTGGTGTCCACTGTGGAGAGACGGAGGGCGGTGCTGTACCCGGCAAGTGGCAGGAGGCCCTCGCCACAAGTCTTCCACACCATGTGATGGGAGGCTGCCCATCAGGTCTCGGGCAGCACTGTGGTCCCCAGGACCCATACACAGTGCAGGAAGAAATTTAAAGACCTCACTTGGGTGGTCAGGGTGAGTCAATGCCTCAACAAATGCTACATACCACTCTCTGAACCACAGTCTGCACACACTGCCCAAAGCACCACACTCCCAGCACTCACCCACCAACAGTCTCTACCAACACTCACACCCACATCTCACATCTTGCACACAGTGACAGCAATTCAACTATGGCAGGCACATTAACCAAACACATTGCTCCACACTCACACACTATCCTTTCTCTTGCAGGCCAAGGTGGCTCACAACAGGAGGGGGCAGGAGCGCACAGGCGGGGGACAAACCAACACCCAACCACTGTCTGAGCTAGAGACTCGAGTGCTGGAGATTATTGGGCACCAGGTGGTGGGCGCCGTGGCCATTGGCGACGTTGACCCCCTTGGGGACAATAACGGTATGTTCATCCCTACTCCTTCTCCTCACATCCCACTTCCCCCTCACCCCACAAGGCTTTTGCACTTTCCAGCTAATCATGCTGTATGCATGCATTTTACCCTTCCTGCCGCCCTCCCCTCACCTTAACATGACTCCTGTGCCTTTATGCTTTCAGATAATGAGCAAGCACCTGAGCAGCCTGTCCCTGAGGGCACCGTTGAGAGTGAGGTGGGAAAAGAGGAGAAGGAAGAACACACCGTGTCACTTCATGTCTCACCCGCAGGCACCAGTTCAGATACTGACATTACGTGCTCTTTAGAGGTTAGTATAGTAGCGGGATCTGCACAGGGTGATGCACCGGGAACAAGTGGGCTGCAGCAAGGCCAGGGGGAAAGGGTAGCTCGGGGGCCAGCTCCCCAGAGGGTGAGTTCTGCTGCACAGGACTCAGATGAGGATCTCGATGGGGAGATCTTTAGAAGAAGGTTGATGGGCATGCACACTGCGATCATAGGTGCAATGGCAAGGGTGCCCGAGAGCCTGTCAGCAATGGTAAGGAGCGTGGAGGAGTCCGCCTCCAACATTGCACAAGGCTCTGCACACACCATGGAGCCCATCATTTCCAGTCTGCAAAGGATGGTAGACTCCCAGAGAGACCGTGGCAACCCAGACCTGATGCCACGTGTGATGGGCGATCTGGTAGCTTCCATTGCAGCACAGGCGGAAGCGACGCAACATCTTAGTGCTGTAATGCAGTCTATGGTTGGTGCCATCCAATCTCAGACTGCTCTCATGCAGTCTCAGCTTGATGCCATGAAAGATCTGACTGCTTCCATCATGGCTGGGTCTACCACCATCGACCAGGGCTTTCACAGTGTCGCAGCAGGCCAGCAATCTGTGCTGCAACATATTGCTCGGGAGGCTAAGGTGCTGCCCCGGGGGAGTGGCAGTAGGTCAGTGGAGCAGGAACCTGCTGTCCTCTCTCAGGATGACAGCATTCCTGCTCCCATCACTGCCACTCCACCATTGCCTGTCATCAACCCAGCCCAGATTGCTACCGCCCATGCTGAGGTGGTGCAGTCTACAGCCGGGCCTTCCAGGTCCAGAGCTGGTCAAGGGCATCCTGCAAGGCCATCTGAAGTCTCCCACACGGACACTCAGCAGCCTTTCACCAGCTCTGCTGCAGCCACTGGGCCAACACTTCGTAGGAGCACTAGAGTAGGCAAAGGCACAGTAACGAGGGGCACTAAGGGATTGCACAAGTGTGAATAGTTAATATTGTTGTTGTAAAGATGTGTTCACTGATTATTGATAAGTATATTAATTTACTTTGGATGATTTTGTACTGTCTCTCATTTCAGCTGTGCGCTGTGATATGGCCTGCAACAGGGATGGAATGATGGGGATGTGGTGATCAACGGGGTCTGGGGTTGAATTTACTGGAACCACAGTCTGATGCGGCGGTCACAGACAACACTTCCGGAAGGCCGATTGAGTGGCTGCCTCCTCCCTCGCTCCTGTTCCTCCTCCTCCTCCTCCTTCTTCTCATCTTCCTCGTCCTCCTCATCATCCTCCTCCTCCTCCTTTCCCTCTTCCTCCTCCTGAGGTGGTCCCGCAATCCCTGCTAGCAAAGGCTGGGCCCTCATGATGGCCAGATTGTGGAGTGTGTAGCACACAACGACGAAATGGGACACCCGCTCCGGCGAATACTGGAGGGCTCCTACCAAGTGGTCAAGGCAGCGGAACCATTGCTTGAACACCCCGATGGTCTGCTCGATGATGTTCCTGGTGGCGGAATGGCTCTCATTCTATGAGTGCTGGGCAGGAGTGTTGGGGTTGCGGAGGGGAGTCATGAGTCAGGTGGAGAACGGATACCCCCTGTCTCCAACCAGCCAGCCGCGAGCTTGATGTGGTGGCTGGAAGAGTGCTGGCACACCAGTCTGGTGCAGGATGAAGGCATCGTGGCTGCTGCCAGGATCGCTGTCTGTGGGCGCACACCAACTGCACATTAAGTGAGTGGTAGCTTTTGCAGTTATGGAAGATCTCAGGATTGTTATGCGGTGCCCGCAAAGCCACATGGGTGCAGTCAATTGCGCCCTGCATCTTGGGGAATCCCACTATCCTGGCAAAGTCACATGCACACTCATCCTGCTTCTCTCTGGTGATGGGGAAGGAAATGTAGTCCCTTCTCCTACTGTAGAGAGCCTCTGTGACCTCTCGGATGCAGTGATGGATAGCAAACTGCGAGATGTTCACTACGTCCCTTGTTGCAGACTGGAAGGATCCGCTAGCGAAGAAATTAAGGGTGACGGTGACCTTGACTGCTACTGAGAGAGCCGTGGTCACCCTGGTCTGAGGATCGAGGTCTGGCTGCAGGAGGTGGCAGAGTTCTGTAACCACCTCCTTGATGAAGCGGAGCCTTCTGGCTTAATTGGAGCCCTGATGGCCCTCTTCCTCCCTCTGACCACATGTTCCAATCTTGCTCGCTGCCTGCGCTCTCTCCGCAGTAGATCCTGGCGGGTGAGGATGACTGCCAGTGCAGCCCCCATTAATGTAAGGAAGTGCAGCACTTTGATATTTTGTGAGAATAAATGTAACTAACTTTTAGAAGCTGCAACACTTCGGAGACTAAAAAATCATATGAATGACTGAATTCAACTCTTGAACTATCTCAAACTGACAAGGAAGCAGTGAAACAGAACTAACCAGGCAGCTGCGACTCATTACTAATGATCCCTTTAAATAGCGGCCCTGGAACCAGCATCCGCCTGCTTCACGCCTCTTCTCCCTGTCGCTGTAGGGACCAGACACTAAGGCAGGGGGCGATACTCAATTTGGCAGATCGGGCACCCAGTGAGAGTTGCACATTCGCTGACATCACTACCTGCCTAGTGCTGAAGTCCCCGGCGCTAACTCGTAGCGGCAGTGCTATGGGAGGGGGACTAATTTGGCGTGCGGCACTGGATTCACCTCACCGTGGCATTACTGCCTCAGCACCCTGTTAGTGCCCCCCACCTGGTGCTAGCAGGAGGCACTAAGATACCAAAATTCTCCCCCATGAGTCTTAAAAGTTAGGGCCCACCTTTATGTCCGGCGGCTTCTCTCACTCTCTTAGTTAAAGTCTTTATTCACACGATTATTTATAGTTGTGTTAATTAGTTTATCTGGATAAGTTATAGAGAATAAAATGCTAATAGTCACCCACCAATCACCTACCTGCAGTCCTGTGATTTCACTCCTTGATTTTGCTGTTCTTTTGGAATTCGCCGGATTTTTACTGTTTAAGTACAGCTGCTTCTGCTGCCGACTCCTTCCAGGTCCACACTGTCCTCAGGTCCCGCTCTGTTTAAGTGCAGCCACCTCTACTACCAACTCTGTCTGTGAAGGAATAGCCATATTCAGAAAAATACACCATCCTATGAAAGAAAAAGCCTTATTAAAACATGACATACTGGGTCTGGAAGTTTGGAAGCCTTAACAATCAAAAGCTGTAAACAGCATACAGGATATTGAGATAAGATAAGTTGTTGACACTGAGACAATAGCCTTATTGAAGTAAAAGGTTGGAGGTTCCTAAAAGTCTGAAGCCTTGGAATGAACACAATGCTATACCCAGTTAAAGTGTTATAAACCAACACTTCGGAAAGAAACACAGAACATTAAAGAAACATATGCCTTCGTAAATATGACATCAAATGAAACACGAAGACACGAGTCTGTGGTACAACCAACTGAGGTGATTAAGAATTGCGTAGATCATCCTAAGTAAGATGTTCTAAATGCAAAAGATACAAACAGAAGACTTTCTTAAGAATGACATCAAATAGATACATCTGCTCCACATTGTTTTTATGTTAAGTTTTGAACACCTAAAGGTAAAGACACAAGTCTGCTTGCTACAGCTGAACTGACTGTGAGAATAGAAGGGGTCAACAGAAAAATAACTAGAGTTAATTAGCTTACATCAGCAGAAAACTTCAAAAGACATACCACTGTAAAAGAGTAAAAAATTGGACTTTCAAAAGGGAAGATAGATTCGCTTGAAGGGCCAAAGCGATTCTCAGGCTTCAGAGGCAAGCTCTGCAAGTCTTCAACTCTTTGTATCTCGGGGATCAAGGTACTTGTATTTGATTTTGATGGATATCCTGGAATAAGACTAAGAAATGTAAAAATGTAATGAAGTTAAGATTTGAGAATAAGGATCTCTGATAATAAGAATTGTAAGCTTTTTGTATTTGGAACTGTTAATGTCGCGATTGAAACACCTACTGTAATTACATGTCGGTTCTTTAATAAATCTATATTTTTTTAGAATTGTCTCACATAGTACTTCTGTATCAAACTTGCGAACTCAATCTCTGTACACTCTTTGGTGAGGAGTTGCAGAATTCTGGAGGAGTTTTACGGACCCTCATAATATTCGGAAGGTTACAGTCTAGCTAACCTTATTAAAAGTGTTATCTGGAGGATGGTAACATCTTCAGGCTGCTCCTTTCCTTTAGGGAGAGATAGTCTGGACCTTTAGACCCAATTAAGCATCTTTAGGATTCGGCTACCTCTAACTTTAGTTGAAGGTGAACGTCTGGGGAATACACCTGATCTGGGGTAGCCTGGAAGGAGCTAGGATGAGTAACAATCCTTTCACGTCCAGGTCCGCCAGTGGAGTGCATGTGAATGCGCTAAGACTTTCAATTGTAAATTCCAGCTTGACTATGTGCCTTGGTGGAGTATGGTAGTTATAGTGAGCAATGAAAGAGCCGTAAGGTTGTGTGAGCCTTGGCATGGGAGCAGCAGTAAATATACAGCAGGTTGACAAGAAAATTTTATGATATGCATACCTGGGCCATGTATCTGGTAAATAACACTATTGATTAGCTGTTCCTTGTCAACTTCCTTAAGTTGGGCTCACCAGGCCAAACTTCCTCTAAGGTTCTCCCCTGCCCAAACCCTGAACTCGCACCTTTCTCCAGTTTCTCTCTGATCTCCCCACATGCCCTTGCCGAGCTTATCTTGTCTATGAGACCCATTTCCTGCTCCCTTGACCCTATTCCCACTAAACTGCTGACCACCCAACTTCCTGTCCTGGATCCCAAGTTAGCTGATATTGTTAACAGTTCTCTCTCCTCAGGGACTGTCCCCCTCTCCTTCAAATCTGCCATCATCACCCCTCTCCTGAAAAAAGCAGCTCTTGACCCCCTCCGTCCTTGCAAACTACTGCCGCATCTCCAACCTCCCTCTCCTCTCCAAAAGTTCTTGAATATGTTGTCGCCACACAAATCCGTGCCTATCCTTCCTGGAACTCCATGTTTGAATCTCTCCAATCAGGTTCCCGCCCCTGTCACAGTACAGAAACGGCTCTTTTCAAAGTCACAAGTGACACCCTATGTCCTTCTTGACCTGTCTGCAGCCTTTGACACAGTTGACCACGCCATCCTCCTCACAGTGTACTCGCCTGGTCCCATTCTTGTCTATCTAATCGTAGCCAGATGGTTTGGTCAAAGAGCAATGGCTTCTCTTCCCGCTCCTGTACCGTTAACTCTAGTTTCCCCCTAGATCTATCCCTAGCCCCCTCCTATTTCTCATCTACATGCTAACCCTCGGCAACATCATCCAAAAACACAGCATTAGTTTCCACATGTACGCTGACGACACTCAACTCGACGTCACCGCCACCTCTCTTAACCCCTCCACTGTCTCTAAATTGTCTTGGTGTGGAGATGCCGGAGTTGGACTGGGGTGGACAAATGTAAGAAGTCACACAACACCAGGTTATAGTCCAACAGCTTTATTTGAAATCACAAGCTTTTGGAGCGCTGCTCCTTCGTCAGGTGAAGTGGAGAAATGCATAAAGACACAGCTTATATAGTCAGAGAATAATGTCAGATGTTTACAGGTAATCTTGCCAACTGCCATTTATCACACCTCGGCAGAGAGATAATCACAGCAATCAAAGGTGTTAATGGTGTCCAAACAGGTCAGTCAGGAAAACATTACATCAAAGAACAATGAGGTGAGGTCACAAGGGGTCAAATATTGCAGATGCTGGGGTCTGTATGAAAAACAAAAAAACAGACAAAAACATTTTTTTTTCCTGGAAATCACAGCAGGTCCGGCCGCATCTGTGTAGAGAGAACAAGCCAATGTCGACTCGAGTCTGGATGACCCTGCATCAGGTGGGGTTACATGTAGCGTGACATGAACCCAAGATCTCGGTTGAGGCCATCCTCATGGGTGCGGAACTTGGCTATCAGTTTCTGCTCGACGATTTTGCGTTGTCGTGTGTCTCGAAGGCCGCCTTGGAGAATGCTTACCTGAAGATCGGAGGCTGAATATCCTTGACTGCTGAAGTGTTCCCCGACTGGGAGGGAACACTCCTGCCTGGTGATTGTTGCGCGGTGTCCGTTCATCCGTTGTCGCAGTGTCTGCATGGTCTCGCCGATGTACCATGCTCCGGGGCATCCTTTCCTGCAACATATGAGGTAGACAACGTTGGCCAAGTCACATGAGTATGTACCATGTACCTGGTGGGTGGTGTCCTCACGTGTGATGATGGTATCTGTGTTGATGATCTGGCATGTCTTGCAGAGGTTGCTGTGGCAGGGTTGGGTGGTGTCGTGGTCGCTGTTCTCCTGAAAGCTGGGTAATTTGCTGCAAACGATGGTCTGTTTGAGGTTAGGCGGCTGTTTGAAAGTGAGTAGTGGAGGCGTGGGGATGGCCTTAGTGAGGTGTTCGTCATCATCGATGACATGTTGAAGGCTGCGAAGAACATGGCGTAGTTTCGCCGCTCCGGGGAAGTACTGGACGACGAAAAATCGCACCGACCTCCTCAGAAGACAAACACGGGACACAACCAACAGAGTACCCTTCGTCGTCCAGGACTCGGCCAACATTGTCTACCTCATACGTTGCAGGAAAGGATGCCCCGGAGCATGGTACATCGGTGAGACCATGCAGACACTGCGACAACGGATGAATGGACACCGCGCAACAATCACCAGACAGGAGTGTTCCCTCCCAGTCGGGGAACACTTCAGCAGTCAAGGACATTCAGCCTCCGATCTTCAGGTAAGCATTCTCCAAGGCGGCCTTCGAGACACACGACAACGCAAAATCGTCGAGCAGAAACTGATAGCCAAGTTCCGCACCCATGAGGACGGCCTCAACCGAGATCTTGGGTTCATGTCACGCTACATGTAACCCCACCTGATGCAGGGTCATCCAGACTCGAGTCGACATTGGCTTGTTCTCTCTACACAGGTGCGGCCGGACCTGCTGTGATTTCCAGGAAAAAAAAAATGTTTTTTGTCTGTTTTTTTGTTTTTCATACGGACCCCAGCATCTGCAATATTTGACCCCTTGTGACCCCACCTCATTGTTCTTTGATGTAATGTTTTCCTGACTGACCTGTTTGGACACCATTCACACCTTTGATTGCTGTGATTATCTCTCTGCCGAGGTGTGATAAATGGCAGTTGGCAAGATTACCTGTAAACATCTGACATTATTCTCTGACTATATAAGCTGTGTCTTTATGCATTTCTCCACTTCACCTGATGAAGGAGCAGTGCTCCGAAAGCTTGCGATTTCAAATAAAGCTGTTGGACTATAACCTGGTGTTGTGTGACTTCTTACATCTAAATTGTCTGACTACTTGTCCGACATCCAGTACTGGATGAGCAGAAATTTTGTCCAATTAAATATTGGGAAGACTGAAGCCATCGCCCCACTCTGCTCCTGCCTAAGTTCATCTGATGCTGAAACCCACAGCCATGCCTTTGTTATCTCTAGACTTGACTATTCCAATGTACTCCTGGCCAGCCTCCCACATTCTAACATACATAAACTTGAGGTCATCCAAAATTCGTCTGCCTGTGTCCTAACTCGCACCAAGTCCCGTTCACCCATCACCTCTGTGCCCAGTGACCTACATTGGCTCTCAGTTAAGCAACACCTCAATTTTAAAACTCTCATCCTTGTTTTCAAATCCCTCCATGGCCTCGCCTCTCCCTATCTCTGTAATCTCCTCCAGCCCCACAACCCCCCAAGATATCAGCGCTCCACTAATTCTGGCCTCTTGAGCATCCCTGATTTTAATTGCTCAACTATTGGTGACGGTGCCTTCAGCTGCCAAGGCCCTAAGCTCTGAATTCCCTCTCTAAACCTCTCTTTCCTCCTTTAAGATGCTCCTTAAAATCTACCTGTTTGACCAAGCTTTTGGTCATCTGCCCTAAAATCTCCTTATGTGGCTCGGTGTCAAACTTTGTTTCATAAAGCTCCTGTGAAGTGCTTTGGGACATTTTGACCCAGCGACTATGAAGGAGCGGCGATATATTTCCAAGTCAGGATGGTGTGTGACTCGGAGCGGAACTTGTAGGTGGTTGTGTTCCCATGCGCCTGCTGCCCTTGTCCTTCTATCGAAGAAGTCTTGGCAATTTGCTGCAGTGCATCTTGTAGATGGTACACACTGCAGCCACAGTACGCCGATGGTGGAGGGAGTGAATGTTTAAGGTGGTGGATGGGGTGCCAATCAAGCGGGCTCTTTGTCCTGGATGGTGTTGAGCTTCTTGAGTGTTGTTGGAGCTGTACTCATCCAGGCAAGTGGAGAGTATTCCATCACTTGTGCCTTGAAGATGGTGGAAAGGCTTTGGGGAGTCAGGAGGTGAGTCATTCGCTGCAGAATATCCAGCTTCTGACCTGCTCTTGTAGCCACAGTATGGTGGTCCATTTAAGTTCCAGGATATGGATTGTGGGGCAGTCAATGAAGGTAATGCCATTGAATGTCAATGGGAGGTGGTTTTACTCTCTCTTATTGGAGATAGTCATTGCCTGGCACTAGTGTGGCATGAATGTCACTTGCCACTTATCAGCCTAAGCCTGAATGTTGCCCAGGTCTTGCTGCATGCAGACATGGACTGCTTCATTGGGCCAGTAATTCCGGTCCCAACGCGTGAGTACGGACGGGGTACTCACACGTGGGCCCGATGGAAGTGCCGGTTTTCAGGATGCACAGCGCATGCTCTGAAAACTGGCATTTCCTGTCCTCTAAACCAAGGGGTTAAGAGGTGGAACGCGTGCGACGTATCAGGCAGCGCGTGCGCGCTGAAATTCGTTTTTTTGTAAAGAGTTGCCGGTGCGTAAAGGCCTCCGGTTTTTACGCTTGAAAAAACCAGACGTATGTACTTAGTTTTACAGGTAAGTGGTCTATTAATACAATTTAGAATTTTTTTTCCACAGGTTTATTATTTTTAAAGAATTTACAGTAAGGTAAGTGTATTTTTAGACCCGATTTATTAAAAAAAAAATGTTTTTTTTAATTTGATTAATTATTTAAAATAGTTTTTTTTACAGTTATTCATAGTTCATTTATTTAGTGGGATTTTTAAAAACTTTTATTTGTAGTTTAAGTGCTGTTTTGGGCGCCCTGAGTTTTCATGAGTTTGACAGTTCTTACCATCAAACTCATGAATGAACTTTTGCAACCTCCCATTGGTTGCCCAGTGCCCACGTGATCCCAGCCGGCTCATCAAAATAACTACGCTTTAATTCTGTTTAAAACTACTTTACATTCTTCAAAATAATGTAAAAGCATTTAAAACTTTATAAAAGTTACCTAAAGATTAATAAAAATACAAAAAATGTATTTAAAATGCTGCTCTGCATGTAGAATTGCTTTGCAGCTTGCGTTAAAAATTGGGGGCGTGGCCTATGTTAAGGAGACCTCAAGGGGCGTGTCTAACTTAGACTCCACGCTCGAGGCTTCGCGCTGGCTGCACTCCTGGATGGCGTGACGTCAGACGCTGCCCGGGAGTAATCAACTGAAAACAGGAATTGCAAGCGTCCCGGGAGCAGAACGGCAGGCGCGCCGGGTAAGTGCACATCGGTGGCTTGCACGCACGGCAAGCCCCCGAACCTAATTTCTGGGCCAATATGTGAGGAGTTGCAAATGGAACTGAACACTGTGCAATCATCAACGAACATCCCTACTTCTGATTTTATGAAGGAGGGAAGTTCCTTGCTGAAGCAGCTGAAAATGGTTGGGCCTAGGGCACTGCCCTGAGGAACTCCTGCAGCGATATCCTGGGCCTGAGAAGATTGGACTCCATCAACTACAACCATCTTCCTTTGTGCTAGATATGACTCCAACCAGTGGCAAATTTTCCCCCTGATTCTCATTGATTTCAATTTTACTAGAGCGCCTTGATACCACAATCGGTCAAATGCTGCATTGATGTCAAGGACAATTACTCTCATCTCACCTCTGGAATTCAGCTTTTTTCCATGTTTGGAGCAAGGTTGTAATAAGGTCTGGAGCCGAGTGGTCCTGGCGGAACCCAAGCTGAACATCGTGAGCAAGTTACTGTTGAGTAAGTGTTGCTTTATAGCACTGTTAATGACCCCTTCCATCACTTTACTGATGATTGAGAGTGGGCTGATGGGGCACGATTGGCTGGATTAGATTTGTCCTGCTTTGTGTGGACAGGACATACCTGGGCAATTTTCCACTCTGTCGGTAGATACCAGTGTTGTAGCTGTACTGCAATAGCTTGGTTAGAGGCATGGCTAGTTCTAGAGCACAAGTCTTCAGCACTGCATCCGAGATATTGTCAAGGCCCATAGCCTTTGCTGTATCTAGTGCGGTCAGTCATTTTTTGATATCATGTGGAGTGAATCGAATTGGCTGAAGGCTGGCTTCTGTGATGGTAGGGACCTCAGGAGTAGGCCGAGATAAATCATCAACTCAGCACTTCTGGCTGAAGATGATTGCAAACGCTTCAGCCTTGTCTTTTGCACATGTGCTGGGCTCCGTATTCATTGAGGATGGGGATATTCATGGAGCCTCTTCCTCCCATTAGTTGTTTAAATGTCCACTACCATCCACGACTAGATGGGCAGGACTGCAGAGCTTTGATCCGATCCGTTGATTGTGGGATCGCTTAGCCCTGTCTATAGCATGCTGCGTCCACTGTTTATCATGCATACAGTCCTGTGTTGCAGTTTCTCCAGGTTGGCACCTCATTTTTAGGTATGCCTGGTGCTGCTCCTGGCATGCTCTTTTACACTCATTATTGAACCAGGGTTGATCCCCTGGCTTGATGGTAATGGTAGAGTGAGGGATATGATGGGCCATGAGGTTACAAATTCTAGTGAAATACAATTCTGCTGCTGCCTCTGATGGCTCGGTCAGTAGTGGTGCTACCGAGCCACTCTTGGTGATGGATATTGATGTCTCCCACCCAGACTACATTCTGTGCCCTTGCTACCCTCAGTGCTTCTTCCAAGTGGTGTTCAAGTGCTTTTTCTATGTGCTACATTGCTATCTTTTGGGGGAGGGGCTGCTCCAGAGTGCCAAACCAGGCAATTCTGCCCATATCTACAGTCATACAGCAGCACCTTCTCTTCATCAGCCATCCAACAGCGAGTTTGAGTGATGCACTGCCTCATCATTTGTCCAATGTCTCTTTTCAGGATTTTTGATCATTTACTTCTTCACAGAGTGGAATTTGCGATAGAGCTAGGCTTAAGTGTTGTGCTTTAAAACAAAGTACATTCTCACAGGTTTTTTTAAAAAGTCCAGTTGCAGGTGTTGAAGTGCAGATGAAAGTAGACAGGCCATTATGTGAAATGTCACAGCTCACAGTCTATTTCAAACTGATACAATAATGGTCAATTATCTGATTCCTGTGCTTAACCAAGATGGCCTCCATTCATTTACAGAACTGCAGGAGATATTTTCTTTATACCCACACTCAGGCCTAGTGGTGAATCTCTACTGGAGAAGGAATTCAGTTTAACAGCCCTCCCCCTCGCTAGAAACACAGAAAAGAGGACAAAGAGATACTTGGGCAGTAAGGCTTTAAACAAGTGACTGCAAGATGTAGGCCAACAACACAGAGCTGGAAGCTAAAATGCATGAGGTCAGTTTATGCAGTTAGAAGTTCTTTCTATAAAAGTAATGCCCAAAATAGTAAGTCAGCTGAGGAAAGGACAGAGCGCATGGTTTATTATTTTAGAGGTGAGAAGTAAGATTGAATAAAATAAGCAGAATTTACTTTGAAAGTTACTCTGTACTTTCATTTGCTATCTATGAAATAAACCAATGTACCAAATCGTACCTGGCCTTGTCTTGGCAAGTGTTTCTCAGCCCACCTATGAGAAGGTTGGAGAAGTGTAGACACACTATTCAGTTCTGATCAGAAAAGGACCCGATTGTTGCACTCTTAGGCTATGCTATCATATAATTAGATATTGAGCAGTACGGGTGCACTCCTGACTGTAAGATGCTTAGACCACTTATGGGAGTGACCGGCACCTCTGCACCCGAGAGGATATCTAAGGCAGACCTGAAATTTGTAGCTCCCACAGACTGTTTCTTGCCTCTACAGTTTATCCAGCAATTTCTTTGAAAGCTGAAAAATAAATTTTAAGTCTGGAAATGCTGAACTTATTGTCCTTTAAGTAGATGTATCAGTTTAACTGTGACCTACAGGTCTTTAAGGGATGGTCATGTGGCTCTTTCCTGTATCCCAGCCTTTGGCAAGATTATATCAGTGAGCCCAATTTGGGCTGGGATCTTGCTATGCAAAAGTGATCAAGGTTCACCCCAGAAAATCCAATGGGATTGGCCCTGTGTGTTTTTGGTGAATGCGAAGCTTGTTGTAGTCTGGTGCCACTACTTCAGCACCAAAAACTGGAAAGATGCCCCCTATGCCCCTGCTTTTATCACAATAACGCAATAAAAAATAAAGTGGAAATGTATTATTTAATCCACATGTACATGAGTAACTAAGCTAAAATACCTAACTGTTTTTGAGACAGTCAATTACAGCAGGTAGACAAATTTATGTTGAAATGTGAGCTCAGATCAATGGGGAAAAACCCTGAAAAATGACAACCCTATCACATTTAATAGCTAAATACAGGGAGGAATTCTTCTGTTCTTGGGGGTTTAATTGTAGGCTGTCACCACTGATAACTGGAGATAAGATGATCATAAGATAAAAGAAAGCAGCTTCAGAACAAAGGGCTCTTGACTAAAGGCCAAAGCCAATTAAATTAAACTTTGAAACTTTGAAAATATAGATTACCTTTGTAAATGAATGTAAAAAATATAACTGTATAAAATGTAAAATAAATTAATACACTGAATGCCTTGGCACACATACCAGTGCCATAATTCTGCTTTTTGGAATGTTTTCAAGTGGTTTATTTAATTTTCTTAGTTTGTTTTCTCTTAGACTTGCCGGCCCCTGATCCCTGTAGATGGATTGAATATATTCTCTATCAGACTGAGGCTCAGGCTATGAGCCAAAAGGCAAGTTAGTGAACATAGGACAGGTTAATGAACATCATTCAGTTCAAGAAAGCATATGTTGCAGTAACTATAAACTTTTCTAAATTTCCTTGATTCATATCAAAACATTAAATACTCTTCCCCTGAGTTGCTTTTCAACATAGATTCCTGAAAATGGTTGTTCACTTCTTACATGGCATAATGCTACAACAATAACAACCTGAAATTGTATAGCTTCTTTTTCATGAGGAATATCCCAAGACAGTTCACAGATGGGTGTAGGAAATTGAAATGAATGCCAAACTATGAAGAGAGAGATTAGAAAAGATGATGGAAGGCATGGCTGAAGAGATGGATTTTGAGAAGATTGTGAAAGTGAAGAAAGAGATCCTCAGAAGGCGAGATCAGCAGAAGGCAAGATCTAGGGAGAGATTCCAAAGATTAGGACCACAACTGAAGGCTCTGCTACCAATGATTGAGTGAAGAGAGGGGATGCTGAATAGAAGGGCAAATGAGAGCAGTTAAACATTCAGGAGATAACATAGGGCTGGAAGAGATCGGCAGATGTAGGGCAAGTGGGAGATGTAGAGACAACAATACAAATTTTAAATTTAATACATTGGGAGATTGGGAGCCAGTGACGGTCAGCAAGGGTGTGGATGATGGCTGAATGAAATTTAGTATGGGACAGAACATGAACAGTGGAGTTTGCCTTGCACCATCATCCCTTTTGTCTTTTAATCTCTCCTGCCTTCCAGCCTATCACAGACCTTTCCTTTGTTCTTTCCTCCCCTCCCCCCTTTCCCTGCCCTACACTTGCTTAAAAATCTGTTACATCTCCAACTTTTTCCAGTTCTGACGAGGGGTTATCAACCTGAAACGTTAACTCTGTTTCTCTCTCCACGATGCTGCCTGACCTGCTGAGTGTTTCCAGCATTTTCTGTTGTTTTTTTCAGATTTCCAGCATCCGCAGTATTTTGCTATTGTATGAACAGTAGAGTCTTGGACTCTTTGGTGAGGGGAAGGGCATATTGTTCAGAACCATTCTCCAGGATATTAAATGGATTGGGTAGAGTTCCTGATAGAGTAGATTGTCTGTGAAGGATTGGACTTGATTGGACAAATGGCTTCTACTTATTTCATGTTTTCTTAGGTTTGTAA
Organism: Somniosus microcephalus; assembly: GCF_052327205.1. Lineage (NCBI taxonomy): Eukaryota > Metazoa > Chordata > Chondrichthyes > Squaliformes > Somniosidae > Somniosus > Somniosus microcephalus. The sequence goes on along the minus strand of NC_141001.1, from coordinate 51,109,471 downwards.
ACTGCAGCATCTACAAGTACTACCAATATTATTCAATTTTGATCAGTTGTCTTCTTTGGCATAATATTTCCAAGGTCGCAGCAATCATTCCAAGGATGGTGGGAGGCAGTGTCTTGAAACGCTTGGCATTCTAACCGCTACAAAAACTCAATTCCTGTCACATGACCACAGAGCAGCACTGACACCAGCCAGGGAGAGGCCTGTGGAATGGAAGGGGCTGATCCACTGGTATGCAAAAGCAGCGAGCAGTGAACATTTCAATTACATTTTGACCATTACTGGAAATGAGATACTGAAAGAAATATCCAGTAAGATATCATCATTGCTTTTTTCCCTAATGTGAAATGTTTCTCACAACCATTAAGCATGTTTTTAAGAGCCTCATTTTTATTCATTACCAACAATCAGACCTCCTAACCACCAGAGGGAATTGTCCTATTACAGTACATCCAAAACAAAAGTTGAAGAACAGTTTTGAGAATAAGATCACAACCAACATTAACGTCATTAATGACTGGCAATCATCGTGAAAAGAAAACACTCATGCACATGTTGCAGAATCCTGATGTTGAAACTAAAAATTCTCCCACATCTGGTATTTTTTTCCTATTAATCTAATCACCAAATTACATCTATCAAAAGAGAGGGAGTACATCTATTATCTATCTCAGCAACTGGCATATACAGACAGTCAATCACTTAACTGTAATGGCCTCAATCTCACAGCTTCATATCTATTTCACTGTACAAGTGCTGAATTCCATTTGCTTTTCTAATTAAAACAATTAGCCCAGCTTAGTGAATGAGTTCACGACTCCTCGCCTCATCGCTCAAGAGGAAATCAACAGCTTCTTTAGTCACACAGCAGATTGGAAGCCTGCGTCTCACCTTCACTCACACACTTCACAAACCTCCACAGCCTACACACGGTGCAGTTCTGCCCAAAGCTAAATCTTGTTACCCTTTTAAAGTCTGTCCAATCTGAAGTGAAAAGTAGCAGCTGCCAGCTCCCCACCTCCTCCCTCCCAGCCCGGTTTGCCCCTGCACTACATTTACAAATTTGCTTGCTTGGCTAATAGCGCTGTAACCTGGCTTTTCCATATACAGGTGCTGACAGTCCTGCCCTGCATTTGTAGCATTTTCTGTTTTTGCCACATATTTTAATTGTTTGCTGAATACATTGGTGGGGATTTTAACCCCCAAAAACAGGTGGGTTTGGGTCAGGTGGGATGCAAAAATGTTAAAAATCTCAAACCCACATCCCACCTCCGATCCTTCCGATATCACCCCACCCTCCACCCCAATCTCCCCTCCGACTTCCGATTGACACCCCCCTCCCCTGATACTTACAATCTCCCCACCCCCACCCCAGGCCTCTGATCTCCCCTTCGACCACACCCTTCCTTCTCCGGCCTTTCCAGCCCCTCCAGCCCCACCTGGCATGTCTCCGACCACCCCCCCCGATATCTCCGACCCCCCCACCCCCCGATATCTCCGACCACCCCACCCACCCCCAATGTCTCCCCCCAACGTCTCCCCTCCGATGTCTCCCCCCCGATGTCTCCGACCCCCCTGATGTCTCCCCACCCGATGTCTCCCCCCCCGATATCTCCGCTCCCCACCCGATGTCTCCCCCCCCGATATCTCCGACCCCCCCCGATATCTCCGACCCCCCCGATGTCTCCGACCCCCCCCGATATCTCTGACCCACCCGATGTCTCCGACCCCCAATTTCTCGGACCCCCGCGATGTCTCCGAACCCCCCGATGTCTCCAAACCCCCCCGATCTCTCCGACCTCCACGATGTCGCCAACCCCCCCGATATCTCCGACCCCCCCATGTCTCCGACCCCCCTGATGTCTCCGACCCCCCCCGATGTCTCCGACCCCCCCGATGTCTCCGACCCCGCCCGATGTCTCCGACCCCGCCCAATGTCTCCGACCCCCCCGATGTCTCCCCCCCGATGTCTCCGACCCCCCGATGTCTCCGACCCCCCCGATGTCTCCGACCCCCCTCGATCTCTCTGAACCCCCCGATCTCTGCGACCCCCCTGATGTCTCCGACCCCCCCGATGTCTCTGACACCCCCCAATGTCTCCCCGCCAATGTCTCCGACCCCCCCGATGTCTCCGAACCCCCCGATCTCTCCCCCTCGATGTCTCCGACCCCCTGGTGTCTCCGACCCCCCCGATGTCTCCGAACCCCCCGATCTCTCCCCCTCGATGTCTTCGACACCCCCCGATGTCTCCGACCCCCCCGATGTCTCCCCCCCGATGTCTCCGAACCCCCCCCGATCTCTCCGACCCCCCCGATCTCTCCGACCACCCTGATCTCTCCCCCGATGTCTCCGAACCCCCTCACCGATGGGCAGCGCAGCCTTGAGGAAGAGTTCATAGAGTGCATTAGCGACGGGTTCCTTGAGCAGCATGTAACTGAACCAACCAGGGGGCAGGTAATCTTAGATCTGGTCCTGTGTAATGAGACAGGATTAATAAAAAATGTCCTAGTAAAGGACCCCCTTGGAATGAGTGACCATAACATGGTTGAATTCCAAATTCAGTTGGAGGGTGAGAGAGTTGGATCTCAAACCAGCGTACTAAGCTTAAATAAAGGAGACCATGAAGGTATGAGAGTAGAGTTGACTAAAGTGGACTGGGAAAATAGATTAAGGTGTAAGACGGTACATGAACAGTGGTGTACATTCAAGGAGATACTTCACAACTTTCAAGAAAAATATATTCCAGTGAGGAAAAAGGGGTGCAAAAGAAAAGACAGCCATCCGTGGCTAAGTAAAGTAATAAAGGATAGTATCCAACTGAAAACAAGGGCATATAAATTTGCCAAATCTAGTGGGAGGATAAAAGATTGGGAAGCATTTAAAAGCCAGCAAAGAATAACTAAAAGATTAATTAAGAAAGGGAAGATAGATTATGAAAGTAAACTAGCAAAAAATATAAAAACAGATAGCAAGAGTTTCTACAGTTATGTAAAAAGAAAAAGGGTGGCTAAAGTGAATGTTGGTCCAGGACAAGACCGGGAAATTAGTGGTGGGGAACATGGAGATGGCAGAAACACTGAACAAATATTTTGTATCAGTCTTTACAGTAGAGGACACTAAAAATATCCCAACACTGGACAAACAGGGGGCTATAGGGGGGGAGGAGCTAAACCCGATTAAAATCACTAAGGAGATGGTACTCGGTAAGATAATGGGACTTAAGGCGGGTAAATCCCCTGGACCTGATGGCTTACATCCTAGGGTCTTGAGAGAAGTAGCGGTAGGGATTGTGGATGCATTGGTGGTAATTTTCCAAAACTCCCTGGATTCAGGAAAGGTCCCAGCAGATTGGAAAACTGCTAATGTAATGCCCTTATTTAAAAAGGGAGGTAGACAAAAGGCTGGAAACTATAGACCAGTTAGCCTAACATCTGTGGTTGGTAAAATGTTGGAGTCCATTATTAAGGAAGCAGTAACAGGGCATTTGGATAAGCATAATTTAATCAGACAGAGTCAGCATGGTTTTGCGAAGGGGAAGTCGTGTTTGACAAATTTGCTCGAATTCTTTGAGGACATAACAAACAGGATGGATAAAGGGGAACCAGTGGATGTGGCGTATTTGGACTTCCAAAAGGCATTTGACAAGGTGCCACACAAAAGATTACTGCACAAGATAAAAAAATCACGGGATTGGGGGCAATATACTGGCATGGGTAGAAGATTGGCTATCTAACAGAAAACAGAGTTGGGATAAATGGTTCATTCTCGGGTTGGCAATCAGTAAATAGTGGTGTTCCGCAGGGGTCAGTGCTGGGACCCCAACTCTTTACAATCTATATTAACAATTTGGAGGAAGGCACCGAGTGCAACGTATCCAAGTTTGCCGACGATACAAAGATAGGAGGGAAAGCAGTGAGTGAGGAGGACATAAAAAACCTGCAAAAGGACATAGACAGGCTAAGTGAGTGGGCAAAAATTTGGCAGATGGAATATAATATTGGCAAGTGTGAGGTTATGCACTTTGGCAGAAAAAATCAAAGAGCAAGTTATTATCTAAATGGAGAGAAACTGCAAAGTGCTACAGTACAAAGGGATCTGGGGGTCCTGGTGCATGAAACACAGAAGGTTAGTATGCAGGTACAGCAGGTGATCAGGAAGGCCAATGGAATCTTGGCTTTTATTGCAAGGGGGATGGAGTATAAAAGCAGGGAAGTCTTGCTTCAGTTATACAGGATATTGGTGAGGCCACACCTGGAATACTGCGTGCAGTTTTGGTTTCCATATTTAAGAAAAGATATACTTGCTCTCGAGGCAGTTCAGAGAAGATTCACTCGGTTGATTCCGGAGATGAGGGGGTTGACTTATGAGGAAAGGTTGAGTAGGATGGGCCTCTACTCATTGGAATTCAGAAGAATGAGAGGCGATCTTATCGAAACATATAAGATTGTGAGGGGGCTTGATCTGGTGGATGCGGGGAGGATGTTTTCACTGATGGGTGAGACTAGAACTAGGGGGCATAATCTTAGAATAAGTTGCTGCCGTTTCAAAACTGAGATGAGGAGAAACTTCTTCACTCAGAGGGTAGTAAATCTATGGAATTTGCTACCTCAGGGAGCTGTGGAAGCTGCGACATTAAATAAATTTAAAACGGAGATAGACAGTTTCCTAGCTGATAAGGGAATTAGGGGTTACAGGGAGCGGGCAGGGAAGTGGACGTAGGTCTAGGTTCGGATCAGCCATGATCCTATTGAATGGCGGAGCAGGCCCGAGGGCCGTATGGCCTACTCCTGCTCCTACTTCTTATGTTCTAATGTCTCCCCCCCTCAATGTCTCCGACCCCCCCGATGTCTCCGACCCCCCCCCGATGACTCCCCCCCCGATGTCTCCGACCCCCCCCCCGATCTCTCCGACCCCCCCCCGATCTCTCCAACCCCCCCCCGATGTCTCTGACCCCCCCGATGTCTCCGACCCACGATGTCTCCGACACCCCCCGGTGTCTCCGACCCCCCCGATGTCTCCCCCCCCGATGTCTCCGACCCCCCCAATGCCTCCGCCCCCGATGTCTCTGACCCCCCCGATGTCTCCGAGCCCCCCTGATCTCTCCGACCCCCCCGATGTCTCTGACCCCCCCAATGTCTCCGACACCCCCGATCTCTCCGACCCCCCGATGTCTCCGACCCCCCCATCTCTCCGACCCCCCCGATGTCTCCGACCCCCCCCGATGTCTCCCCCCTGATGTCTCCGACCCCCCCGATGACTCCCCCCGATGTCTCCGACCCCCCACGATATCTACAACCCCCCCGATGTCTTCCCCCCGATGTCTCCGACCCCCCCGATGTCTCCGACCCCCCCGATGTCTTCGACCCCCCCGATGTCTCCGACCCCCCCGATGTCTCCCCCCCGATGTCTCCGACCCCCCCAATGTCTCCCCCCCGATGTCTCCGACCCCCCCGATGTCTCCGACCCCTCCCCGATGTCTCCGACCCCCCCCGATGTCTCCCCCCCGGTGTCTCCGACCCCCCCGATGTCTCCGACCCCTCCCCGATGTCTCCGACCCCCCCCGATGTCTCCCCCCCGGTGTCTCCGACCCCCCCGGTGTCTCTGACCCCCCAATGTCCCCCCTCCGATCTCTCCGACCCCCCCGATCTCTCCAACCCCCCCGATGTCTCCAACCCCCCGATGTCTCCGATCCCCCCGATGTCTCCGACCCCCCCGATGTCTCCGATCCCCCCGATGTCTCCGACCCCCCCGATGTCTCCGAGCCCCCCGATGTCTCCCCCCCCGATGTCTCCGGCCCCCCCGATGTCTCCCCCCCCGATGTCTCCGGCCCCCCCGATGTCTCCCCCCCCGATGTCTCCGACCCCCCCGATGTCTCCGACCCCTCCCCGATGTCTCCGACCCCCCCCGATGTCTCCCCCCCGGTGTCTCCGACCCCCCCGGTGTCTCTGACCCCCCAATGTCCCCCCTCCGATCTCTCCGACCCCCCCGATCTCTCCAACCCCCCGATGTCTCCGATCCCCCCGATGTCTCCGACCCCCCCGATGTCTCCGACCCCCCCTGATGTCTCCGAGCCCCCCGATGTCTCCCCCCCCGATGTCTCCGGCCCCCCCGATGTCTCCCCCCCCGATGTCTCCGGCCCCCCCGATGTCTCCCCCCCCGATGTCTCTGACCCCCCCGATGTCTCCGACCCCCCCGATGTCTCCGACCCCCCCGATGTCTCCCCCCCCGATGTCTCCCCCCCCGATGTCTCCGACCCTCTGATTTATCCCCAGCATCTGACCCACAATTTCTCCCTCCCTCCTCTCCGCTCCCCGGCTGTGGACTGGTGTCACAGGCATTTCTACCCAACAGCCAGCCAGTCTCAATCTCGAAGACAAAAATATTAATCCGGCCCTGTCATTAAATGCAGCAGGACCTGGGGGAAACGCATTCTTCCGGGTTTCCCGACCGCAAAACAGCACCCCCTCCCCCCCTCGATCCCTCCCAGCTTCCAAGTTAATATCGGTGCCATTGTTCAGCATCAACAACATAGTGCACACAAGAGTCTACCAAGACAGACCCCCTCCCCCAGAGAATACAACAACCTTTGTGTACAGAATAAAATTGCTCCAAGATCATTGCAGTATATGCAGTAGGTGTCCACCAGTGATTTTAAGACCCTGGTCTCATCTCGGAGATTAGCTGCAAATTATAAACTGCTTAAATTTCAATCTTTTACCTGAACTGCTCCATGTAATTGTTGCTTTCAAATTACTGCCAGATGTCCATCATTCTGTGTGTAACGTATACCATGTTTTGAGTTGCTAGATAATGATTTTTGGAGAATGTAATGGACGGGAATGGAAAGGATTAGTCAGGTAGCAGCAGGAATCCAGCAACAATCTTAAACAATTTGATGGAATTTGCTTGTCTAGTACTGCTATGCTTTGTTTTATATAAGGCTACTGAGTATATTCTAGACTTGTAGAGGGCTAAATTGGGCTCTGTAGTGCCCGTTTTTTAGTTGCTACACAGCCACATAAGGGTTTCGACCCGAAACGTCAACTCAAATTTCTCTCCACGGATGTTGCCTGACCTGCTGAGTTTTTCCAGCAAATTCTGTTGTTACTTGAAAATAGGATCTGAGATGCAGGCACACACTTTCGATGGGAAGTGCACAGGATGCCATTTTGGGAAAGGGGTTGCCGTAGACATATCTAACGTCCAATGGCAGCATGCAGAGCAGGCAGATCACTGTGCAATTTTGATTTGACACCAACACTGCCATTTTCCAAATGTACACTCCAGCCCTGTCTTAACCTCACACAGCTGAACACAACATTAAACGGAATGAAGGATTTCCCTCCCCGCCCCCTCCACCAGTGCTATTTAAAGAGATCATGAACTACTTACAGGTTAGTGGCTGGGTTATTTCATCTGGCTACTGGTGCAATTGTATATGTTTTTGGAGTTTTCCTATACTTGACTAAAGTTTGAATAGTATACAGGGAGTGGTCTGGCTGATGTTGAAATACTTTTTTGATCATTTAAAATCTTGCGCTGAAAGAAGTTGCTTCCAGATATGAGTGCTCTGGTAGAGCTTCTTCTGAGGATTGAACATGACTGGCAGAATGAGGAGAGGCCACGCAGAGCAGGACAAGCTGCAAGAAGGGGAAGGAGGAGGAGGGGTGGGGGGAGAAGGGCTCTCAGCAGGTGGCCATATCTGCTGAGGATCTTTAGGGAGCAATTCTCTTACCTCAACTTCAGTGAGGATGCATGAGACATCTTTGCATCACAAAAGAAGTCGTGATTGAAATCTGCCTACTGCTGCAACCACAACTGCAACCTCAATACAGGGCAAGGACAACATTTTCTGTGGTTATCAAGGTGACCATGGCTCTTAACTTTTATGTGCCTGGCTCCTTCCAGGCTGCTGCTGGAGATCTAAGCAACATCTTGCAGTTTGCTGTACACTGCTGCATAAGGGATGTCACTGAAGCTCCCTATACACAGAGAAACAGTTTAATCTCATTCCCACTTGTCAGAGACAAGCAGGTGGAGTGAACGGTTGTACGGGTTGCAAAATTTCCCATGGTGCAGACTGCCATTAATTGCATGCACATTGCCACTTCATGTGAACTCGGCCATTTTCTTGAACTGAAAAGGATTCCACTCCCTCAATGTGCAGCTGTTGTGCAACCACAGGTGTTATCCTGACAGCAGTCACAATTCCTTCAATCTGCAGCAGTCCCCTGTGCCAGCTGCATTTGAACCACCACAGCATGTCAAAGGCTGGCTACTGGGCAACAAGGGTTATCCACTCATGGCATGGCTCATGACTCCGGTCCGGAACTCACGCACATGTGCACAGCAGACTAACAGTGAGAGCCTAGCTGCCACAATGAACATTATAGAGCACATCATCAGCATCCTCAATCAATGGTTCTACTGCCTGGACCGCTCTGGAGGAGCCCTCAGCTGAGTGGGTATCAAGATTTGTAGTAGTATGCTGCATACTGCAAAACCTTACCATTATGATAAACAGCCTTTCCCATCACCTATCAGGTGAGAAGCTGAGGTGCAGGATATTAGCTCTGATGATGTGGAATCTGTATGGGCAGAGCTGAGAAATACCAAGGGGCAGAAAACGTTAGTGGAAGTTGTATACAGACCCCCAAACAGTAATGCTGAGGTTGGGGATGGCATTAAACGGGAAATTAGAGACGCGTGCAATAATGGCACAGCAGTTATCATGGGTGTCTTTAATCTACATATAGATTGGTCTAACCAAATTAGTAACAACACCGTGGAGGAGGAATTCCTGGAGTGTATACGGGATGGTTTCCTAGGCTAATATGTCGAGGAACCAACTAGAGATCAGGCCATCTTAGACTGGGTATTATGTCATGAGAAAGGATCAATTAGCAATCTTGTTGTGTGAGGCCCCTTGGGGAGGAACGATCATAATATGATAGAATTCTTCATTAAGATGGAGAGTGAAGTAGTTGACTCAGAGACTAGGGTCCTGAATTTAAATAAAGGAAACTACGATGGTGTGAGGCACAAGTTGGCTAGGATGGATTGGGAAATGTTACTTAAAGGGTTGACGGTGGATAGGCAGTGGCAAACATTTAAAGATTGCATGGATGAACGACAAAACCTTTTCATCCCTGTTTGGCATAACAATAAAACAAAAAAGGTGACTCAGCCGTGGCTAACAAGGGAAATTAGGGATAGCATAAGATCCAAGGAGAGGACATATAATTTGGCCAGAAAAAGCAGCAAACCTGAGGATTGGGGTCAGTTTAGGATTCAGCAAAGGAGGACAAAGGGATTAATTAAGAGGGGGACAATAGATTATGAGAGTAAGCTTGCAGGGAACATAAAAATTGACTGTAAAAGCTTCTATAGATATGTGAAGAGAAAAAGATTGGTGAAGTCAAGCGTAGGTCCCTTGCAGTCAGAATCAGGGGAATTTATAATGGGGAACCAAAAAATGGCAGGCCAATTAAATACATACTTTGGTTCTGTCTTCACAAAGGAGGACACAAATAATCTCCCAGAGATGTCGGGGAACATAGGGTCTAATGAGAGGGAGGAATTGAATGAAATCAGTATTTGTAGGGAAATGCTGTTAGGGAAATTGATGGGATTGATGGCTGATAAATCCCCAGGGCCTGATAATCTACATCCTAGGGTACTTAAGGAAGTGGCCCTAGAAATAGTAGATGCATTGCTGGTCATCGTCCAAAATTCTATAGACTCTGGAACAGTTCCCATGGATTGGAGGATAGCTAATGTAACCCCACTATTTAAAAAAGGTGGTAGTGAGAAAACGGGGAAGTATAGATAGGTAAGCCTGACATCGGTAGTGGGGAAAATGCTTGAGTCCATTATAAAAGATGTAATAGCAGAGCACTTGGAAAACAGTGACAAGGTCGGACAAATTCAACATAGATTTACAAAAGGTAAATCATGCTTGACTAATCTACTGGAATTTTTTGAGAATGTCACTGGTAGAATAGATAAGGGAGAACCAGTGGATGTGGTGTATTTGGACTTTCAGAAGGCTTTCGATAAGGCCCCGCATAAGAGATTAGCGTGCAAAGTTAAAGCACATGGGATTGGGGGTAAGGTACTGTCTTGGATAGAGAACTGGTTGGCAGACAGGAAGCAAAGAGTTGGAACAAACAGGTCTTTTTCTGAGTGGCAGGCAGTGACTAGTGGTGTACCGCAGGGATCGGTGCTAGGACCCCAGCTATTCACAATATATATTAATGATCTAGACGAGGGAACTAGATGTAATAACTCCAAGTTTGCAGATGACACAAAGCTGGGTGGGCATGTGTGCTGTGAGGAGGATGCAGAGAAACTCCAGTATGATTTGGGCAGGTTGCGTGATTGGGCAGATGCATGGCAAATGCAGTATAATGTGGATAAATGCGAGGTTATCCACTTCGGTGGCAAAAACAGGAACACAGATTATTATCTGAACGACAATAGATTGGGGAAAGGAGAAGTGCAACGAGACCTGGGCGTCCTTGTGCATCAGTCACTGAAGGTAAGCATGCAGGTGCAGCAGGTGGTTAAGAAAGCAAATGGTATGTTGGCCTTAATAGCGAGAGGATTCAAGTACAGGAGCAAGGATGTCTTGCTGCAGTTGTACAGGGCCTTGGTGAGACCACGCCTTGAGTATTGTTGCAGTTTTGGCCACCTTATCTGAGGAAGGGTGTTCTTGCCATGGAGAGAGTGCAGTGAAGATTCACCAGACTGATACCTGGGATGGCAGGAATGATGTATGAGGAGAGATTGGGTCGATTAGGCTTATATTTGCTAGAGTTTAGAAGAATGAGAGGGGGTCTCATTGAAACTTATAAAATTCTACCAGGACTAGACAGACTAGATGCAGGAAGGATGTTCCCAATGGTGGGGGAGACCAGAACCAGGGGTCAAAGTCTAAGGATAAGTGGTAAGCCATTTAGGACTGAGATGAGGAGGAATTTCTTCACCCAGAGAGTGGTGAACCTGTGGAATTCTCTACCACACAAGGCAGTTGAGGCCAATTCATTAAATATATTCAAGAAGGAGTTAGATATATTTCTTAAGGCTAAAGGGATCAAGGGATATGGGGAGAAAGCAGGACAGGTACTGAATTTGGATGAACAGCCATGATCTCATTAAATGGCGGAGCAGACTCGAGGGGCCGAATGGCCTACTCCTGCTCCTATCTTCTATGTTTCTATGAGGAAGAGGAGGAGGAGGAGGAGGAAGACGTCGTGGAAGTGGAGGAGGAAGAAGTGTATCATGAAGTGGAGGAACAGGAAGAGGAAGGGAGGCTATAATGTAGACACTTTTAGAAGAGATTGTGGGATGAGGGAGAAGTGGAAAGAGATAAGGAGGATTAGGTATGCAGATATCCTCATCATCAATCCATCCAGCCCCACCAGTGGCCACAGCCTCAGCGATGCCCCTTCCCATGATGGCCAGCACGGTCTCCTCCATGGTGGTTAAAACATGCAGGCGTGCTTGTCCTCCTCCTGTTCCTTCCTGCTGCCACCTGTTATGCGCCACCTTCTCTTGCAAGAAAGAGGGAAGTCATAGAGTCAAACATAGTCATACGGCACAGAAGGAGGTCATTCGGCCCATCAAGTCTGTGCTGGCTCTCTGTAGAGCAATTCAGTCAGCCCCATTCCCCCGCTTTATCCCCGTAGCCCTGCAAGTTTATTTCCCTCAAGTGCCTATCCAGTCTCCCCTTGAAAATATTGAGTGTCTCCGCTTCCACCACTTCCGTCGGCAGCAAGTTCCAGGTCCTCCCCACTCGTTGCGTAATAAAGTTTTTCCTCAAGTCCCCCCTGTATCTCTTGCCCAAAACCTTAAATCTGTGTCCCCTAGTCCTTGTACCGTCAACTAGTGTGAACAGTCTTTCCCCGTCTAGCCTATCCAAACCCATCATAATCTTGTACACCTCTATCAAATCACCCGTCAATCTCCTTTGCTCTAATTGAAACAAATCCAGCTTCTCCAACCTGTCCTTGTAGCTCAAATCCCCCATGCCTGGAACCATTCTGGTAAATATCCTCTGCACCCTCTCAAGGGCCTTCACATCCTTCCCAAAGTGTGGTGACCAGAACTGGACGCAATACTCTAGTTGTGGCCTAACCAGCGCTTTATAAAGGTTCAGCATAACTTCTCTACTTTTGTACTCAATACCTCTACTTATGAAGCCCAAGATACCATATGCTTTGCTAACCACTCTCTCAATATGTCCTGCCACCGTCAAGGACCTATGCACATTAACTCCCACGTCCCTCTGTCCCTGCACACTCTTTAAAGCTGTACCATTAAGTGTATATTGCTTCTCCCTGTTCCTTCTGCCAAAATGCATCACCTCACACTTTTCTGTATTAAATTCCATCTGTCACTTGTCTGCCCATTCTACTAGCCTTTCTATGTCCTGTTGCAGTCGATTGGTATCATCATAACTGTTTGCCACACCCTCAACTTTGGTGTCATCTGCAAAGTTAGAAATTCTACTTTGTATTCCAATATCCAGCTCATTTATAGTCATAGTCATAGAGTCATAACGGCACAGAAGGAGGCCATTCGTCCCATTGAGTCCGTGCCGGCTCTCTGTAGAGCAATCCAGTCAGTCCCATTCCCCCGCTCTATCCCCGTAGCCCTGCAAGTTTATTTCCCTCAAGTGCCTATCCAGTCTCCCCTTGAAAACATTGAGTGTCTGCTTCCACCACTTCCGTCGGCAGCAAGTTTCAGGTCCTCACCACTCGCTGCATAAAAAAGTTTTTCCTCACGTCCCCCCTGTATCTCTTGCCCAAAACTTTAAATCTGTGTCCCCTAGTTCTTGTACCATCAACTAGTGGGAACAGCCTTTCCCCGTCTAGCCTATCCAAACCCGTCATAATCTTGTACACCTCTATCAAATCACCCCTCAACCTCCTTTGCTCTAATGAAAACAAATCCAGCTTCTCCAACCTGTCCTTGTAGCTCAGATCCCCCATCCCCGGAGCCATTCTTGTAAATCTCCTCTGCACCCTCTCAAGGGCCTTCACATCCTTCCTAAAGTGTGGTGACTAGAACTGGATGCAATACTCCAGTTGTGGCCTAACCAGCGCTTTATAAAGGTTCAGCATAACTTCTCTACTTTTGTACTCAATACCTCTATTTATGAAGCCCAAGATCCCATATGCTTTGCTAACTACTCTCTCAATATGTCCCGCCACCTTCAGGGACCTATGTACATTAACTCTTAGGTCTTTCTGTCCCTGCACACTCTTTCAAACTGTGCCATTAACTCTTTACAATCTATATTAACGATTTGGAGGAGGGGACCAAGTGCAACATATCCAAGTTTGCCGACGATACAAAGATGGGAGGGAAAGCAGTGAGTGAGGAGGACATAAAAAACCTGCAAAAGGACATAGGCAGGCTAAGTGAGTGGGCAGAAATTTGGCAGATGGAATATAATGTTGGAAAGTGTGAGGTTATGCACTTTGGCAGAAAAAATCAAAGAGCAAGTTATTATCTAAATGGAGAGAAACTGCAAAGTGCTACAGTACAAAGGGATCTGGGGGTCCTGGTGCATGAAACACAGAAGGTTAGTATGCAGGTACAGCAGGTGATCAGGAAGGCCAATGGAATCTTGGCTTTTATTGCAAGGGGGATGGAGTATAAAAGCAGGGAAGTCTTGCTTCAGTTATACAGGGTACTGGTGAGGCCACACCTGGAATATTGCGTACAGTTTTGGTTTCCATATTTAAGAAAAGATATACTTGCTCTTGAGGCAGTTCAGAGAAGATTCACTCGGTTGATTCCGGAGATGAGGGGTTGACTTATGAGGAAAGGTTGAGTAGGTTGGGCCTCTACTCATTGGAATTCAGAAGAATGATCTTATCAAAACATATAAGATTGTGAGGGGGCTTGATCGGGTGGATGCGGGGAGGATGTTTCCACTGATGGGTGAGACTAGAACTAGGGGGCATAATCTTAGAATAAGGGGCTGCCATTTCAAAACTGAGATGAGGAGAAACTTCTTCACTCAGAGTGTAGTAAATCTATGGAATTTGCTACCTCAGAGAGCTGTGGAAGCTGCGACATTAAATAAATTTAAAACGGAGATAGACAGTTTCCTAGCTGATAAGGGAATTAGGGGTTACGGGGAGCGGGCAGGGAAGTGGAGGTGAGTCTAGGTTTGGATCAGCCATGATCCTATTGAATGGCGGAGCAGGCCCGAGGAGCCGTATGGCCTACTCCTGATCCAATTTCCTATGTTCTTATGTTCTTATGTATATTGCCTCTCCCTGTTCCTTCTGCCAAATGCATCACCTCACACTTCTCTGTGTTAAATTCCATCTGCCACTTGTCTGCCCATTCTGCTAGCCTTTCTATGTCTGCTGCAGTCGATTAGTATCATCATCACTGTTTGCCATACCCCCAAGTTTGGTGTCATTGACAAATTTAGAAATTCTACTCTGTATTCCAATATCCAGGTCATCTATATATATCAAAGAAAGCAGTGGCCCCAGCACTGACCCTTGGGGTACACCACTGTCTACCATCCTCCAGTCTGAAAAACAGCCATTTACCACAACTCGTTGTTTTCTGTCCTTAAGCCAATTCCGTATCCAAGCTTCCACTGACCCACCTATTCCATGATCCATGGAAGTGTATCAGTCAGTGTCCTGCAATATATTTGGGTGATGTGGCTGTCATAGTTGAATAGCTGCCAGTGTGTGCAAGCTGTAAGATGTGTGTGCGAGGCTTGCAACAGTGCTACATGTGTGAGGGTGAGATAAAGTATTGACTTAAAGGGTTAAGTACTGATTGATAGAGACTGTTGGTACGTGGGTGATTGGGATGTAGTGAATTGAGCAGTGGATGAGGCTAGTGGTGCAGGTGGTAGGATATGCCATTTGAAGATGAACTCACTTAACTTAACAACTCATGTCAGGTCATTAAACTTCTTTCTGCTCGGCATCCATGTTCTTGGAGCAACACTCCTGGTATTGACAGGGATAGTCAACATGGCTTTGTCAAGGGAAGATCATGTCTGACTAATTTGATTGAATTTTTTGAGGGGGTGACTAGGTGTGTGGATGAGGGTAACGCAGTGGATGTGGTATACATGGATTTCAGTAAGGCCTTCGATAAAGTCCCGCACAGGAGACTGGTCAAGAAGGTAAGAGCCCATGGAATCCAGGATGCCTTGGCACATTGGATACAAAACTGGCTTAGTGACAGAAGGCAGAGGGTGATGGTCGAAGGTTGTTTTTGTGACTGGAAGCCTGTGGCCAGTGGGGTACCACAGGGATCGGTACTGGGTCCCTTGCTGTTTGTGGTCTACATTAATGACTTGGATATGAATGTAAAAGGTATGATCAGTAAGTTCGCGGATGATACAAAAATTGGTAGGGTGGTAAATAGCGAGGAGGGTAGCCTCAGTCTGCAGGACGATATAGATGGGTTGGTCAGATGGGCGGAACAGTGGCAAATGGAATTTAACCCGGAAAAGTGCGAGGTGATGCACTTTGGGGGGACTAACAAGGCAAGGGAATACACAATGAATGGTAAGACCCTAGGCAAGACGGAGGGGCAGAGGGATCTGGGTGTGCAAGTACACAGATCCCTGAAGGCGGCGGAACAGGTGGATAAGGTGGTAAAAAAGGCATATGGGATACTTGCCTTCATTAGCCGAGGCATAGAATATAAGAGCAAGGAGGTTATGATGGAGCTGTATAAAACACTGGTTAGGCCACAGCTGGAATACTGTGTGCAGTTCTGGTCGCCACACTACAGGAAGGATGTGATCGCTTTGGAGAGGGTGCAGAGGAGATTCACCAGGATGTTACCAGGGCTGGAGCGCTTCAGCTATGAAGAAAGACTGGGCAGATTGGGTTTGTTTTCCTTGGAGCAGAGGAGGCTGAGGGGGGACATGATTGAGGTGTACAAAATTATGAGGGGCATAGATGGGATGGATACGGAGGAGCTTTTTCCCTTAGTAGAAGGGTCAATAACTAGGGGGCATAGATTCAAGGTAAAGGGCGGGAGGTTTAGAGGGGATTTGAGGAAGAACTTTTTCACCCAGAGGGTGGTTGGAGTCTGGAACTCACTGCCTGAAAGGGTTGTGGAGGCAGGAACCCTCACAACATTTAAGAAGCATTTGGATGAGCACTTGAAATGCCATAACATACAAGGCTACGGACCAAATGCTGGAATATGGGATTAGATTAGACAGGGCTTGATGACCGGCACGGACACGATGGGCCGAAGGGCCTCTATCCGTGCTGTATAACTCTATGACTCTATGACCGCCGCTGTCACTTCTTCCCACTGCCTCTTGCCCCCCCCCTCCCACCCCACCCCCGCGGATACAGGATGGCTCTCTTTCTTTCCACATCTTGCACCAAGATGTCCAGTGCATGCATTCTACCAGCACAATTCAAATCAAATCAAAATCAAATCAACTTTTATTGTCATTGTTAGTGCACAAGTGCAGTACAACGAAATGTAGGCTTGCGGCTCCCGAGAGTGTACATTTGGATTAAGACATTTAAACATTCAACATACATTTGGCTTGCAGTATATTAGCATAAATATGACCATAATAAAGTGCATTGGCAGATGTGCAGGCTTTAGTGTTTATTTGTGGAGTTCAGTAGGATGACAGCCCTGGGAAAGAAGCTGTTCCTAAATCTGGTCGTACGGGTGCGAATGCATCTGTAGCGTCTCCCAGATGGCAGGAGGGCGAACAGACTGTGGCTGGGGTGGGTAGGGTCTTTGATGATGGACCGTGACCTCCGTAGACAGCTTTTCTGATATATGTGCTCTATGGTCGGTAGCCGGGTGCCGGTAATGCGTTGGGCAGTTTTGACTACCCGCTGTAGGGCTTTCCAGTCATAGTAGCTACAGCTGCCATACCATACCGTGATACAGTTTGTCAGGATGCTCTCTATAGTGCAGCGGTAAAAGTTAGAGAGGATCAGGGGTGACAGATTACATCCCTTCAGCCTCCTCAAGAAATATAGGCGCTGCTGGGCCTTCTTCACCAGAGAGGAGGTGTTGAGGGACCAGGAGAGGTCTTCTGTGATGTGGACTCCGAGGAACTTAAAGCTGTCCACCCTTTCCACCACAGCCCCATTGATGTGGATGGGGGTGTGACTTCCGCCTTTGGACTTCCTGAAGTCCACAATTATTTCTTTTGTTTTCTTGGTATTAAGGGCCAGGTTGTTGTCGGCGCACCACTTCACGAGATGCTGGACCTCCTCCCTGTAGGCTGACTCATCGTTGTTGGTGATCTGGCCTACTACCGTGGTGTCATCTGCAAACTTGATGATGGTGTTGGAACCATGAACAGCCACACAGTCGTGGGTGAAGAGGGAGTAGAGGAGGGGGCTCAGCACACATCCTTGTGGGGCCCCCGTGTTCAGGGTCAGGGGGGGGAGGTGTGGCTACCTAATTTGACAGACTGGGGTCTGTTCGTTAGGAAGTCCAGGGTCCAGTTGCAGAGGGAAGTGTTCAGGCCAAGAGTTTGGAGTTTGGTGGCCAGCTTGTTGGGGACGATAGTGTTGAATGCTGAGCTGTAGTCTATAAACAGCATTCTGATGTAGGTCTCCTTACCATCTAGGTGATTCAGTGCCGAGTGTAGAGCAGTTGTGATTGCATCCTCCGTTGATCTGTTTGCACGATAGGCAAACTGGTGTTGGTCAAGGGAGGCAGGAACACTGGCTTTGATGTGGGCTAAGACCAGTCTCTCGAAACACTTCATTATGATGGGTGTGAGTGCGACAGGTCGATAGTCGTTCAGACACGTCACAGCCGTTTGTTTACACTTACACTTCATCTAGAGCCATCCTTTGTTTCTTAACCTGTTCCATTACCATCTCCTTTTGCCTTGAATATCTCTTAATGTCTCTTACTCTCTCCCGCCTTTCATCCTATCACAGACCTTCCCTTTTGTTCTTTTGTCCCCTCCCCCCTTTCCCAGCCTCTTCACTTGCTTAAAAATCTGTTCCATTCCCTGCTTTTTTCCAGTTTTGATGAAAAGTCATCGACCTGAAACGTTAACTCTGTTTCTCTCTTCACAGATGCTGCCTGACCTGCTGAGTTTCTCCAGCATTTCCTGTTTTTATTTCAGATTTCCGGCATCTGCAGTATTTTCTTTTTGTATTAGTGTTTAATTCACTGCCACGTCTCTTCCAGGATTGCTCACCTTGAAGAAGTTCTGTTCTTCTCTCCGACGGGATTTTCGTTTGTCTCTTTTGCCTTGTTCATCTTCATTGCTTTCTGTCTCCCTTCTCGTGTTTGATCAGGTATCTACCAAAACTCGCTTTCACAGCCACATATCTTTCCTCAGCAACTGTCTCCAGCTCTGACTTACTCCACATGGATTCCAACTGAAATTCCACCCTTCGTGTTTTGGATCCACCCAGGACTACAGACATCTCCAAGATATTGAGCGTTCCTCGAGCCACTGCTCTCGCCGTATCCTGAGATCCACGCTGAATGCCATGCGACGCCACATGCACACCCTCGACCTCTCCCTTCAGCAGCACCAACTCATTCTATCTCAAAGCTGTCCTGGTCCGCAGTTCCATTTCTTCCTTCACCTCATCCGGCGCTTTAACAAAAAACTCTTTTTTTTCCTTTCAGGTGTCAAGGATCGCAAGCTTCAACAACTCTTGGACACCAGCGCCCCTCCGGAACCTTCTTCCCCTTCACTTTCTTCTGACCCCATCCCTTCTCCCAATCTCACCCCTGCCGCGTTGTCACTATCCCCTCTGACCTTCCCCTCTCTGACCCCGAACGATCAGTCCTTAGCAAAGGCTTGAGCTTCATTCCCTTATGCCCCACCTCAATAAATTTCGAGCTCGGCACGATGCTGAGCTCTTTTTCTGCCGCTTTCGTCTCCGTGCCCACTTCTTTGGCCAGGAATCTTCCCCCCGCACGGCTGACCCTTTCTCCCGCTTTCAGAATTCTTGCTCCACGTGGACCCCTCCCTCTGGCCTCTTACCCTCTCTAGATCTTTTCATTGCAAACTGCTGCCGTGACATCGGCCGTCTCCATTTCTCTGCTCCCCTCACTCACTCCGACCTACCTCCCTCTGAACTTGCAGCACTCCATTCTCTCAGATCCAACCCCGACATTGTCATTAAACCCGCTGACAAGGGTGGTGCTGTTATTTGGCGGACCGACCTCCACTGTGAGGAGGCTGAACGCCAACTCTCCAACACCTCCTCCTACCTCTCCCTGGACCATGACCCCACTACCGAACACCAAGCCACCGTTTCCAAGACTGTCACTGACCTCATCTCCTCTGGAGATCTTCCCCTCACGGCCGCCAACCTCATAGTTCCCCAACCCCGCACAGCCCGCTTCTACCTCCTTCCCAAGATCCACAAACAGGACTGCCCTGGTAGACCCATCGTTTCAGCCTGTTCTTGCCCCATGGAACTTATCTCTTCCTATCTCAACTCTATTTTTTCTCCCCTTGTCCAGTCCCTTCCCATCTACATTCACGACTCTTCCTACGCCCTCCGCCACTTTAACAGTTTCCAGTTTCCTGGCCCTAACCGCCTCCTTTTCACTATGGACGTACAATCCCTCTACACCTCCATCCCCCACCAGGATGGCCTGAGGGCACTCCGCTTCTTCCTTGAACAGAGGCCCAACCAGTCCCCATGCACCACCACCCTCCTCCGCCTGGCTGAACTTGTTCTCACATTGAACAACTTCTCCTTTGACTCACTCACTTCCTCCAAATCAAAGGTGTTGCTATGGGAACCTGCATGGGTCCTAGCTATGCCTGCCTTTTCATGGGATATATGGAACACTCTTTGTTCCAGTCCTACTCAGGTCCCCTCCCTCACCTCTTTTTCCGATACATTGATGACTGTATTGGTGCCACTTCCTGCTCTCGCCCTGAACTAGATAATTTCATTCACTTTGCTTCCAATTTCCACCCTTCCCTCACCTTCACATGGTCCATCTCCAACTCTTCCCTTCCCTTGCTCGACTTCTCCGTCTCCATCTCTGGGGATAGGTTATTGACAAGCATTCACTACAAGCCCACTGACTCCCACAGCTACCTGGACTACACTTCCTCCCATCCCGCCTCCTATAAGGACTCTATTCCATTCTCCCAGTTTCTCCGTCTCCGCCGCATCTGCTCTGACGATGCCACCTTCCATACCAGTGCTTCCGACATGTCTTCCTTTTTCCTCAACTGAGGATTCCCCTCTACAGTGGTTGACATGGCCCTTGACCGTGTCCGTTCTATCTCCCGCACTTCTGCCCTCACCCCTGCCCCAACAATAAATATTAACCAGAATTATGGTGATGCACTGTTGCAGATGACCTAACTATAATCTTCCAGAGTTCTCTCAATTCAGGAACCTTTAGAGTGGAAAATTGTGCATGTCACTCCGCTATTGAAGAAAGGTGAGAGAGGGAAACCAGGGAATTATAGATCAGTTAGCCTAACATCTGTTGTTGGAAAATTACTAGAGTCTATAATTAAGGATGGAGTGACTGAACACCTTAAAAATTTTCAGTTGATCAGAGAGAGCCAGCATGGATTTGTAATGGGTAGGTCATTCCTGACGAACCTGATTGAATTTTTTGAAGAGGTGACTAAAGTAGCAGACAGGGGAATGTCTATGGATGTTATTTATATGGACTTCCAGAAGGCATTTGATAAAGTCCCTCATAAAAGACTGTTAACTAAAGTGGAAGCCCATGGAATTGAAGGAAAATTATTGACCTGGTTAGGAAATTGGCTGAGCGGCAGGAGACAGAGAGTAGGGATAATGGGCAGGTACTCAAATTGACAGGAGGTGGCTAGTGGTATCCCGCAGGGATCTGTGTTGGGGACTCAACTATTCACCATATTTATTAATAACTTAGATGATGGGATAGAAAGCCATATATCCAAGTTTGCCGATGACACAAAGATAGGCAGCATTGTAAGCAATGTCAGTGGAAGCATAAAATTACAAACAGATATTAACAGATGAAGCGAATCGGCAAAACTGTGGCAAATGGATTTCAATGTAGGCAAATGTGACACTTTGGACCTATAAAGGATAGAAAAGAGTAAATGGTGAAAAGCTAGAAACGGTGGAAGTCCAAAGAGACTTGGGGCTCCAGGTACATAGTTCATTAAAATGTCATGGACAGGTACAGAAAATAATCAAAAAGTCTAATGGGATGCTGGCCTTTATATCTAGAGGACTAGAGTACAAGGGGGTAGAAGTTATGCTATAGCTATACAAAGCCCTGGTTAGATCACACCTGGAATACTTTGAGCAGTTCTGGGCACCACACCTTAGGAAGGATATATTGGTCTTGGAGGGAGTGCAGCGTAAATTTATCAGAATGATCTGGTAAATCACCACCAAATGCATCTTCCCCTCCCCTCCCCTTTCAGCATTCCGTAGAGATCGCTCCCTCCGAGACACCCTAGTCCACTCCTCTATCACCCCCAACAGCCCTTCCCCTTCGCCTGGCACCTTCCCGTGCAAGCGCAGGAGATGTAACACCTGCCCCTATACCTCCCCCCTTCCCACTGTACAGGGCCCCAAACACCCCTTCCAGGTGAAACAGCGATTTACTTGTACTTCTTGCAATCTAGTATACTGTATTTGCTGCTCACGATGCGGTCCCCTCTACAGTGGGGAGACCAAACGCAGATTGGGTGACCACTTTGCGGAACACCTCCGTTCAGTCCGTAAGGGTGACCCCGAGCTTCCGGTTGCCTGTCATTTTAATTCACCACTCCATTCCCACTCGGACCTCACCGTCCTTGGCCTCTTGCATTGTTCCACAGAAGCTCAACGTAAACTCGAGGAACAGCACCTCATCTTCCGATTAGGCACTTTGCAGCCTTCCAGACTCAATATCGAGTTCAACAATTTCAGATCATAACCGCGGCCCCTATTACATTTTTACTTATATTTTTTTCCCACCCCTTTGTTTTGGGTTTTCCCTCCCCCTCTTTCCTTTTTTTTTTCTCTGTCCCACATGGCAGCTGTCTCTCATCCTGCCAGTACACTTCACACCTAATCTGAGCCGCCTTTTGTCTCCACTTGTCCTAATACCATCTCGTCTGGTTTTGAATACCTCTTAATGTCTCTTTACTTCTTTTGTTCTATCGCAGCCCTGCCTTCGATCTATTTTATTTTATTTCCTTTCCAGTTTTGAAAAAGGGTTCACCCGAAACATCGACTCTAATTTCTCTCCACGGATGTTGCCTGACCTGCAGAGTTTTTCCAGCATTTTCTGCTGTTATTTCGGATTTCCAGCATCTGCAGTATTTTGTTATTTTACCAGAATGATACCTGGACTCCAAGGGTTAAATTATGAGGAGAGATTACGCAAATTATTAAATAAAAACAGAAAATGCTGGAGAAACTCAGCAGGTCAGGCAGCATCTGTGAAGAGAGAAACAGAGTTAACGTTTCAGGTCGATGACCTTTCGTCAGAAGGTGGCATCGTCAGAACAGATGCGGCGGAGACGGAGAGCAGAACTTCTTCAAGGTGGCATTCCTGGAAGAGAAGTGGCAGTGAATTAAACACTCATACAAAAAGAAAATACTGCAGATGCAGGAAATCTGAAATAAAAACAGAAAATGCTGGAGAAACTCAGCAGGTCAGGCAGCATCTGTGAAGAGAGAAACAGAGTTAACGTTTCAGGTCGATGACCTTTCTTTCTCTTTCTCTTTTTCTTTTACGCAAACTATGGTTGTATTCCCTAGAATTTAGAAGGTTAAGGGGTAATTTGGTCTTTCTTCATGTAATAACGTTTCTGTAAAGTCTGGGAAACAAGGAAGTTGGGGCTGGAGCAGGATGCTGATTATCATGTAGCAGTGATCAGAAAGGGTATTAGAGAGAAAGCTCACACCTAGGCAGTGAGCTGCCTTAATCTCCAGAGAAAGAGAGTGAGAGACAGAGACAGAGAGTGAGAGATAGAGAGACTGAGGGACAGAGAGCTAAAGAGAGACAGAGAGAGAAAGTGAGAGCAAGACAGAGAGCAAGAGAGAGACTGAAGGACAGAGCAAGCGAGGGAGACCAGAGAGACAGGGAGTGAGAGAGAGAGAGACAGAGAGATGGAGAGCGGGAGAGAGATAGATTGAGGGAGAGAGGGAGAGAGACTGAGGGACAGAGAGACAAAGGCCTGAATTTTCTGGGGTCCATGTGGGTGCGATCGGAGGCGGGTCAGGTGGGATATTTGAAAAAAGTCGGAGCGGGTCGGAAACCCGCTGTCACCTCGCCTTTCCCTCGGGCGCATTTGCCGATGCAGCAGCGACCCGACCTGCAGAGGCGAGCGACCTAATTGAAATTATTATCAGCTTGTTGTCACACACTTAAGAGCCTTTCTTCCCCTACCTTTGAAATTTCCCTGCATGGCCATGGGATTCACGCAGCTCAGGAACCATAACTGTCAACCTGAGGCAGGAGTTGAGTGGCCATTGATCCAGCTGATTACTTGACAGCATCAAATGTACTATAAAAGCTCTGACCTCACCTTCCTCAGGCAGAAGCTGCTGCTGACTACATTGCCAGCACAGATTTATCTTTCTGCAGGCTGCAAGGCCAAGAAATTGGGTTTTGGCGCAGCCAGGGCTTTAGCGCCGGAAGTTAGTGCCGGCGCTAAGTCCCACTGCGCGCGCCAAAAATTCAGTAGCGCCGCGCCCAAACGGCTGCCGGCACTACTGGAGGGTTTCAGCGCCTCCCAATGGGCGCTACCTGCCCCATTGCGGCGCTGTTCCGGCGCTGCGGCGCCCGATGCGGTGCGGCAGGCTGGGGAAGTGCAGGCCTCCTCCTTCCGTTAAGGAGGAGCTGCCTGCACCCGACCGCTGGCCGTTGACGGCTGAATAAAAATGAGCCCGGCACCTCGGAGAAGTGCCGGGCTCGCGGCCCACATGCATCTGTGCCGCGGGGGGGTCTTGGAGGAGTCCGGGGAGGGAGGTGCGGGCAGGCGGCCGCCGGGGAAGCGGCCGGCCGCCGCGCGACCTTAATGCGCCGGCGCTAACTTCAGCAAGGCACCTTTTACAGAACGTTGCTTGCGGCTGCCACGGGCGAGGCGGCCGCAACTCAATTTTGGAGTTCGGGCGGGTTACCACGGCAACCGGGACGCTGCGCACACCGATGACGTCATCGGTGCCGGCGCAGCGCTACCGGTGCAACGCCGCTTTAGGGCCCCACTCAATTTTTCAAATGGCCATAACTCTGGCGCTAGTCCCTCTAGTGCCTCAAAAGCGGCGCTAAGGCTAGTGAATTTCTAGGCCCAAGTGTTTCCAGCAAAGTCTCCATCCAGTGTCACCTCATTGGAATAACCTCTCTCACCATTAACAGATTGCTTCTGTCAACTCTACTTGACCTGCCATCTATTCCATAAGCATGGGTGCCGTTTATACGGTCTCACCTTGGTCTTCAGAAACTGACCACAATGAGCCCCAACACCAAAAGCACCAGGCACACCAGCAACACCAACAACAACACCAACCTTCTCCGCAACCACTTGGTGCTGCAAAGGACAGAGGGCATCAGCACCCGACCACATTGCTGCCTGGGAGGCCAGGGATGGCCTCATCATATCCAGACTTACCTAACTTTATGCAGTACACACATATGGCTGCTACATGCTGCGCCAGGTTGGCACCACTTCACACCAACACCATAAAGAATCCCTACAATGACCAAGCCATTCCTTTCACATTGACCACCATTGCTGGAGGTTCCGTTATGTCTCACCATTCACTGCAACTCACTAAGCCACTTCCAAAGGTGCACACATATGTGTCCAAGATGAGAAAGTGGTGAAAATAAAGATTTTTATGGTTGACAGTACATTAACGGAAACTTGACATTAACATTGAATAAAACACCCAAGTGGCTACCCTTGTGAATCTGCTTGTGTGTCAACTTTCTCTTCCGCATGCTTCTAAGAGGTGCTACCCCTGTGATTTCGCAAAGGTAGAGGCAGCCTGCTCACTTCCCTGCTGCGACTGCTTAGGCGCTTTTTACGGACATCCTCTGGGTATTGGAGCCTGTGGTGGCCCCACCAAAGTCTGCTCCTCCTGTGAGTGTGCAGGGGCAGACTCGGCCATCATGATACAAGGAGCCATGTGGGGCTCTAACGGAGGGGGTGGCAATGGGGGAGAAGTGTAAGCACTTTGAGAGGAGCCCACACTTCCCTCTCCCCTCTCACCGTCATCCCTCTCGTGGGCCACCCGCACTTTCCAGCTAGCAAGGAGCTGGACAGCATCTTGCTGCACATCAGTGGGGCCATGAGGACCCAAGTCTATGCTGACATCCCTCCTACACAGGTCTATGAGCCTCTGCCATCTACGCTCCATAGATAGCCATCTATTCTCCATAGAGACCATGTGCTCCCGTGAGTGGTGCATTATCTGCACCATGAAGGTCCTATCCATGGAAGAGCCCACAATCACCATCACCTGCGACACAGTGGTGCTCATGTTGGAGATGGACTCCTCCATTCTCTGCACATTTGCAGACATCGCGCTCACAAATCCTGTCAGACCCTCATGCACTTCTTCCTGCACCTCCAGGATTGCCCTCTTTCTGGATGTCCCCCGAGGCTCAGTGTATGCATGCAGCTGAGCAGAGCTAAGAGCGTTCTGCGACCTCCGGCGTGGAACTCTCCACTGCTGTCCCTGTCAACACCATCTGCTCTTGTTCACTTGTGAGTTGTGATGGACCAGGTGACAACATTCCTCTATCTCGCGTGGGACCCACCGAGATGTGCGTCTCTACACTGGTGCTGGGTGTGCTCATGTCTGATAACGCTGCACCCTCAGAGGCTGGAGGCTCCTCTGAGGAGTCGTCTTCCTCTTCCTCCTGGACAGTGGGGGTAGCTCTTGATGGACCTGTGGGAGATTAAAGAGATGAGTTAGATATGCCATATGAAAAATGGGTACACATACCATTATGCACATGATGACCATCCAGTGGCTGATGACATCAGTCCCTATATGAGTGACTGATGTATGCCATGTAGCTGTATGATATGTAATTCTGTCACCAGATTGCCGAAATGTCCCCCTCTCTTCGTCTCCCACCTCCAGCTGCTCGGTGACTCCAGAAACATCCAATGAAGCCTCCTCTGCTGTTGTGAGGGTCGCAAATGAAGGAGGCCCACCTCCAGTTCTCTCCCTCTCCCTCTTACTGTTTGCTCTCTTCTCCTGAAAGGAGGGAAATAAGAGAAGGTTGAGTGAAAGTGATGGAATGAGTGTAAGGAATAGATGGGTTACATCTTTAGAGTGTGACTATGATGGATTGGGGTGGCAGTGCTAAGTGGCCTCCTTGCGTGTTGTTAGTTGGTATGATTTTATTTTTTTTATTCATTGATGGGATGTGGGCGTCGCTGGCTAGGCCTGCATTTAGTGCCCATCCCTAATTGCCCTTGAGAAGATGGTGGTGAGCCGCCTTCTTGAACCGCTGCAGTCCATATGGTGTAGGTACACCCACAGTGCTGTTAGGAAGGGAGTTCCAGGATTTTGGCCCAGCGACAGTGAAGGAACGGCGATACAGGTCCAAGTCAGGATGGTGTGTGGCTTGGAGGGGAACTTGTAGGTGGTGATGTTCCCATGCGTCTGCTGCCCTTGTCCTTCTAAGTGGTAGAGGTCGCGGGTTTGGAAGGTGCTGTTGAAGGAGCTTTGGCGAGTTGCTGCAGTGCATCTTGTAGATGGTACACACTGCAGCCACAGTGCGCCGGTGGTGGAGGGAGTGAATGTTGAAGGTGGTGGATGGCGTGCCAATCAAGCAGGCTGCTTTATCCTGAATGGTGTCGAGCTTCTTGAGTGTTGTTGGAGCTGCACTCATCCAGGCAAGTGGAGAGTATTCCATCACACTCCTGACTTGTGCCTTGTAGATGGTGGAAAGGCTTTGGGGAGTCAGGAGGTGAGACACTCGCCGCAGAATCCCCAGCCTCTGGCCTGCTCTTGTAGCCACAGTATTTATATGGCTGGTCCAGTTCAGTTTCTGATCAATGATTGGATTAGGATGAGGCTGAGTGTGAGGGGTGGCTAGGTAGATGGGGATGTGATAATGTAGATAGAGAGAGAGGGATGGGTGGACATGCAAGGTATGTTGGTGTGAGTAAGGATGTGCAGGAGTAGGGTTGGGAAGGCAGAGTGATGGGGATGTGATGAGAGGCACAGCAGGATGAGGTTGAGTGTGGCTTTGTACTCACCTTTCCAGATCTAATGAGATCAATGAAACATTTGCGGCACCGCACCCAGGTCCTCCTGAACACATCCCTGCTGTTGACTGTAACATTTGCATACTGAATTATCATTGGCCCGCAGGCATCTGTAAGGAATACCTATTATATTCACATGTGATCACATGCTGAGTTGTCATTGGCCTGCAGGCATCTGTAAGGGGTCCTAACTCCATTTTGTCCCCACTGTGCTGTATGATTGAGATCACAGACCTACTGCTTCATAAAAGAGTTTAAACTGTAATACTCCGTTGTCCTGCAATTTATTATTTTTGTTCAAAGTGTGCAAAACAAGACATGGTGTCAGAACAGGGATTTGAAATGGACATCATTGGAGCTCCCTTATCTCGAATGAATTGGGAATCTTTGAACTTACATAGAGAATGGAGCAAGTTCAAGCAACATGTGGAGGTAATGTTCTCAGGTCCGTTGAAAAGCAAAGGGGAGGATTGCTGGATCGGAGAAAAAGGGAGAGACATTTTTAACACATGGGCCTAGAAATTCAGTTGCGTTCGCCAGCCGTTAACGCCATAAGAGGGGTAGATTTCCAGCGCTAGGCACTTAGCGCCCGGGCGCAGGCCGATCTGCGCCTACGCCCAACTTCAGTTGACATTTAGCGCCGGCGCAAAGTGTTTGCGCCCGCTCAGCTGCGCGCGCAGCTTATGATGTCATTTCGTCGTGCAACGCTGTTTGTGCGCCCCAAACCGGAAATTCAGTGGCGCCCGCCCAATGTGGGCGTGGCGCTGTTAAGAACTGTGAAGTGGAACGCAGCAGAGGCCCTGCGGGCCTCGGGGAGCGCTAATTAAAGGGCACTTACACTGAACTATAAAGGCCAGCCATTTTGCTGCAATGACTTTAGTGCTTTGGATTTCTGGACAGAGACCAAGGAACAGACCTTACTGATTTGGGACAACATAGGAGAGGTATTTTTGGCTTCTGGCCAGAGCTTTGAAATTTGACTCATTGTGATTTCACTGTTTGCAAGTTTATTATGGGGGCTGCATGGGGTTCCAACCCTCAGTTCCAGCATTATGTGCGAAGGGCTCGCAGACGCTGTGTGAGAGGGCCAGCCATGCCTAGACGCAGAGGGGCCATCAGGCGTTGGCAACGTAGGCCTTACCCACTCAGGGAATACCGGCAGCAGGTGTCCTATCTCACCATGACTGCCGTGCATTGTGTTAAGAGGCTGCGCTTCAGAAGGGAGGTGGTTGCAGAGATCTGCCAGCTGCTTCACAGAGATCTGCGTCCACAGCTGATGTGCAGGACGTCTCTGTTGGTGGAAGTGAAGGCCATGGTGGCTCTGAACTTTTATGCAAGCGGCTCCTTCCAAGCCGCTGCTGGGGACATAGCGAACATCTCCCAGTTCGCCGTGCATCGCTGCATCCGGCAGGTCACCGATGCCCTTTTCGCAAGGAGACACCAATTCATCTCCTTCCCCATGACCCTAGAGAGGCAGGAGCAGCGTGCAGTCGGATTTGCCAGGATCGCCGACTTCCCCATGGTGCAGGGCGCCATTGACTGCACGCATGTGGCTATGCGGGCACCTATCGACAATGCCGAGGATTACCACAACCGGAAGGGCTACCATTCCCTCAATGTACAGCTGGTGTGTGACCACAGGCAGCGCATCCTAGCTGTCAATGCCCGCTTTCCAGGAAGCAGCCACGATGCATTTATC
The DNA here is from genome assembly GCF_052327205.1 of Somniosus microcephalus. Classification (NCBI taxonomy): domain Eukaryota; kingdom Metazoa; phylum Chordata; class Chondrichthyes; order Squaliformes; family Somniosidae; genus Somniosus; species Somniosus microcephalus. The sequence continues at coordinate 51,080,558 of NC_141001.1, read as the reverse complement.
CTGCGCCAGACTACTGTGGCTGACATGTTCGAGGCACAGCCTCCACCATGGGGATGGCTTATTGGGGACAAGGGCTACCCTTTGTGTACATGGCTCATGACCCCGCTCCACGCGCCCAGGACCCCTGCGGAGGAGGCATACAACGAAAGCCATCAAGCCACAAGGAACATCATAGAGCAAACGATTGGCATCCTCAAGCAACGGTTCCGCTGCCTGGATCGTTCCGGCGGATCTCTACAGTATTCGCCGGATAGAGTCTCCCAGTTCGTCGTCGTTTGCTGCATGCTGCACAACCTGGCTATCCGCAAGACTCAGGCACTGCCACCTCGCGTTGGACCACCACCTCAGGAGGACGAGCAGGAGGACCATGAGGAGGAGGAGGAGGAGGAGGAGTACCAGCCCAGGAAGGAGCCACAAGGTCCAAGGGCCATCCGCCGGCGGCTTATTGAACGACACTTCTAGGCCCCCTGTCAGGGAATGGCTTGTGGCAATGAACGCACCTGAATGCAGCCGCTCCGCAAGCCCTCAGCCGGTTAACGCAACAACCACTTGAAACATGACACCTGGACAAGCTGAATAAATAAAAAGCTTTATTTAACAAACTCAGGGCCCTTCCCACATGAAACAGAAAAATAGACAAGACCCCCAAAAGACAGTCAAAAACATATCTCACTCCCACAACCTGGGGAGGAATAACAAAAATCGTCCATCCAATTGGCCTTCATCCTCGGCCTTACCAAAATAAGCCCCCCCCCTCCAGAACACAAACACCCCCATATAAAAAAAACAGTTGGCAACACACTCTACTTGGTGTGCCGAGAGGGCGAGACCTTGTGCAGGCTTCTCCGGCCCCTGGCCGACCTGTTGCTCCGCCTCAACCTGGGCCCTGTGGGTGTTGCAAGGCTGGGGGAAGGCTCCTGAGGGGCACAATGCGTGACGACAGATGCCCTTGGGGGTCGGCCTAGACGAGGTCCGGCCCTGGAGGGGCCGGCTGCTGACTGCTGCAGCTGTGGCTGGCCAGCATCAGTCTCTCCAGCAGCTCGTCGCACCTTGGCTGGGGGAGTGGCAGTGGCGGCTGCAGCAATGGGGGCAAGCTGGCTGATGCCAGGCGCTCGCTGGTCGCCAGAGACACTGGCACTCGGCCGGGCTGGCACTGCAGCAAGCGCAGCAATCTGGTGAAGGCCAGACCGCTGTGCTGCAGCAGGGCGGCGGGTGCCCTGGCGATGCTTCCGTGACACAGCGAGTGTGGCAGAAGTGAGTGCGCGAACTGCCCTGGTCTGTGCCCGCATCAGATCAGCCAGTGTCTGGACGGCACCACTCATGAACTCGCGACTCGCGTCCTGTGCTGCCGCGAGTTGGTCGACACCCCTGGCCTGTGCTGCCGCGAGTTGCTCGACACCCCTGGCCTGTGAGTCCCCGAAATTGGCCACACTATGAGCCAGGGACTCAATGGCCTGAGGCAACTGTCCCACAACCCCCATGAACTCGTTGTGGCGCCGCTCCGAGGCCGCGGACATTTCATCAAGGAGGCGCACCTCCTGGGCGAGGACCGTCTCCGGACTGGAGGGCGGACTCTCCCTCTGGGGAGAAGGCCGCCGAGCTGCCCGACCCTTCCCGCGTGCCTGGACGCCACTGGGCCCAGCAACTGCCCTCCCCTGCAACACTTCCCCCCTCTGGGGAGAAGGCAGCCATGCTGCCCGACCCTTCCCGCGTGCCTGGACGCCACTGGGCCCAGGAACTGCCCTCCCCTGCAACACTTCCCCCCTCTGGGGAGAAGGCAGCCGTGCTGCCCGACCCTTCCCGCGTGCCTGGACGCCACTGGGCCCAGGAGCTACACCCACCTGCAACACTTCCCCCTGGCTCTCCTCCAGGCAAGACGTGTCCCCTCCATTGCCATCCCCTGGCGCGGATGAGGGTTCCCCCGATGTGCCGCCTTCCTCTTGGTCCTCGTCGTCCTCCTCTTCCGAGGGACTGGCACTCTCAGCTTCAGGGACCTCCTCCTCACCAGCTGAAAGCAGGAAGGCACAAGAGTAGCTTTAGAGTGAGGACAGGGCGTCAGCGAGGGAGGCATGAGTGGTGCCATTATGCGCTTTGGTGGGACAGTGGCAAAGGATGTAGATCTGAAGCGCAAGGGGAACCAGAGAGGTCCAAACGGTCATGTCCTTACCATTGGGTCCCAGCACAGGGTCGGCATCTCCAATAGCAACGGGGCCAGTCACCCGGCCACGCATGAGTCGAGCCACGCTCTCCTCCAGCTGACTGAGCTCCTGGAACTGGGCACGGCCTCCCCCGGTGACAGTCTGGCTCTTCAAATTCCGCACCAGCTTGGCCTGCAAGAGAAAGGACGGCCTCTAAGTACAGTGTGGTGCCCTGTTGTTGTGTGCACTGCCTCCCATGGTCGAATAGCTTGGCCAGTGTGTTAAGTGCAGAGAGTGCTATTGATGATCATGCCAGTGCCATAGCTGCGGGAGGAGGGCTGGCCATTAGGCCTTTGAGGTCCCTTTGCCCATAATGTGAGGTGCACATGCAAGGATGAGGAGGACACTGGAAAGGGTACTCACCCTGACCAACCGACTGAGGTCGTTGTACTTCTTGCGGCATTGGTCACCAGTCCTGGGGACATCGCTGTTGGCTGACACCCTCAGGGTGATTTCCCTCCAGGCTCTCCTGTACTGCCTCCTGGGAGCCTTCTTGCCACTGTCCGGGCACAAGATCTCTCTGTTCTTTTCCAACCCCCTAAGCAGCACCCTCAAAGCATGATCTGAGAAGCGCTGCGCTCGTTCACGGGCCTTCTGCATGGCTTCAGGCACTATTTGGGTCCACCAGCAGTGTTCAGGCCTAGCTGCAGGGCTCCACTATCCAGGGCGTGGCTGCAGACAAAGTCGAACCTTCCCCCTTTAAGAGCTGGCCGGCGTCAGGGTGTCTGCTGTCAATCAAAACATGACCGCACCTGCGTTGCGCCCGGCCTCGGCGTTATCAGTCCGCACCGCCGGCTTAGCGCCTAAAGATAGGAGTGCAACGCCAGTTTCAGCGCTCGCCCAAACTCCTTGGCCAAAGCTACTGAATTTCGGCGAAGTGGCCTCCACTTTCCGGCGGGCGCTAACTTTAGCGCCCACCCGACTTTACCGCCCCAAAAGTGGCTATACTGAATTTCTAGGCCATGGTCTCTCACCGCGGATGAAGCAAAGGCACTGAAAAGTTATTTTTACCATTTGAATCATATGTGATGCCCAAGACAAATACGATATTCGCTAGGTACAAGTTTCAGGAGAAAGTACAAGGAGCTAGTGAGTCGTTTGAACAGTTCGTGACTGAGTTAAAACTGCTGGTAAATGACTGTGCATATGCAGATAAAGATGAGATGGTCAGAGACCGCATCATGTTTGGAATACATTCAGCTAAAGTGAGAGAGAAACTTTTGAATGTTGGGTCCGGGCTAACGCTGGACAAAGCTATGGACATAGCTAGATCGCACGAGATAGCCCAAGCACAGTTGAAAACCATAACTGGCACCACGAGCAGCTCACGTGAACAGATAGTGCACGCAGTTAATAGACACACACCAAAGAACACCGCCCAGAGAGCGTGTTTCAGAACAGAAAGAACAGAGAGAGTTCTAAAAATGAGTGACACAGACATAAAACGCTTCAAAAACTGTGGATATTGTGGAAACAAGAGGCATGGGGAAAAGGAGCATTGCCCTGCCAAAGGAAGGCAATGTGCTAAATGTGGTAAACGGAACCACTTTGCTAAAGTTTGCAGGACTGTTTTTGGAAAAGCAGTACACACAGTGAGTGACAGCCAAATGCCAGATAGAGAGCCAAATGCAGAGGAACTGTTTATTGATTCTGTGTCACAGAAAAACAGATTTCAGAGACTGAGCAAGCCTTTGCCGATATTGAGATAGGAAAACAGGGCAAAGAGCTTAAGTTTAAACTAGACACTGGATCTCAGGTTAATGTAATTCCTCTGAGTGAGTATCACAGCTTGAAGGATGAGTGCGAGCTACAGCCCACCTCATGCAGACTGACCAGCTATGGGGGTGAGCAGCTCATTGTAAAAGGCACATGCGTGATGAAATGCAAGTACAAAGAAAGCGACATGATGTTGGACTTTTACATTGTTGACACTCGAGCACATCCAGTGCTAGGTCTAAAGGCATGTTTAGACATGGACCTCATCAAGCTAGTGCTATCATTGACAGCACCAGTTGAGAAGCAGACAGTCATGGAGGAGTTTGCTGACATTTTCAAAGGAACCGGACTATTCCCAGGTGAATGCACTATTCACCTTGACCCAACAGCAACCCCTGTGGTTTGCCCACCGAGAAGGATACCCCTTGCTCTACGTAGTCGCCTGAAGGAGGAGCTGCAGAGCATGGAGAATGCCGAAATCATCGTCCGGGAAACAGAACCGACAGAGTGGGTCAACGCGTTAGTAGTGGTTGAGAAACCATGTACAGGCAAGCTCAGAGTCTGTCTCGACCCCAGAGATTTGAACAAGGCTATCAAACGCCCTCACTACCCTCTACCAATGCTAGAAGACATCACACCCAAGCTAGTGGGAGCACATTACTTCAGTGTAATGGACGCACGATCAGGATACTGGGCTATCAAACTCACGGAAGAGCCATCTAAGCTAACAATGTTCAACACACCATTTGGACGCTACCGATTTCTGCATTTACCATTTGGTCTTATCTCAGCTCAGGATGAATTCCAGCGGAAGATCGATGAAACCTATGAAGGCCTCGATGGAGTAGTCGCAATCGTAGACGACATCCTCATCTATGGCAGGAATAGAGAGGAACATAACATGAACCTCCGTGCGATGCTACAAAGATCACGAGAGAAAGGTATCCAGCTCAACCCCGAGAAAAGCATAATCGGATCCACCGAGATCAGTTATTTCAGGCATCGCCTCTCAATTGATGGCATTAAGCCGGATCCAGAGAAAATCTCCGCCATCAAGAAGATGGGGCCGCCGAAGAACCGCGCAGAGCTAGAGGCAGTACTAGGCATGGTTACCTACTTAGCCAAGTTTGCCCCGAGCCTCTCCGAAATCAACGCACCCATGCATCAGTTACTCAAACAATCTAATGAGTTCCTGTGGGACAAACAACATGACACAGCATTTCAGAAAATGAAAGACCTAATCACCAGAGAACCAGGACCAGTTCTTGCCTACTTCGACCCCAACAAAGAGCTCAGACTACAAGTGGACGCGTCAAAGTACGGACTAGGTGCAGTATTACTGCAAGAAGGAAAGCCCATCGGCTACGCTTCCCGATCTCTCTCAGACAGTGAAATCAACTATACGCAAATCGAGAAAGAGCTATATGCAATTCTGTTTGGATGTAAGCGTTTCCACCAGTAGCTCTATGGCCGACAAGTCATTGTGGAATCCGACCACAAGTCCCGCGAGTCAATCATGAGGAAACCACTAGCCGCAGCCCCACCAAGGCTACAGAGAATGATCCTTCAACTACAGAAGTAGGACTTCACAATCATTCACCGTCCAGGCAAAGACATTCCTGTCGCAGACATGCTCTCCAGAAAGTCTCTTAGCTACCAGGACAGCAGCCTCAGTGAAGGCATGGATGTGCAGGTGCACATGGTGTACAACAGCTTACCTGTGAGTGACTCAAAACTGAAGGAGATCCGAGCAGAAACAGAGAAAGATGCACAACTCACACTGTTGAGCAAAGTCATACATGAAGGATGGCCTGAGGAAAGGAGGAAATGCCCTCAGAGCATATCTGAATTCTGGAACCACAGAGACGAACTGTCACAAATCAACAGAATCGTCTTCAAAGGGGAGAAAATCATCATTCCAACCAGTCTCAGAGAAGAGATGTTGACAAAAATTCATGCTGGACATATGGGCATGGAAAAATGCAAACAAAGAGCACGTGACATTATGTTTTGGCCCGGAATGTGCAAACACATTGAGGACATTGTTGGAAAATGTTCCATTTGTCTAGAACGCTGCCCATCAAATTTCAAAGAGCCCATGATACCTCACCGTATCCCAGACAGGCCGTGGCAGGTCGCGGCAACGGATCTGTTCACATGGAACAACGAGGACTACATAGTGACTGCTGATCACTACAGCAGATTTTTTGAACTGGACAAGCTTCACAGCACCACATCTGCAGCTGTGATCCACAAGCTAAAGGCAGCCTTTGCCAGGCATGGCATGGTAGAGACTTTAGTCTCAGACAATGGCCCACAATACAAATCAAAAGAGTTCGAGTCGTTTGCCAAGGCATGGGATTTCACACATGTCACATCAAGTCCACATTACCCTCAAAGTAATGGCCTTGTTGAAAAAACTGTCCAGATTGCAAAAACACTCATGGACAAAGCCAAAGCGGACAAAAGAGATCCCTACAGCAGTCTCCTTGAGTACCGCAACACTCCGGTTGACAACTTCAAGTCACCAGCACAGCTGTTGATGAGCCACAGACTTCGCTCAATCCTTCCAAGCACCAACCAGCAGCTGCAGCCAGAGGTCATCAGCTGAAAGCAAGTGCATGCAAAACATGTACAGAGACAGCAACACCAAAAGAGATATTATGTCAGGTCAGCTAGACAACTGCCGCCACTGCACAATGGAGAATCCGTCAGAATCCAGGAGCATGACTACTGGAAGCCAGCAGTCGTCATCCAGCCAGCTGACACTGAGCAATCGTATCACATCCGCACCCCAGAAGGACAGGTGTACCGCCGCAATCGCAGGCAGCTCCTGAACACCAAGGAACAACACCGTCATTCCGACGAGAGGATCAGTTCAACAGAGTGTGATGAACAGAGCAATACACAAAACACATCATACTTACCTGAACCTAAACCTGAACCTGAAATGTTGACCGATTCAGGAGCATGCTCAGTTCCATACCACACAAGGTCGGGATGAGAGTTTAAGGCTAGAGTTATCCTTGACTTGTGAACTGTCAAAGGGTGTAGGCGGATCGCTGCCCTAAAAAAAAAACTGTACATCATTATTGAAATGTTGAGATGTTCTCAGTGCTAGTTAAATGCTGAGTTTACTTATATGTTTATGCTACCGAGAACATTATATAAAAGAAAAGTTTAAAAGTAATGCATAACATTTTTCTTTTAAAAGAAAGGGGATGTAACATTTGCATACTGAATTATCATTGGCCCACAGGCATCTGTAAGGAATACCTATTATATTCACATGTGATCACATGCTGAGTTGTCATTGGCCTGCAGGCATCTGTAAGGGGTCCTAACTCCATTTTGTCCCCACTGTGCTGTATGATTGAGATCACAGACCTAATGCTTCATAAAAGAGTTTAAACTGTAATACTCCATTGTCCTGCAATTTATTACTTTTGTACAAAGTGTGCAAAACAACTCCTCTGCAATTTGGAGCCAGGCTCTTTTGTCTCCTGGGGAGGTCTCTTCCGCCCATTGGAAGGGAAGATAACCTCCCTGCGAGCTCTGACTCCCTCCACAAGCATATGGAGGGAGTCATCAGCGAACCTGGGTGCAGCTCGCTGCCTCTGTGCAGTCATCTCTCCAACTGTTGGGAGCAATCAAAACCTCCAGTGTGCTGCCTGCACACTCCTAGATGAACCTTCAAATGCAATGTGGCCATGGCTCATTTAAATATACCAGCTGAAAACATGTCATGGATGATGTCATGAGACCCGCACCATTTAATTGGGCCGGGTAATGCGCAGGACGGACTTAATAGGCCCCATTATCTCAAAGTCGATTTCTGCACCGGGAAGGAAGCAACAACGGGGTCGTGACCTGCCACACCGACCTGCCCAAGTACAGAAAATTCCAGTCAGAGAGTGAGAGGGAGCAACTGAGAGGCCAAGAATGTGGTAGAGGTTCTTTGGCCGTGCTCCCAGGATTAGTTAATTACTATATGCTGTAAGTTAAGGTCCCATGATGACATGCCCTCATACTGTTATGATCAATGTAGCATGTTTTGCTAGACTTAAAACTGCTTTAAAATAAAGATTAAATTGATATATCTGTTTGTATCTAATTCGAGAATCCTGAACCCAAATTATATTTAGAGAAAGACGGTTGATTTTGACCCCCAAAAATGGGCCGATTTGGGGCGGCTGGAAGATAGTTTTCTAGATCAGTATGTGAAGGAACCAACTTGGGAACAGATTATTTTAAATCTAGTATTATGCAATGAGACAGGGTTAATCAATAACCTTGTAGTAAAGGAGCCTTTGAGGAAAAGTGATTATGATATGATAGAATTTTATATTGAGTTTGAGAGTGATTTAGTTGCGTGCAAAACTAGGGTCTTAAATCTGAATAAAGCAAGCTATGTAGGTATGAGGGGCGAGCTGGCGAAGGTAGACTGGGAAATTAGATTAAAAGATATGATAGTAGATAAGCAATGGCAAACATTTAAAGTAATAATTCATAATTCGCAAAGAATATACATTCACTTAAGGAATAAAAACCCCATGGGAAAAATGGTCCCACCGTGACACAGAAGAGAAGTTAAAGATAGTATTAGATTAAAGGAAGAAGCCAAGAATGTTGCCAAAAAGAGTAGTAAGCATGAGGATTGGAAGGATTTTAGAATTCAGCAAAGGATGACCTAGAAATTGATAAAGTAAGAGAAAAGGGAATATGAGAGTAAACTAGCAAAAGACATAAAAACAGATTGTAAAAGCCTCTATAGGTATGTTAAAAGGAAAGTAAACAGGCAGTGACAGGAGGAATTATAATGGGGAACAATAAAATGGCAGCAACATTAAACAAATACATTGGGGGGAATTTTAACCCAAACAAATGGATGGGTTGGGGTGGGGTAAGAGGTTAAAGAGTTAAAAATCTGAATCTCACCCTAACCTGCGCACTTCCGGTTTTAATGGACGCGGGACGGGAGCAGGCAGCCAACCCACTCTCAGGAGGCGGGTTGGCAGTTTAAATATTATAATGAGGCTGCATGCCTCATGGTGATCCACCATTTTAAATTTAACTGTGGGCGAGCGGGTTTCCCAGGCCTCGATAACCCACCAGCTAAAGGAAGGTGAGGACTGCTGGATCCAGGAGGTGACTGCCTTTCCACTTACTATTGCTGGATCCAGTGTTCCTGCCTCATGATCGGACACCCCCACCGTTCCGATCTCTCCCCGATCTCCCCGCAAGGCCTCCGATGCACCCCCCCACCGCGCCCCCCCCACCCGACCGCCGACGAGGCCTCCAATCACCGATTCCCCCCTCCGGCCTTCGGACCCCCGACACAGCCTCCGATTCCCCTCCGGCATGCCAATGTCCCCCCTCCAGTCTTCCAACCTTCTTCCAGCCTTCAATTCCCCCTCCCGCCTTCCAACCACCCCACTGATCCCTCCTGTGGTGTATGTAACCGTTCCACCTTTAAGAGAACTATTTTAAGAGATGCACTACTTTATCTTGGCTGCTGTATACTGTAATACCGGTGGTGACCACACCGGTATATAAGTGCTGTGTAATGATTTATTGGGCAGTTCAGCCTGACCTTCGACTAGTAAAGACCTGTTGAATTTATTCTTGTGGTCTGTGTGCAGTGATTCTTATTAACAATAACTAGAACACACAGACTTAACAGTGGCGATGATGACGATCTTACCCTGCGGCAGAGATATATCCAAGGCAGTTTAACGGGCGTCGAGAAGAGGCATCCGCCCTCATCATCCTGCTGAGAAAAGACTCGGGTCTGAAGAGCAAGGAAGAATCCTGACACGAAGCCTTCCATCAGCAACAGGCAGTGATCATCCCTTCTACCACGGTGGTGGGTAAGCCGATCAGCGACGAGCAGCAAGTTGACCACGTTGGCTGTGAAGTAGGGGAGGGAAAAACGGAGGATATAAGGGCAGAGAACTCGACCACGGCCGGGGAAAAGAGCCGGACAGAAGTCGGGGCCAGAGGCGCTGAGACTGGGGCAGCGTAAGGCACGGGAGCCGCGGTGAATGCAAACGCAGCCGGTGTAAAAGACCGGGCTGCAAGCGGGCTGGGAGATGCAACAGCGTCGAGAGAGAGCTCGACCGCGACCGGGGAAAAAGGCCGGGCAGCTACCGAGGCCGCGAGGCGCAGGAGAAAATAAAAATAATAAAAAAAAAATTAAAAACCGCGGAGAACTCAGCCGCAGCCGGGGGAAAGGACCGGACTGCAAGAGGGGCTGGGAGGCACGATTTGAGAACCGCTGGGGAGGGCGAACGCAGCAATACGGCAATCGCCATTACAGCCAGCGGGGGAGAAAGGCAAACGCGGGAAGCCGCCATTTTCGTAGGCGGGGGAAGAAGACAAGCGCGGGAAACCGCCATTTTGAAAAAAAAAATAAAAGAAAAATTTCTTTTTGTTTCTCAAGAAGATTGCGAGGATGCCTAAGCATGGTATCATCAATGATTTCGATGCCGATGTTGAAGATTGGGCCACGTATGTAGAACGCATAGAGATTTATTGTAAGGCAAATAAAATATCAGATGAAGATAAAGCACTAACCTTACTAAACTCAATGGGTGCGAAGACATACGGGCTATTGAAGCATCTTCTATCACCAGCTAAACCGGCGGATCAGGCTTTCGCTAATATTGTTGCTGCCCTGAGAAATCATTTGAACCCCACACTGCTGATGTTAGCGGAACGATTAAAATTTTATGCGAGAACGCAACTGAAAGAGGAAAGCAACGCGGAGTATTTAATTGAACTGCGTAAGCTAGCGAAATACTGTCAGTTTGGGGAAAGACTGACAGAGGCACTGAGAGACAAATTCGTGTGTGGATTGTCGAAAGAAGGAACACAAAAGCGGCTGCTTGAAGAGAATGATCTTACACTTGATAAGGCTGTCACTATTGCAGCATCGCACGAAGCCGCAGCGAGAGGCACTGCGGAAATGCAGCTGAAGGCAGCGGTACTCAGCGTAGATCAAATGGCTTTGGGTACAGCGAAATGTTATCGTTGTGGAAAGACAACACACGATCAGAACCAATGCTGGTTTAAAAATCAGGAATGTAGAAAATGTGGCAAGCTTGGTCACATAGCTAAAGTATGCCGGTCAGGAAAGAAGACCAGCAACAAAAAGTCACCACAGGAAAAGTGCAGAAAGGTACATAAGGTGGCTGAGAAGAGTTCGGATGAACAGAATTCGGATTCAGACTCCAACAGCAAGGAACTGGGTAGTCTGAGAATTCACAATGTGAGTAAAGAAGCTGACCTACAAACTATCTGGGTCACACTTCAGATAGCAGGAGTCCAAGTGAAGATGGAATTGGACACCGGATCGGCGTTGACGGTCATGAATAAGCAAGATTACAAAAGGTTATTCACACATATTCCCCTACGGGATACAGAGAGAGTATTGCAGACATACATGGGGCAAAGAATATACCCCATCAGAAAGATAAAAGTCAAGGTGGTACACAAGGGCAAAGAACACCAAGGAATGGACTTATATGTACTACCTGAGGGAGGTCCACCACTTCTGGGACGGGAGTGGATCAGGAAAATAAATATGGACTGGCACTCCCTAAAAGCAATAACGGTAGATTCCGGAAAAAAAGATGTCAAACCTGAACGATTGTCCAGAATATTGGATGAGGCTAAAGAGGTGTTCCAACAGGGACTGGGAACACTGAGAGGAATTACGGCAAAAATCAAGGTTGCAGAACATGCAAACCCAAAATTTTTCAAAGCCAGACCGGTACCTTATGCGATACGACCTGCTGTGGAAGCTGAGCTGGAAGGGCTAGAACGTTCAGGAGTACTGTCTAAGGTGGACTGGAGTGAGTGGGCCACGCCCATTGTTCCCGTCATGAAGCGTTCATCGAGTAACAAGCCAGGGGAACCGGGGAAGGTCCGCATCTGTGACTTCAAGATCACGGTTAATCCGGTGCTTCACACGGTGCAATATCCGCTTCCGCGGATTGAGGATATCTTTGCTTCATTGTCTGGCGGGAAACACTTCACCAAGATAGACCTGGCGCAAGCGTACTTACAGATGGAAGTTGAGGAAGAGTCGCGCCAGTATCTCACAATCAACACGCACAGAGGCTTGTATCGATATAATAGACTGGTTTTTGGAGTGGCTTCGGCTCCAGCAATTTGGCAGAGGGCCATGGAGCAGGTATTACAGGGAATTCCAAGCACTCAATGTTACTTGGACGATATCCTGATTACAGGAGATGACGATGAGGAACACCTTGCAAATTTGAAATTGGTGCTCACCAGATTGAAGGAATATGGACTTCGAGTTAACCGCCAGAAATGTGAGTTCTTTCAGAAATGGATCTCGTACTGTGGTCATGTCATTGACCAGGAGGGGCTGCACAAGTCACCTGACAAGATCGAAGCTGTTGTGAAGGCTCCCGCTCCGGAAAATGTATCCCAGTTGAGGTCGTTCCTAGGGTTGATTTACTATTACCATAAGTTTCTGCCAAATCTATCCACGGTGCTGCACCCGCTGAACGCTCTTTTGCAGAAAGAAGTACCATGGAAGTGGAGCGAGGACTGTAAGAAGGCCTTTCGCAAAAGCAAGGCATTGATCACCTCAGAGGAAGTGTTGGCTCACTTCAACCCAACGCTACCTATTCGTTTAGCTTGTGATGCTTCTCCTTATGGTATTGGAGCAGTACTCTCACACAAGTTGCCAAATGGCTTGGAAAGGCCAGTCGCATTTGCATCCAGATCATTCACCTCCGCTGAGCGCAACTATGCTCAGATAGATAGGGAGGCTCTCAGCCTTGTGTGGGGAGTAAAGAAGTTTAATCATTACCTGCAGGGCCAGAAGTTTACACTGCTGACAGACCACCAGCCGTTGGTATCCATTTTTAACCCTAAGAAGGGTGTTTCGGTGATGACAGCACAGAGGCTCCAGAGATGGTCCCTTTTCCTAGGGGCACATCAATATCAGATAGAATTCAAAGGTACAAAGCAGCATGGTAATGCTGATGGGCTGTCGCGCCTGCCACTACCTACTGAGGAGGAGGCACCGACGGTTGACCCGGTGGAGTTATTTCATTCGACCATCATCGAATGTTCACCTGTCACCAATGCAAATATTGAAAGGGAGACTAGGAATGACCCGACACTGTCCCGGGTCTACGAATTGACAGTAAAGGGATGGCCAGCCCATGGTGATCCATTGTTACCGGCATTCTCAGCAAGACGAGAACAGCTGTCCATCTGTCAGGGAACATTGATGTATGGAACAAGGGTGATTATCCCTCCTAAGTTAAGAGAGAGAGTTCTAAAAGAACTACATGAAGGTCATCTGGGGGGAGTCAAGATGAAAAGCCTTGCTAGGGCTTATGTGTGGTGGCCGGGTATCGACCAACAGATAGAGGATCTGACGAAAAGCTGCTCAGGGTGCCAAAAAGTCCAAAATGCACCTCCAATTGCACCGCTGCATCCATGGGAATGGCCTTCAACCCCATGGCAACGTGTACATATTGACTTTGCTGGTCCATTCATGGACTCCATGTTTTTAATTGCGGTGGACGCACATTCTAAATGGCCAGAAGTGCTTAAAATGACTACCACTACCTTGGAGAAGACGATCACGGTGCTAAGAACGATATTTGCAAGAAATGGATTGCCAGAGCAAATATGTTCAGACAACGGACCACAGTTCGTGTCAGAGGAATTCCAGAAATTCCTGAAGAAGAATGGGGTGAAACATTATACCTCTGCCCCATATCATCCAGCTACGAATGGGCTGGCCGAGAGGTTTGTACAGACGTTCAAAAAGGCAATAAAGGCCATGAGCGAAGATCAGATTCCACTGCAACACAAGGTGGACAATTTCCTACTGGCATATCGAAACGCCACCCATGCAACAACAAACCAAAGCCCTGCCGTGATGTTCTATAACAGGAGGTTGCGGTCCAGGTTGGACTTGTTAAAACCAAATGTGCAGAGGGAAGTCGAAAACAAACAGTTCCAGCATATCAATAACAAGCCCACTCGGAGTTTTGAAATAGGACAACCGGTGTTAGCCAGGGACTATAAAAACGAGAAATGGCAATCTGGAACAATTCGGGCCAGACAAGGACCCCTGATGTACACGGTAGATGTTGGTGAAAATGTAATGCGACGTCATGCTGACCAACTGGTGGGATCGAGAACAAGGGTCGAGCCCATGGTTACGACAGAGACAACCGTGGAGGAAGTTAGTGAACCTGAAGCATCTACCTCAGAAGTGAATATACCTGATGATGATGTCCTATCCATAGGGGATCAACTAGATGAGTCACCCCAGCAACGAGAACCAAAGACCCCTGAAAGGCGTTATCCGTCTCGGATCAGGAGGCCTCCTCAGAGACTGAATCTGTGAACTGTTTTTACATGTAGTTGTGTATATATGTTATTATGTTATGTTAAATGGGGAATATATACTGTTAAGCTAAAAAGGGAGGATTGTGGTGTATGTAACCGTTCCACCTTTAAGAGAACTATTTTAAGAGATGCACTACTTTACCTTGGCTGCTGTATACTGTAATACCGGTGGTGACCACACCGGTATATAAGTGCTGTGTAATGATTTATTGGGCAGTTCAGCCTGACCTTCGACTAGTAAAGACCTGTTGAATTTATTCTTGTGGTCTGTGTGCAGTGATTCTTATTAACAATAACTAGAACACACAGACTTAACACCTCCCTCCCTCCTCTCTGCAGCCTGATACCGCAGGCCTACCTACCCGACAGCCTCTCCATCTGGCTGGCTGTGGGTGAGATACAGAGATTCAAAATGTTAATCAGATCCTGCCATTAAATTTGGGCCTTCGTGTCTGTCTTCACGGAAGAAGACATGATAAACGTTCTAGAAATAGTGGGGAACCAAGGGTCTAGCGAGATGAGGAACTTAAAGAAATTAGTATTAGTAAATAAATAGTACTGGAGAAATTAATGGGACTAAAAGCCAACAAATCCCCTGGACCTGATGGCCTACCTCCTAGGGTTTTAAAAGAGGTGGCTACAGAGATAGTGGATGCATTGGTTTTGATCTCCCAGAATTCCCTAGATTCTAGAACAGCCCCCGTGGATTGAAAGGTAGCAAACATAACCCCGCTATTCAAGAAAGGAGGGAGAGAGAAAGCATGGAACTTTAGGCCAGACATCAGTAGTAGGGAAAATGCTAGAATCTAATGGCCCAGTAATTCGGCTCTCCACGGGTGAGTACGCACGGGGTACTCACCCGTAGGCCGAATGGAAATGCAGGTTTTCAGACGAGGTTAAGCCTGCAGGATTTACACATTTAAAAAGTAGGTGTAAAGCCTGCTTTTTACAAGGTAAGTGGTCAATTAATTAAAATTAAAACATTTTTTCCACAGGTTTATTATTTTTAAATACTTTAAAGCAAGGTAAGTTTATTTTTAGCCCCATTTTTTTATTTTAAAAAAATTTCAAAAATTTAAATTATTGTTTAAAATAGTTATTCAATGTAATTTATAGTTTATTTAAAAAGTGTGATTTTTAAAAAAAAATTATTTGAAGGTTTACTACTATTTTGGGGCCCGTAGTATTCATAAGTTTTCACAGGTCTTCCTGTCAATCTTGTGAATGGGCTTTTCCCTCCTCCGATTGGCTGCCCATGGCTCACGTGATCCCAGGGGACGCATCGCACTAACTACGCCCCTGGGACATGCAAGAACAGCGTGCCGGCAGCTGGGCCAGGCCCCGGAGCGGAATTCCACGGGGCCCTGGAGCTCAACTGCCGGCGCACTAGGTAAGTACAGGTCGGGGGCTTGCACCCGTGGGAAGCCTCCGACCCGAATTTCTGGGCCATTATTAGGGATGTAGTAACAGGGCACTTAGAAAATCATAATGGCCCGTAATTTCCAAATAGGAGGCTTCCTGCGTGCGAATGCCTCCTATCAGAAAAAAATCTACGAACTTACCTGAGGGCTCCCGAGGTCTGGACACTTCCGCTCCTGGGCCGCTCCAAAGTCGAAATGCGCAGGGCCCACGTATCCCAGGGGCGCAGACGGTTCGCAAGTGTCCCTCGGATCACATGGGCCAGGCCAGCCAATAGGAGAAGGGAATCTCCCTTCATACTTGTGACAGATAGACCTAAATAATTTTTTTAAAAACCATCACGTTTTTAAAATGAGTTAAAATTATATTAAATTAAATAATTTAAACAAAAATAAAAAATTTTGAAAAATATAATTAAATTTTTTTACGGGGCTAAAAATAAACTTTATAAATGAGTGAAAAAAGTTTTTGTTTTTTACTTTCTTCAACTCTTATGCTGGTAAAAGCAGGCCTTACGGGAAAAATTGAGTCGCGGTTGGGGCGCTAACTTCTCCGGGGTGCGACTGTCAATCAGGCTGGCTGCCGGGAAGGAAATCTGGAGGAAAAAATTCAAAAGGCGTCCTACAGTTAAAAACTGCTGGATGTTTGGGAAACCCGTACTTCCGGGTTTCCCATCCATAACTCCAATCCACCACTCCAAACGCACAGCCCCATAAATATCCGGGCTGATGTATTTGTGGAGATTTGCTGAGGACAGGTTCAAGCTCAGAACAGATACTCTTCAGGGCCAAACAGTGTAATGACCCTTAATATCAAACCTATATGCATGGCATTCTAAGGACCGCTGTGCCAGTACAGTGATTTGACCTTGAATCGTTGGGTGGGGGGGGGATTTTCAACTGATGGCCACCCTTTTGTTGCCTGAAAAACAGGTGATCAGCAGTTGAAAATTGCAGGGGTGGGGGGGAGCACCTCGACCACTATATCGCTGCCCAAGGCCCACTGAATACAATTTTCAGGTGGGCCTGTGAATGGGCAAGCAGCCCACCTGCCTGTTTCCGGCGGGCAGCTATTTAAATATGCATATCTGGGTCCTAAGCCAGATGTACCAAACCGATTGCAATTTTCAGGAACTCTCCCCAGGATCACGCATTCCGGCTCCTCCCCCATCCCCCCTTCCCCCCTCCCCCCTCCCACCACCAGCCCCAGCTCTACCTATTGGCCCAGTGTAGGAGCTGGCCATTTACCCCATTCTCCCACAACCGGCGAGCTGTGAGCACCTAACAGCATATACACAAAGCCTGGACTGAAAATAGTTCGAGCTTCGCAACACAGGTTGTGGGTGGACGTGCAGCCACTGACTCTACTTTGAGCCCATTTATGGCAGAGGTCAAAGACTGCCCCCATTGTGTTTTGGGAAAAAAGGGAGAAAGATTTTTTTTTAAAAGATAACAATCACATCACAATTTTTTAAAATACTCTGGCCTAGAAATTCATTGACGCCACTTTTGGGGCGCTAAAGTGGAGCATCCGCTAAAGTTTGCGGCCGCCGCCAAATCTAGGCCACTTCTCCGATATTCATTAGCTTCGCCCTACTAGTTCGGGCGAGCGCTAAAACTGCTGTTGGACGCCTCTCTTTGGGCGCTAAGCCGGAGGTGGTGATCGATAGCGCCGAGGCCGGGCGCAGCGCAGGTGCGGCCATCTCGTGACTGACAGCAGACACCCTGGCGCCGGCCAGCTCTTAAGGGGGAAGGGTCGACTGTGTCTGCTGCCACGCCCTGGATAGTGGAGCCCTCCAGCTAGGCCTGAACACTGCTGCTGGACCCAAATAGCGCCTGAAGACATGGAGAAGGCCCGTGAACGTGCGCAGCGCTTCTCAGAGCGTGATCTGAGTGTGCTGCTTGCTGCTGTGGAGAAGAGGCGTCATGTTTTGTACCCGGACAATGGCAAGAAGGCGACGGTCCGCGTCTACAGGAGAGCCTGGAGGCATGTCGCCAGCAAGCTGTCAGCCAACAGCGACGTCCCCAGGACCGGTGCCCAATGCCGCAAAAAGTTAAATGACCTCACACGCATTGTCAGGGTGAGTACCCTTTCCAATGACCTCCTCATCCTTGCATGTGCACCTCACATTATGGGCAAAGGGACCTGAAAGCTCTAATGGCCAGCCTTCATCCAGCAGCTATGGCACAGGCATGAGCATCAATTGCACATTCTGCACTGAACACACTGGCCAAGCTATTCCACCATGGGAGGCAGTGCACAGCAGATCATGGTGACACACTGGCCAGGCTATTCCACCATGGGAGGCAGTGCACACCAGATCATGGCGACACACTGGCCAGGCTATTCCACCATGGGAGGCAGTGCACACCAGATCATGGCGACACACTGGCCAGGCTATTCCACCATGGGAGGCAGTGCACACCAGATCATGGCGACACACTGGCCAGGCTATTCCACCATGGGAGGCAGTGCACACCAGATCATGGCGACACACTGGCCAGGCTATTCCACCATGGGAGGCAGTGCACACCAGATCATGGCGACACACTGGCCAGGCTATTCCACCATGGGAGGCAGTGCACACCAGATCATGGCGACACACTGGCCAGGCTATTCCACCATGGGAGGCAGTGCACACCAGATCATGGCGACACACTGGCCAGGCTATTCCACCATGGGAGGCAGTGCACACAAGATCACGGCGACACACTGTACTTAGAGGCCGTCCTTTCTCTTGCAGGCCAAGCTGGCGAATAATCACAAGAGACGGACTGCGACCGGGGGAGGACGACCCCATATCCAGCCACTCACCGACCTGCAACATCGCGTGGAGTGCCTCATGGGTCGCCAGGTGATTGGGCCCGTTGCATGTGGAGATGCCGACCCTGTTCTGGGAAGCAATGGTAAGGACATCACCTTTTGCACCTCTCTCGTCCCACTTGCGCATCAGATCTACATCCTTTGCCACTGTCCGACCAATGCGCTGAATGCCACCACTCATGCATCCCGCACTGACGCCCTCTCCTCACTCTAAAGCTACTCTTGTGCCTTCCTGCTTTCAGATGGTCAAGAGGAGGTCCCTCAACTTGCCAGTGGCAGACCCTCCGAGGAGGAGCAGGAGGAGGAGCAAGAGGAAGGCGGCCCATCAGGGGAACCCTCAGCCGCGGCCACCCAGGCCAATGTAGGGGACACGTCTTCCCTGGAGGGCAGCGTGGCGGAAGTGTCGAAGGGGAGGGGAGCTCCTGGGACCTGCGTGCTGCAGAAAGGCGGGAGGGGGGTGGAAGCTCGGCGGCCTTCTCCCCAGAGGGGGGATGCGTCGGAGGGGAGTCCAATTGCTGGGCCCAGCGGCCTCCAGCAACGCAGGAAGGGTCGGCCAGCTCGGCGGCCTTCTCCCCAGAGGGAGAGTCCGGCCTCCAGTGAGGAGATGCTCTTCGCCGAGGAGATGGAACGCCTCGAAGACTTGTCCGCGGACTCGGAGCGCCGGCACACGGAGCTCATGGCGGCAGTGGCACAGTTGCCTGAGTCCATCGATTCCCTCTCTCGGAGTGTGGCCGAGTTCGGGCCCTTAGAGGCCACCAGTCGGGCGGAATACCAGGCAGATCTTTCAGCGACTGGCCAGGTGATTAGTGGTGCCGTCCAGTCACTGGCTGCTCTGCTGCGGTCAGTGAACAGGTCAACACGGGCACTCACTGCTGCCACACTCGCTGTGTCAGCCAGGCATCGCCAGGGCACCCGGCGCGCTGCAGCAGCACAGCGGTCTGTCCCTTGGCAGATTGGTGCGCATGCTGCAGTGCTGGCCCGGGCGAGTGCCAGTGTCTCAGGCGACCAGCGAGCGCCTGCCATCCGCCAGCTTGCCGCCATTCCCCCAGCCGCCACTGCCACTCCCCCAGTGGAGCTGCCCGGAGCTGCTGCAGCGACTGATGCTGGCCAGCCACAGCTGCAGCAATCAACAGCCGCCGCTCGACACCCAGACCTCGACTAGGCCGACCCCCAAGGGCATCTGCTGTCACGACATGTGCCCCTCAGGAGCCTGCCCCCAGCCTTGCAGCAGCCAATGGCCTTACTTTGAGGTGGAGCAGCAGGACGGGCAGGGGCCACCCAAAGATGGCCAAGGCATCGCCCTAGCGGGCCAAATAGTCGAATGTGTGGCCATTTGTGTTTGTTTCTTGAGGCCGAGAATTGGATGGTTGTTTTTTGAAGGCCGATGATGTGATGTTTGTTTTGGACGAAGGCCGAGAATGACGGCCATTTTAGTTGCCCTATTTTGTTAATCCTCCCCAGGTTGTAGGAGCGAGTAATGTGTTTGAGTGTTTTTTAGGGGTTTCCTCTGTTTTTGGTTTTCATGTGGGAAGGGCCCAGAGTTTGTACATTAAAGCATTTTATTTATTCACATTGTCCGTGTTTGATCTTTGAAGTGTTTGTTGCCTTAACCGGCTGAGGGCTTGCGGAGCGGCTGCAATCATGTTCTATCATTGGCACAAGCCATTCCCTGACAGGGGGCCTAGAAGTGACGTTCAATAAGCCGACGACGGGCGGCCCTTGGACCTTGTGCGTCCCTCCTGGGCTGGTACTCCTCGTCCTCGTCGTCCTCATGCTCCTCCTGCTCCTCCTCCTGAGGTGGTGGTCCAACGTGAGGTGGCAGTGCCTGAGTCCTGCGGATAGCCAGGTTGTGCAGCATGCAGCAAACGACGATGAATTGGGAGACTCGATCCTGCGAATACTGGAGGGCTCCCCCGGAGCGATCCAGACAGCGGAACCGTTGCTTGAGCACGCCGATTGTTTGTTCTATGAGGTTCCTCGTCGCTTGATGGCTCTCGTTGTATGCCTCTTCAGCAGGGGTCGTGGGCGCGCGGAGCGGGGTCCTGAGCCAGGTACACAAAGGATAGCCTTTGTCCCCGATAAGCCATCCTCTTGGGGGAGGCTGTGCCTGGAACATGTCAGCCACAGTTGTCTGTCGCAGGATAAAGGCATCGTGGCTGCTGCCTGGAAAGCGGGCATTGACAGCTAGGATGCGCTGCCTGTGGTCACACACCAGCTGTACATTGAGGGAATGGTAGCCCTTCCGGTTGCGGTAATCCTCGGCATGCTCAAGAGGTGCCCGCAAAGCCACATGCGTGCAGTCAATGGCGCCCTGCACCATGGGGAAGCCCGCTATTCTTGCAAACCCCACTGCACGCTGCTGCTGCTTGTCCAGGGTCATGGGGAAGGAGATAAATTGATGTCTCCTTCTGAAAAGGGCTTCGGTCACCTGGCGGATGCAGCAATGCACGGTGAACTGGGAGATGTTAGCGATGTCCCCGGTAGCGGATTGGAAGGAGCCGGAGGCATAGAAGTTGAGAGCCACCGTCACCTTCACTGCCACCGACAGAGACGTCCTGCGCATCAGCTGTGGCTGCAGATCTCTCTGAAGCAGCCGGCAGATGTCTGTAACCACCTCCCTTCGGAATCGCAGCCTCCTAACACACATCGCGGCAGACATGGTCAGATAGGAGGTCTGCTGGCGGTATACCCTGCGTGGGTAAGGCCTCAGTTGGCGACGCCTGTTGCCCCCTCTGCGTCTAGCCAGGGCTGCCACTCTCTCACGGCGTCTGTAAGCCCTTCTGGCATAAGGCTGAAATTCAGCGTTGCCACCCAATGCAGCCCCCATTATATGCTGGCAAACACTGAGCTCTGAATGAAGGCAAAGATAATTGCTAAGCTCTGGCCTGAGCCAAAAATACCTGTCCAAGTGTTGGTCCAAAGCAGTAAACTCTCCTCCTTGGTCTCTGTCCAAAAAACCGTTGCACAAGAGTGAATGCTGCAAAATGGCTGGCCTTTATACTGCTGGGTAAGTGCCCTTTAATTAGCGCTCCCCCCGGCCCGGCTGGCCTGTGTACCGTTCCACTTCACAGTCGCTCGGGACGCCCGGCGCACAATGGGCCGGCGTGAGTGAAGTTCCGGTTTGGGGCGCACAAAGGGCGTTGCACTATTAAATGACGTCATGATCTGCGCGCACAGCAGGGCGCGCGCTAAGACTTTGCGCCGGCGCTAAATGTGTCCTGAAGTTGGGGAGAGGCGCAGATCGCGCTGCACCCGGGCGATAAGCGCCTAGCGCTCGAGATCTACTCCTCCTAAGGCGCTAACGGCTGGCACGCCCAACTGAATTTCTAGGCCTCTATATTTTGGACCATCCTGATTTGTGTGGCTCAGTACCGCACCAAGTGGGGCACTTACCCACTCAGGCATTGGGGGAGTTGTGGACAGGAATGTTTTACAACAAGCTTATATAAGTAAAGGCATCACAGAGAGTGAACCGTTGACCTGTGACCTTTGTGTCATATCATATTCTTAGACTGGCTTCTAAACCATGCTACTGTAGGAATTGACGAATTCCTAACCAATAACTGAGGTCGACTCAGGAGATCAATCAAACAGGTCTTTAATGTAAGACTAAACGAGTTCAAACAGTTTGTTGAGATCGATACAGGAGAACCACGAAAACAGGTCTTAACAAGATGGAGATTCCACGAGAACTGCCTGGACAGTCATGTGGTTTGCGACGTGACGTCATTGCGTTTGCCTGTGTTTTCCCGCGCTCTTAAAGGGGCCATGCCCCATACATACAAACACTATATACAAAACACAGTAATGTCTAACACAATGGTACCGGCTTAGGCTGGTGTTAGAACATCGTTAAAGGGGATTATATACAGTTGCCCAGAGTCATTCAGTGGCTCCGCCACATGCGCCCCCCCAGAATTCGCTTTAATGGACAAAGTCAAACGGTGAGGGGGTCTGATGAGCCTGTCAGAACGACTCCTGTATTCCTGAGGCGGAGGCTGTTGGGCAGCTGGCGGTCTGGCGGGCGGTTGCACTTGGTCTGCTGTAACGGCGATGGGTGGCCGACCTCGTCTCGGCGGTTGTGCTGTCTCGACGGGGCGGTTGAGGCCCAGATGTGCTGGCTTTAAACGATCGACCGAAATGTGGTCCGGTTTAGCACCGACATCCACTGTGAAGGTTTTGTCCCCTGCCTCCAACACGCGGAAGGGACCAGTATCTGGGGCCTTGAGTGGATCCCTATGAGCATCATGGCGAATAAAGACGTACTCAGCCTTGTGAAGCTCCAGGGGAACATGCGAACTCTGCAGCCCGTGGTGCGAAGTGGGCATCGGTGTGAAGCATCTGGCCGCCTCCTGGTGACTAGTAAGCTGGTCAGACGCGGACCATGTCTTCGTCAAAGCTGGCAGGAAATCCCCCGGGACTCGCAGCGGCTAACCGTACACCAGCTCCGCTGATGAAGAGCGAAGGTCTTCTTTGGGGGCCGTGCGAAGGCCCAACAGGACCCACGGTAGCTTGTCTGCCCATCCAGCATCCTGGAGGCTGGCCCTCAGGGCAGCTTTCAGTGATCAGTGGAAACGTTCACAGAGGCCATTCGCCTGTGGGTGGTAGGCTGTGCTGCGATGTAATTTGATACCGAGTCCTTGGGCCACTGCATTCCAGAGTTCGGAGGAAAACTGCGGTCCTCTGTCGGAAGAAATATCTGCGGGCACTCCGAACCAGGCGACCCAGGTGGAAATGAATGCCCTGGCCACGTCTGCCGAAGTAGTGGATGACAGGGGAACTGCCTCCGGCCATCTGGTGGTGCGGTCAACCATGGTCACGATGTGTGAAAAACCATGGGAGGGTGGGAGTGGTCCTACCAGGTCCACATTGACATGGTCAAACCATCGCTCCGGAACTGTGAAGGTGGCCAATGGAGCTTTGACGTGGCGCTGTACTTTGGCCTTTTGGCAGACCACGCAGATGTTAGCCCAGTCGCGGACATCCGTGTGCATGCCATGCCATACGAATTTCGCTGACATCAGCTTCTGAGAGGCCTTCATTCCTGGGTGTGACAAGCCATGTATGGCGTCGAACAATTTACGGCGCCAGACGACCGGCACGACCGGGCGAAGGTCCTGTACGGAGACGTCACACAACAGCGTGGTACCTGCCGAATGGAACTTGACGTCGGCCAACCGGAGGCCAGTGACGGTCATTCTGCAGGCTTGGACTTCTGGGCCTGAGGCTTGGTCCGCTGCCATAAGGGCGTAATCGATGCCCAAATGAACCGTATTGGCGGTCGCGCGGGAGAGGCAGTCTGCCACCAGGTTGTCCTTACCAGCCACGTGTTGAATATCCATGGTGAATTCGGATATGTAGGTCAGTTGACGTTGCTGTCAGGATGACCACGGTTCGGCGGTCTTGGCCATGGCAAAAGTTAGTGGCTTATGGTCTACAAAGGCGGTGAAAGGATGTCCTTCCAGGAGGAAGTGAAAATGGCGGATGGCCAGAAAAAGGGCGAGCAACTCCCGGTCGAATGTGCTATACGCTCTCTCGTTCTGCCGTAGTTGACGGCTGAAGAATGCCAACGGATGCCACGTCCCGTTCACCCACTGCTCTTGCACGGCGCCGATGGCGTAGTCTGACGCGTCGGTGGTGAGGGCGATGGTGGCTCCTGGCAGTGGGTGCGCCAGCATGGTTGCGTTGGCTAAGGCGCTTTTGGTGTTGTCGAACACTCGGGCCATGTCGTCCGTCCAGTCTACCGGGTTCTTGCCAGTCTTGCCCTTGAGTGCCTCGTACAGGGGCTGCATGAGTAGTGCTGCCTTAGGCACGACACGGTGGTAAAAGTTTACCATGCCTAGGAATTCCTGCAGGGCCTTAATGCTTTGCGGGCGTGGGAAGGATATCACCGCCTCTACCTTCGCTTGTAAAGGAACCACTCCCTCTGCGGTGATGCGATGTCCCAGGAAATCAATTTGGCGCAGGCCAAACTGACACTTGGCCGGGTTGATAATCAGGCCGTGTTGGCTGAGGCGTCGAAAAAGGGTGCGTAGGTGACAGATATGTTCTTCTTTAGTGGGATTGGCAATTAGAATATCGTCCAGGTAGACGAAGAGGAACTTGAGGTCCCGCAGCACGGAGTCCATCAGGCGTTGGAAAGCCTGGGCGGCGTTCTTTAACCCAAACGGCATTCGCAGAAACTCGAAGAGGCTGAATGGGGTGATGACTGCAGTCTTCTGGACATCCTGTGGGTGCACTGGGACCTGGTGGTAGCCCCGTACGAGGTCGACTTTCGAGAAGACGGTGCTTCCTGCCAAATGGGCAGAGAAATCCTGGATGTGGGGGATCGGGTACCGATCAGGAGTGGTGGCGTCGTTTAGGCGTCGATAGTCGCCGCATGGTCGCCATCTGCCGTCAGGCTTCGGGACGATATGGAGGGGTGAAGACCAGGGACTATTCGACCGGCGAATAATCCCTAACCATTCCATGGTCGCGAACTCCGCCTTTGCGACTGCCAGCTTGCCAGGTTCCAGGCGCCAGGCCCGCGCATAGACCGGGGGGCCGTTGGTGGTGATGTGGTGTTCCACACCATGTTTCGTGGCTGTGGAGGAGAACGTGGGTCTTGTGAGGTCGGGAAATTCGGCGCGCAGACGAGCGAACTTGTCAGGAGTCGGGAAAGCACAGGCGACGGTGCGCGATGTAGTGTTACTGCGGTAACAAGGGATAGAATTGAAAGGTGCCGCGTTGATCAACCGCCGGTTCTTCACGTCGACCAGGAGGCTGTTGGCGCACAGAAAAACCGCGCCGAGAATGGGTTGAGAAACCTTGGCCATCACAAACTCCCAGTGAAAACGTTGCCCCCCGAAGCACACCTCCACTCGCCGTCTGCCGAAGGTCCGAATTGTTCCGCCATTGGCCGCTTCAAGGGCGAGGCCGTGATTACCTGCCTGCACATCGAGGGCGGACGCGGGCAAAATGCTACACTGCGCTCCTGTGTCGCACAGAAAACGACGACTGGAGAGCGTATCAGTGATGAAAAGCAACTTGCCCGCATTGCCAATCGCCATGGCGGCCGCGGGGTGCCCGTTAAGCCCGTACCTCAGTAGTCGCAGTTGTTTTTTTGGGGGGGAAGCTGCAGGGAGGGCGGCAATGTCACACCTTTGCGCCGAACTGCGTGTGGCAGAAACACAGCCCAGCAGGCTGACGAGCTGGGGCGGCGTCTGTGGGGGCTAGGCGCCTCGTGGCGGTGCAGTACTGCTGCGTTACCGTGAAAATTTTGTCCGCTTCTGCCGTGAATGCCGCGCAGTCTTTCACCTCGGATCTGGCCAGGGCAGCTTGCACCTGCTCAGGCAGCTGGCTGAGGAATAGTTCACGGAATAGGAAGCATTCCGGTTCTGAGCCCAGGAGTGTGAGCATTTGGCTCATCAACTCCAAAGGCTTGGAGTCCCCGAGCCCGGGAATAGCGAGCAATTGACGGGCGCGCTCCGATTTAGTGAGCCCGAAAACTTGCAGCAACCGCGCCTTGAGGGTTTCATACTTGCGCTCCGTTGGAGGGTTCTCGAGGAGGCTGATGATCCACGAGACGGTAGAGCTGTCGAGTGCGGAGACCACATAGAGATATTTGGTCTGATCCGCAACGATGTCCCTCAGGGCGAACTGTGCCTCGACCTGAATGAACCACAAGGTCGCTTGCTGCTCCCAGAACTGCGGTAGCTTCAGCGAAACGGCGTTGGCCTCCATGCTGTGTTCTTTTTACAAAAAACGTTCACAAGAAACGGGGTCACCAATGTAGGAATTGACGAATTCCTAACCAATAACTAAGGTCGACTCAGGAGACCAACAAACAGGTCTTTAATGTAAGACTAAACGAGTTCAAACAGTTTGTTGAGATCGATACAGGAAAACCACGAAAACAGGTCTTAACAAGATGGAGATTCCACAAGGACTGCCTGGACAGTCATGTGGTTTGCGACGTGACGTCATTGCGTTTGCCCATGTTTTCCCGCGCTCTTAAAGGGGCCACGCCCCATACATACAAACACTATATACAAAACACAGTAATGTCTAACACAGTGGTACTGGCTTAGGCTGGTGTTAGAACATCGTTAAAGGGAATTATATAGAGTTGCCCAGAGTCATTCAGTGGCTCCGCCACACTACGTTTAATGCAGCAGCACAGTTAGGGTTACTTCTAAGTTTTACTCCTAATGTTCCTGGATATTGCCATCTCTATACTAAGTGTATGCACTCTTGTATTTATTGTGAAAAATCTCCCTCCTATTTTGACTGATAATACTTGAAATAAAGAATAGATTTGCCTTTCTAATCTAGGCTTTATTAACTTTAAAATCCTGTAGCACATCTTTCCACACCCAGTCCCAACCAAAGCTAGAAAGAACTGAATTTAAGATGGCCACCACAAATCACATGACATCAACTACCAATGAGATTACAGCATATATCCCAAGGCAGGAAACAAACAACCAATCACAATACTTCTTACTAACATAAAGAATAATCACCACATTCACCCGTCCTTTTAAAATATACTCCAACCTAAATAACCTTTACAATTTATAATTAATTATTTACAACTAAAACTATGCACAGACAAGAATAAAATTATTCAACATGACACAATACTAAGTGACAACAACAAATAGTAACATTGCACATAAGTATTAAGTATCTCTCAACTAAAACAATATAATATAATATTTCAACAATTTTAAAACACCACTATCAATTTAAAAGTCCATTTTCAATCGGTCGACCGGATATCTTGCTCGTGTCGACCTTCTTAACCTTGGTGAAATTCCTTGCCCTCCCACACCAGGAGACACAGAAGTATCTGCTGCAGGAAGGCTATCCATATCCCGATTCTCAACGGTTTCCGGATTAGAAATCCCATCAGGAGGTAAACTGGGACGGTCATAAACATCCATCGAGGGCTGACTAATAGAAGTATAATTATCTGCAATCGGATTGGAAATATTCGTAGTATCTGTAACAGCATCCACATTATCTGAATCATGACTATTGTTAATATCCTCAGAAGAGGGCTGGCCACCACAAGGAGCCAAGTCTTTAATTGAAACGGTACTTTCTTTCCCATCTTGGAATCGAATATGAGTATATTGGGAATTTGCCTCCAACAGCTCCACCTCCTCCACTAAAGGATCATATTTTGACAATCTAACATGGCGTCGAAGCAGCACAGGTCCCTGCATAGTAAGCCATGAAGGTACCGAATATCCCGTAGTAGATCTCCGCGGATAGTTAAAGAGCCTTTCATGGGGGGTCACATTAGTAGCCGTTGAAAGCAATGATCTAATGGAATGCAGGGCATCAGGCAGTACCATTTCCCACTGTGTATTCTTAAGGTTCCGGGATGTCAAAGCCAACATAACTGCCTTCCAGATCACCCCATTGTATTGTTCGCACTGTCCATTACCCTGGGGATTATACGGGGTAGTTCTACTAGTAGAAATTCCCCGACTCTGAAGGTATTCCTTCAACTGGGAAGACATAAAAGAACTTCCCTGATCCGAATGGATATACGCAGGCATCCCAAAGATAACAAAAAGTTGAGTCAGACATTTGATAACTGCAGCAGCTGTTACATCTGCGCAAGGAAAAGCAAAAGGGAACCTTGAAAACTCATCCACAACAGTAAATATATATCAGTTTTGAGTAGTTGAAGGAAGAGGCCCCTTAAAATCGACGCTCAAACGTTCAAAAGGAGAAGTAGCCTTTATAAGATGAGCTCGTTGAGGCTTAAAGAAATTCGGTTTACACCGAGCACAGATAGAACATGATGAAGTCATCTGCTTGACGTCTTCAACTGAAAAGGGCAAATTCTTACTGCGTACGAAGTGTATCATCCTCGTAACCCCAGGATGGCATAAGGCATTGTGAAGATTAATAAGCGTATCTCCATGAATCACAGAACAATAAGCCCTCGACAGCGCATCAGCAGCAACATTATCCTTCCCCGGATGATAAACTATATCAAAATGGTAACATGCCAACTCAATCCTCCACCTCATTATTTTATCATTATTAATCTTTCCAAAATGTTTGACATCAAACATAAAGGACACAGACTTTTGATCAGTTACCAACGTAAAATGTCGCCCCGATAAATAATGTCTCCATTTACGCAGTGCTTCTACTATTGCATACGCCTCTTTCTCTATTGAAGAATGCCTTTTTTCACTATTGTTCAAGGTACGTGAGAAAAAGGCCACAGGTCTTCCATTTTGGTTCAGAGTAGCCCCAACTGCAAAATCAGAAGCGTCCGTCTCAATCACAAAAGGAACCTGCTCATCAATAGAATGCACAACTGCTCCAAGGATATCCTTTTTAAAATTATCAAAACACGTCCTGGCCTCCCATGATAGAGGATATGTCGTAACCCGAATAAGAGGCCGGATCTTCTGTGAAAAATTTGCAATCCAATTAGAATAATAAGAAAACAGTCCAACACCTCGTTGCAAAGCCTTAGAATTAGTAGGACAAGGTAAATCAATCAATGGTCGCAGACGTTCTGGATCTGGTTTAATCCTGTTTCCCGAGATAATATACCCCAATAGATTTACCTCAGTGGTCGAAAAGATACACTTCTCTTTAGTAAAAGTTAAACCAACTTTTTCCGCAGCTTGAAGGAATCTTTTAAAATTAGAATCATGCTCCACCCTTGATTTGCCACACACTGTGATGTCATCTAAGTATGAAAAGGTGTCAGAGAGAGAGTTATCACTTATAAAAGCATCCATTGCCCGTTGAAAACAAGCAACACCATTAGTAACACCAAATGGTATTCGGCAAAACTGATACAGCTTTCCGCCAGCCTCAAAGGCCATATATGGTTGATCCTTCTTAACAATAGGAATCTGATGATAAGCACTCTTTAAGCCAATAGCGCTAAGAACCTTATACTGAGATACTTTGTTGATAAGCTCATCAATCTTAGGCAAGGGGTACGCATCTAATTGAGTATACCTATTAATAGTTTGGGAATAGTCTATCACCATTCGTTTCTTATGTCTCTCGTTAGTCGTGACAACTACCTGTGCTCGCCAAGGCGAACAACTAAGTTCAATGATTCCTTCCAATAAGAGACGTTGAACTTCAGAATTAATAAATTCTCTATCCTAACTGCTATACCTTCTTGACTTGGTAGCAATTGGCTTACAATCCGGCATCAAATTGGAAAAAAGTGATAATGGAGAAATGGATAAAGAGGTTAATCCACAAATAGATAAAGGTGGCTTAGTCCCTCCAAATGAAAAACTGAGAGACTCGTGTAACTGAAGCACATCATGACCAATCAAAATATCCGCACAGAGATTAGGCAAAACAGATAGGTGTATATCAGTATACGTATTAGCTAGAAGAATCAATTTCACAAGGCAACAACCAGCTACTTGTGAAGTGAGAGTCGTCTGAGCCATACACACATGATACGTAACAGGCGAAATTTTCAAATGCTTCTCCTTCACAAACTGAAGACTTATAAAACTCTCAGTACTGCCCGTATCTATAAGGGCCTTCACTTCCAACCCATTAACTTGGGCCGTAACTATAGCTTTGTTTAGGCCATGAGCAAATGCAGCAGAAATTGATGCAATAAACGCCCTATCTAAAGGCTGAATAGTCACAGAGGAGGTAATTGAACCTGATGATTTACACACACATGCGTAATGACCTCTCTTGCCGCATTTACTACACACAGCCTCCCGAGCAGGACACTTCAGACGAGGGTGCTGGACGTTCCCACAAAAATAACACTTCTGAATCCTGGAGGCAGCAGCCGCCGAAGTAGAAACTGTTTCAGAATCTAGTAAACCACTCCTATTAAGTCCACATAATTCCTTTTCATCCGGAACTGCCGAAACCACAGTCGCAGGCCGATTAAAAAGAGCATAAGAATCCGAACTTCTCTGAGACACATCCAATGTAGAAGCTTGCTCAAAAGCACTCTTAAGATCCAAAGTCTTATTTTCTAACAACCGCTGACGAATTGATCTAGACAGTAGTCCATTAATAAAAGCATCCCGTACCGATTCTTCCTTATATTCTTCAGCCGTCACGGCCTTATAATTACAGTTAACACTAAGGCACCGAAGTGCTTGTAAATAAGTATCCAAAGATTCTCCCACCTGCTGCCTACGGGCAGATAGAAGGTGACGTGCAAATACCTCATTCTTTGGTTTAACAAAAATCTTTTCCAATGTAGAAATAGCCACTTCGTAAGTTTTACAGTCCAAAATATACTTATACACATCCGGAGCAATGTAGTTGATCAGCATATTCAACTTATTTAGAGACTCTTGATCCAACACGCCCAAAAAGTTTTTAAATGTACAATACCAGTGTTTCCATTTATCATCCACTCCAGCAGAATTAGGGTCAGCATTGAATCGTTCTGGTTGAAGATATCGCTCCATTCTGACATAAAGTTAATAAATTGAAATAAAGAATAGATTTGCCTTTCTAATCTAGGCTTTATTAACTTTAAAATCCTGTAGCACATCTTTCCACACCCAGTCCCAACCAAAGCTAGAAAGAACTGAATTTAAGATGGCCACCACAAATCACATGACATCAACTACCAATGAGATTACAGCATATATCCCAAGGCAGGAAACAAACAACCAATCACAATACTTCTTACTAACATAAAGAATAATCACTGGGAAACAATTCAATTAAAATAAAAGTTTAATTTAGAAACATGGAGGTAAACGCTGGACTTCATTGAATGGGCGTTAACCTGGTGGAGTGAATCACTCGCCCATTTGAGAACCCGCCTGATTTTCACTCCATTGAAATCGAACAGTTTCTATAACAAGCAGGTGATCCAATTCGCAAGAGTATCGCTCATATGATGAAGTCGAACATTTACCTCATGGTTTCTTCACAGGTGATCAATAGAAATAGCAGCACAAAACACCAGCAAATATATTGCAATCCTCTGAGCAGCAACCACGAACTCACAATGATCACCTTTGGTTTTCAGCATGAGCTGATAGAAACCCCGGCGTCTCTGGAACTGATTGAATAGATCATCTCGGCCTACGACAAATCGCTAGAACGGTCTTATTGGCTGAGACAACAAATTTATCTCCTGAAACCAATTAGATAAACTGAAGGGAGAGGAAGAAATGAACACAATTTTCACTGTTATTCCGAGCAAGAATAGGCAGAACCAGAACCTAAAACATATTTTGCCGCTGTACTACTTCAACTACAAAGAACAAAGAAATGTGAAGCAATCCCCATCGACCAACTAAACAAAATCCTCCTGCAATTTTATCTATAAAGAAAGAAAACCAGATGGTACAGGCTATAAGCCAAGCTCACTCTGCTCTATTTTCCAGTCTACTGAGGGGCACCTGAAGCAACACAGTAATCCGTACTCCATACTAACTAACTTTGCCATCTGCAACTAAAGTCCTTTGCAAAGAAAAGCATAGAAAAGATCTAAGCCATAGGAAAAATGGGGCGAGAGAGTGAGAGAAGCGAACATGTAATAGAAGAGAGCTACAACAGGAGAAATGCATTCCTTAGGCCTTACAAAGGCAGGGGGCACAAAATTCCAATGGCGTGTTGCATAATTGGAACAGGCAGAGCCGACTCCCGTCTGCCTTGAAGTTGTGGCGCTGACACTGCCATCAGCTAATTTACATGTGCAGGCTATGTAAACACCTGGAGGAGAGGCAGAGACCTGGTGTAGCAGAAGGGTATAAAGTCTGTTGTTACTTAAAGGGATAATGGCAGCACTGGAGGAAGCAGGCAAGCTAAGCAAGAAGGATGGCAGCCAGATTGAAGAAACGAATGCCAGACTTCAAGGAGCCAGATCTGCATGTCCTCACAACAGAGATACAGAGCAGGAGACACAGTCTGTTTGGGATCAGGGGCTGGAGACCAGCCAACAATATGGTATGTGCTTTGTTGGAGGAAACGACTGTTACAGTGAGTGCCACCTCCTTAAATCCCAGGATTCCTTTGCAGTGCAGGAAGAAGTTTAACTATTTCACCCGAGCCAAGGTAAACTATTTGCTCCATCTGATGCTCCCTTGCATTCTCTCTGCATGTGTGACACTAGTTCATACTGTTATTATGTTCATAAATAAATAGACGTTTTCATTATGAACAGCTAGCTTGAGCTAGTCACTTTATTCAGTCATGTGGACTTCTGTACAGCATCCATCTTGACTATTGCCTTGTGGGTAACCTAGTGCATCGTGGGTAGCCCACTCTTATATACATACAGCTCCACCTAGTGTACCATTCTAGAATGACATGTTACTGATCATTACATCCCCCTTCCTTAGAGGTTAAACAAAATCAATATCAATCAATCATAATGACATAAACATCTTCGCAACAGTCAATACATTTTCAATATAGTTTTCTTTGTACTCAAAGATTAAGTCTATCAGGCTTTTTTACTTCACGTGTGGATCTTCTCAGCACAGGTAAGTCTGATGTGTTTTCATGAGAGCCTGTATGTGTGTTTGTGTTAGATTGTTCTAGTGGTGAGTGACAAGATTCAGCTGCGGCATTGTCATCGATTTGCTCTTCGATAGTCTCTTGTGTTTTTAGGAATAACGGCGGTTCCTCCTGAGAATCTGTCCTTCCTCAGTTCTAACAGTGTATGACCTTGGTCCTACTTCCTCAAGAACTGTAGCTTTCCTGTTCCATGCATCTGGATCCTCAATCCTGACAACATCATCCCTTGTCAATGGTTTCAGAGTTTTGGATGACTTGTCATAGTATGATTTCTGTTTCAGCTTTAACAGTTGAAGTCTCTGTCTCAGTTCCTTACTCTGCTTTTCTTTTGCACAGCAGGGTAGCGTGGTACGCAACTTGCGACCCATTAGGAGTTCAGCAGGTGAAGAACCACAGTCTAAAGGAGAGGCTCGGTAGCTCAGCAGGGCGAGATAAGGATCAGACTTGCTTTCTGTTGCTTTCTTCAGTAGCTGTTTGAGAACTTGAACACCTTTCTCTGCCTTACCATTCGACTGAGCATACAAAGGACTGGATGTGATGTGCTGAAAGTCATACTGTGCTGCAAACTGTTGCCACTCCTTACAGTTGAAGCACGGACCATTGTCGCTAATGGCAATCCTGGGAATTCCATGTCTGGCGAAGATGGATTTCACATGCATTATGACACTGCTTGCTGTGGTGCTTGAGAGCAGTACCATCTCAGGATAGTTAGAATAGTAGTCAATCACTATTAGATAGTCTTTACCATTCAAATGAAAAAGGTCCATACCAACCTTTTGCCATGGTGCTGTTGGTAAGTCAGCTACTGTCATTGGTTCCTTTGCTTGCTTGTTTTGGTGTTTCTGACATGTCTCACATATGCCTATCATGTTCTCAATGTCCTTATTTATGCCAGGCCAATAAACAGTGTCTCTTGCTCTCCTTTTGCATTTTTCAATTCCGAGGTGTCCCTCATGAATCCTTTTGAGCATGTCTTGACGTAGAGCCTGTGTAATGACTATTCTGTTCTGGTTTAGTAATAGTCCACTTGCGACATTCAATTCTGACCTGATGTGAAAGTACTTTGGACAGGAACCTTTTGGCCAACCATGATGAATGTTCTCTATTACTGTTTGTAACACTGTGGCCTAGAAATTCAGTCGCGCCACTTCTGGGGCGCTAAAGTCGGGCGGGTGCTAAAGTTAGCGCCCGCCGGAAAGTGTAGGCCACTTCGCCGAAATTCAGTAGATTTGGCCAAGGAGTTTGGGTGAGCGCTGAAACTGGCGTTGCACTCCTATCTTTAGGCGCTAAGCCGGCGGTGCGGACTGATAACGCCGAGGCCGGGCGCAGCGCAGGTGCGGTCATGTTTTGATTGACAGCAGACACCCTGATGCCGGCCAGCTCTTAAAGGGGGAAGGGTCGACTTTGTCTGCTGCCACGCCCTGGATAGTGGAGCCCTGCAGCTAGGCCTCAACACTGCTGGTGGACCCAAATAGCGCCTGAAGCCATGCAGAAGGCCCGTGAACGAGCGCAGCGCTTCTCAGAGCATGCTTTGAGGGTGCTGCTTAAGGCTTTTGAAAAGAGAAGAGAGATCTTGTGCCCGGGCAGTGGCAAGAAGGCTCCCAGGAGGCAGTACAGGAGAGCCTGGAGGGAAATCGCCCACAGGGTGTCATCCACCAGCGATGTCCCCAGGAGTGCGGACCAATGCCGCAAGAAGTACAACGACCTCACTCGGATGGTCAGGGTGAGTACCCTTTCCAGTGTCACAAGATCACAGAATCACAGAAACCCCACAGTGCAGACAGAGGCCATTTCGGCCCATCGAGCCTGCACCGACACATATCCCACCCGATCCCCGTAACCCCTACACCAACACATATCCCACCCTATCCCCGTAACCCCACGTATTTAATCCCCCTAACACTAAGGGTCAATTTATCATAGCCAATCATCCTAACCCGCACATCTTTGGACTGTGGGAGGAAACCGGAGCACCCGGAGGAAACCCACGCAAACACGGGGAGAATGTGCAAACTCCACACAGACAGTCACCCGAGGCCGGATTCGAACCCGGGTCCCTGGCGCTGTGAGGCAACAGTGCTAACCGCTAAGCCACCGTGCTGCCCTCCTCATCCTTGCATGTGCACCTCACATTATGGGCAAAGGGACCTCAAAGGCCTAATGGCCATCCCTCCTCCCGCAGCTATGGCACTGGCATGATCATCAATAGCACTTTCTGCACTTTACACACTGGCCAAGCTATTCGACCATGGGAGGCAGTGCACACAACAACAGGGCACCACACTGGCCATGCTATTCGACCATGGGAGGCAGTGCACACAACAACAGGGCACCACACTGACCATGCTAATCGACCATGGGAGGCAGTGCACACAACAACAGGGCAACACACTGTACTTAGAGGCCGTCCTTTCTCTTGCAGGCCAAGCTGGCCAAGAACATGAAGAGCCGGAATGTCACCGGGGGAGGCCGTGGCCAGTTCCAGGAGCTCAGTGACCTGGAGGAGCGCGTGGCTCGACTCATGCGTGGCCGGATGGTTGGCCCCGTTGCTATTGGAGATGCCGACCCTGTGCTGGGCCCCAATGGTAAGGACATGACCGTTTGGACCTCTCTCGTTCCCCTTGTGCTTCAGATCTACATCCTTTGCCACTGTCCGACCAATGCGCATAATGCCACCACTCATGCCTCCCTCGCTGACGCCCTGTCCTCACTCTAAAGCTACTCTTGTGCCTTCCTGCTTTCAGCTGGTGAGGAGGAGGTCCATGAAGCTGAGAGTGCCAGTCCCTCGGAAGAGGAGGACGACGAGGACCAAGAGGAAGGCGGCACATCGGGGGAACCCTCATCCACGCCAGGGGATGGCAATGGAGGGGACACGTCTTGCCTGGAGGAGAGCCAGGGGGAAGTGTTGCAGGGGTTGCAGCTCCTGGGCCCAGTGGCGTCCAGGCAGGCGGGAAGGGTCGGGCAGCACGGCTGCCTTCTCCCCAGAGGGGGGAAGTGTTGCAGGGAAGGGCAGTTGCTGGGCCCAGTGGCGTCCAGGCACGCGGGAAGGGTCGGGCAGCTCGGCGGCCTTCTCCCCAGATGGAGAGTCCGCCCTCCAGTCCGGAGACGGTCCTCGCCCAGGAGGTGCGCCTCCTTGATGAAATGTCCGCGGCCTCCGAGCGGCGCCACAACGAGTTCATGGGGGTTCTGGGACAGTTGCCTCAGGCCATTGAGTCCCTGGCTCATAGTGTGGCCGCTTTCGGGGACTCACAGGCCAGGGGTGTCGAGCAACTCACGGCAGCACAGGCCAGGGGTGTCGACCAACTTGCGGCAGCACAGGACGCGAGTCGCGAGTTCATGAGTGGTGCCGTGCAGACACTGGCTGATCTGATGCGGGCACAGAACAGGGCATTTCGGGCACTCACTTCTGCCACACTCGCTGTGTCATGGAAGCATCGACAGGGCACCCGCCGCCCTGCTGCAGCACAGCGGTCTGGCCTCCACCAGATTGCTGCGCTTGCTGCAGTGCCAGCCCGGCCGAGTGCCAATGTCTCTGGCGACCAGCGAGCGCCTGGCATCAGCCAGCTTGCCCCCATTGCTGCAGCCGCCACTGCCACTCCCCCAGCCAAGGTGCGACGAGCTGCTGCAGAGACTGATGCTGCCCAGCCACAGCTGCAGCAGTCAGCAGCCGGACCCTCCAGGGCCGGACCTCGTCTAGGCCGACCCCCAAGGGCATCTGCCGTTATGCATTGCGGCCCTCAGGAGCCTTCCCCCAGCCTTCCAACACCCACAGGGCCCAGGTTGAGGCGGAGCAACAGGTCGGGCAGGGGCCAGAGAAGCCTGCACAAGGACTCGCCCTCTCGGCACACCAAGTTGAGGGTATCGGCAACTGTTTTTTTTATATGGGGGTGTTTGTGTTCTGGAGCGGGGGGGCTTATTTTGGAAAGGCCGAAGATGAAGGCCAATTGGATTGACAAGTTTTGTTATTCCTCCCCAGGTTGTGGGAGTGAGATATGTTTTGCACTGTTTTTAGGGGGTCTTGTCTGTTTTTCTGTTTCATGTGGGAAGGGCCCTGAGTTTGTTAAATAAAGCTTTTTATTTATTCAGCTTGTCCAGGTGTCATGTTTCAAGTGGTTGTTGCGTTAACCGGCTGAGGGCTTGCGGAGCGGCTGCATTCAGGTGCGTTCATTGCCACAAGCCATTCCCTGACAGGGGGCCTAGAAGTGTCGTTCAATAAGCCGCCGGCGGACGGCCCTTGGACCTTGTGGCTCCCTTCTGGGCTGGTACTCCTCCTCCTCCTCATGGTCCTCCTGCTCGTCCTCCTGAGGTGGTGGCCCAACGTGAGGTGGCAGTGCCTGAGTCTTGCGGATAACCAGGTTGTGCAGCATGCAGCAAACGACGACGAACTGGGAGACTCTATCCGGCAAATACTGTAGAGATCCGCCGGATCGATCCAGGCAGCGGAACCGTTGCTTCAGGACGCCAATCGTTTGCTCTATGATGTTCCTTGTGGCTTGATGGCTTTCATTGTATGCCTCCTCCGCAGGGGTCCTGGGCGCACGGAGCGGGGTCATGAGCCATGTGCACAAAGGGTAGCCCTTGTCCCCAATAAGCCATCCCCTTGGTGTAGGCTGTGCCTCGAACATGTCAGCCACAGTAGTCTGGCGCAGGATAAATGCATCGTGGCTGCTGCCTGGAAAGCGGGCATTGACAGCTAGGATGCACTGCCTGTGGTCACACACCAGCTGTACATTGAGGGAATGGTAGCCCTTTCGGTTGCGGTAATCCTCGGCATTGTCGATAGGTGCCCGCATAGCCACATGCGTGCAGTCAATGGCGCCCTGCACCATGGGGAAGTCGGCGATCCTGGCAAATCCGACTGCACACTGCTCCTGCCTCTCTAGGGTCATGGGGAAGGAGATGAATTGGTGTCTCCTTGCGAAAAGGGCATCGGTGACCTGCCGGATGCAGCGATGCACGGCGAACTGGGAGATGTTCGCTATGTCCCCAGCAGCGGCTTGGAAGGAGCCGCTTGCATAAAAGTTCAGAGCCACCGTGACCTTCACTTCCACCGACAGAGACGTCCTGCACATCAGCTGTGGACGCAGATCTCTGTGAAGCAGCTGGCAGATCTCTGCAACCACCTCCCTTCTGAAGCGCAGCCTCTTAACACAATACGCGGCAGTCATGGTGAGATAGGACACCTGCTGCCGGTATTCCCTGAGTGGGTAAGGCCTACGTTGCCGACGCCTGATGGCCCCTCTGCGTCTAGGCATGGCTGGCCCTCTCACACAGCGTCTGCGAGCCCTTCGCACATAATGCTGGAACTGAGGGTTGGAACCCCATGCAGCCCCCATAATAAACTTGCAAACAGTGAAATCACAAAGAGTCAAATTTCCAAGCTCTGGCCAGAAGCCAAAAATACCTCTCCTATGTTGTCCCAAATCAGTAAGGTCTGTTCCTTGGTCTCTGTCCAGAAATCCAAAGCACTAAAGTCATTGCAGCAAAATGGCTGGCCTTTATAGTTCAGTGTAAGTGCCCTTTAATTAGTGCTCCCCGAGGCCCGCAGGGCCTCTGCTGCGTTCCACTTCACAGTTCTTAACAGCGCCACGCCCACATTGGGCGGGCGCCACTGAATTTCCGGTTTGGGGCGCACAAACAGCGTTGCACGACGAAATGACGTCATAAGCTGCGCGCGCAGCTGAGCGGGCGCAAACACTTTGCGCCGGCGCTAAATGTCAACTGAAGTTGGGCGTTGGCGCAGACCGGCCTGCGCCCTGGCGCTAAGTGCCTAGCGCTGGAAATCTACCCCTCTTATGGTGTTAACGGCTGGCGAACGCAACTGAATTTCTAGGCCTGTATATTTTACTGTTTCTTCTGCTATTTGCTTTGATTTTGTGTCTGACACGGGCAGCGCAGCAGTGACCATACTCACATGAACATCCACGTCTTCTTCAGTAGAGCTCACATGACTCATTGTGGGTGCTCGGGATAGTGCATCTGCTAACACTATGTATTTGCCTGGTGTGTAGATCAGTTCAAAGTCATACCTTTGCAGCTTCATCATGAGTCGTTGAATCCTTGGAGACATCTCATTCAGGTTTTTTTTATGATGGCAACCAGTGGGCAGTGGTCTGTCTCAACTGTGAAGGTGGGATGTCCATATATGTAGCCATGGAACTTTTCTAGTCCAACTACCAAGCCTAGACATTCCTTTTCAATCTGGGCGTATCGACATTCAGAATCAGTCATAGACCTGGAGGCATAGGCAACAGGCTTCCAATCTTCACCCTCTGCTTGTAGCAAGACCGTGCCTAGGCCATCTTTTGATGCATCCGTTGACACTTTGATTCTCTTTGTTGGGTCAAAGAAGATGAGTACAGGTGTGGTTGTCAACACTGTTTTGAGGTTAATCCACTCTTGTTCATGTCTTTCTGTCCATGCGAACTCATTTGTTTTATGTAGCAGGTCTCGCAGACAGGCTGTCTTGGCTGACAAGTTAGGAATGAACGTTCCAATGAAGTTTATCATCCCCATGATGCGTAGCACTCCTTTTTTGTCAGTGGGTCGGGGCATGTTGAGTATGGTGTTTACTTTTTCCATATCTGGCTCTATTCCTTTACCAGATAGATTATCTCCTAGGAAAGTGACTTCCTGGACACCAAACTGACACTTGGCTTTGTTGAGCTTCAGTCCATTCCGGCGTATGCTCTGTAGCACTTTAGTCAGTCTCTCATTGTGTTCTTTCAGTGTGGAGCCCCAGATGATGATGTCATCAACATAGACCCGAACTCCTTCCAGACCTTCAATTATGTGTTCCATTGCTCTATGAAAGATTTCAGATGCAGATATTATCCCGAAAGGCATTCTGAGGAAACAATACCTGCCAAATAGTGTGTTGAAGGTACAGTATTTGGTGCTCTCTTCATCCAGTTTTAGTTGCCAAAATCCTTGTGAGGCATCGAGCTTTGTGAAGTATCTGGCACCTGACATTTCACTGGTGATTTCTTCTCGCTTGGGAATCTGGTAGTGTTCACGTTTTATGTTTGCATTTAAGTCCTTTGGATCCATGCATATTCTTAGATCATTGTTCTTTTTCTTTACACATACCATGGAGTTAACCCAGTCTGTTGGCTCTTCGACTTTCCTGATGACTCCTAGTGTGGTCATTCTGTCCAGTTCATTCTTGAGCCGGTCACGCAGGGATGTTGGAACTCGCCGTGGAGCATGTACCACTGGCTGAGCATCCTCCTTTAGCTGGATCTTGTAAGTGAATGGTAGAACTCCAAATCCTTTGAACACATCCTGGAAATTACTCACTACAGAATCCATCGAGTCATCTGGTCTACTTATGGCACAGTTGATACGGTAGACTCTCTTGACCAGTTCTAAGTCCTCACAAGCTTTGTCACCTAGTAGTGAATCAAGTCCTTCAGCCACAACAGAAAACATGAGATGATGCACTTTGTCTTTGACTGTCACTTTAAGTCTGCATACACCTAAGCTATCTATTTTCTGTCCATTATAGTC
The DNA here is from genome assembly GCF_052327205.1 of Somniosus microcephalus. NCBI lineage: Eukaryota > Metazoa > Chordata > Chondrichthyes > Squaliformes > Somniosidae > Somniosus > Somniosus microcephalus. The sequence continues at coordinate 51,039,984 of NC_141001.1, read as the reverse complement.
CTTCAGTAGTACTGACTTTTTCTGTATTTTGGGCTTTTCTTTCATATTTTTAATGTCACTCATACTGATTAAGTTTGCTTTTGCCCCAGTGTCTAGTTTCAATGTAACTAATGCTCCATTTACCTGCAGTGGCATCATCCATTTGTCCTCTTTTACTGCATTAACTTTATGTTCAGCATTGTCCATTCCTGAGGGCTGCACATTTTCTGTATCCTTTTCTATATTGTCACATGACACCATTCCTACAAGAAATGTCTCACTTAAATCAGTGTCCTCAATCACATTGACTTGTTGCCCTTTCTTTGTTTTTACTTTTGAAAAGCATTGTTTGGCAAAGTGATTCTTTCCATTACATTTTGTGCACATTTTGCCAAAAGCTGGGCATTGTCTAGACTGGTGTTTATAACCACAGCATTTACAATTAAAAATTACATCCTCCGATTGCTTTGCAATTCTGTTCTGCCCACGTTTCTTCCCCTTGTAGGACACAGCACCGACAGCAGCACAGTCACTCATTACAGTCGTATCATTATTAATTTCACTGAAAGTCTTTGCGTGCTTTTGAGCTAGCTCACTGGCTTGGCATATTTTCACAGCATTTTCCAATGTTAGTTCGGTTTCTCTCAACAGACGTTCCCTGACCTTTTTATCATGAATACCAAACACAATCTGGTCACGAATCATGGATGAATTCAGTTCAGAGAAATTACATGTCTGTGCTTTCAGTTTCAGATCGGTCATAAAGCTATCAAAAGTCTCATTTTGCTGCTGTGTCCATGAACGGAACATGTACCTCTCATAGGTTTCTTTCTTTTTGGGAGAACAATGTGTATCAAATTTCTTTAGCACATCATCCAATTTTTTCTGTTCTCCTCTTGATCAAATACAAATGTATTAAATACCTCTATCGCCTGTGGGCCTGCAACCATGAGCAGCAACGCTATTTTCCTTGCATCTGGCTTCATACCGAACCCGATGGCAGCAAATTAGAGTTTGAATTGTTGTTTGAAAGTCCGCCAATTGCAGTCGACATTCCCCGTGAGTTTCAAACCCTCCGGTGGCTTCAAAGTCTCCATGTCACGTTTCACAATATTCAGCAGATATTACCACTCCTGGTACCATGTTATGTTCATAAATAAATAGACGTTTTCATTATGAACAGCTAGCTTGAGCTAGTCACTTTATTCAGTCATGTGGACTTCTGTACAGCATCCACCTTGACTACTGCCTTGTGGGTAACCTAGTGCATCATGGGTAGCCCACTCTTATATACATACAGCTCCACCTAGTGTACCATTCTAGAATGACATGTTACTGATCATTACACATACATTGCCCTCACTGTGCCAGAGGAATCAGAGATGATAGTGAGATCTGACAGTGGGATAGGAAGGTTCTGCAGAAGTTAATCCGTGACTCCCGAGTCTGCAGCCTCAGATCTAATGGATAATGTTCCAACAGAAGGATGCTAGAGGAGCATCACACTCACATGAAGGCACTGAGCACCATCTGGAAGGACCTGCGACAGATGACAGGCGTCAATCCCATCCGCCGTGCCAATATCCAAGAGAGAATCGACATAGCCCAGTGCTATCTGGAGCAAATGACAACATCAGGAACATCTGCAGCTGTTCCCCTGACACAGAGGCCTCTAGACCAGTCAGTGCATTCAGTGTGGATGTTTCGGCTACTGGCCTTCAGGGTGTGATGTATTGTTTGAAGAGAATGAGGGAAAGTGGCTCCTGGGAGCTTTGGGGTGACATCTCTCAGTATCTGCAGAATCTGACTAATACCATCAGGTGCATCCTCCCGCTGATCAGTGGTGCTCTAGATTCAGGACTCAGCACAAGTGACGAGCATAGAATTCAACTTCATGAAGTCATCCTCTCTACCTGCTCACAGCTTGAGTGACCTTTCCAGGCAGTACTCTCAGATGTCTGCTCTTGTATTTCACTTTGTGACAAAGTCCAGTGCCTTGAAGTAAGCCTGGCCTTTATTTTTATGTTTGAGACGATGTTTGGAGGTCACTTTGCAATGGGAAACATAATTCTTTCAATGCCTCCTTACTGAACCATTGTCTCCTTAAGCATATCTCGTCTGAGACGCAGGATTTTCATTGTGCCGTGGAGTCAGGATTGGAGGCATGCGGGGGGTTAAAATCCCAAAATCAGGGGTCCCGACCCCATCCCGTACCCAAACACGCCTCCATGTTAGTTTCAAAGGAGGCGGGTACCCGCCCCGCACTGGGACCCGCCTACCCGAGGCGGGAAGGGATTAGTGCCAATTAACTGCCTGTTAACAGGTAGTTAACAGGCAGTTTTTAGCCTAATCCCTATTTTTAAGGTTGAAGTGTGGGATTCCCGATGGCTCTAAACCACGTCAAGTTAGAGGAGGCGGACCGTCGGGTTGAAAGACTTGGAGGGGTCGAGATGTCGGTGTTCAGGTGAGTGATGTGTACATGAGTGCAAAGGTAAGTGTGTTTGGTGTGTCTAAAGTGATTAAAGAAGTGTAAATTACCTTTTCTTACCTTTTCAGCCTTCCTTCCTTTAGCTCCCGGGAGTCCCTCATCTCACCGGCACAGAACGCAGAATGGCTGCGAACTGTCAAAAGTGACAGCCTGCAGCTTTCTGTGCAGGAGAGATTTCTAACTGAGTCTGTGGAGAAGGACTCAGGTTAGAAGTAAGACTGTCAGTGTTTGACAGCTTCAAACAGCTGTGAAACACTGATATTTCATCTGTCAAAATCTCTTGAGAGATGAAATTTCAGTCTGTGACGTCACCTGTTGCCGGGTGGCCCTTAATTGGCCTGCTGAGCCCGCTGGGCGGGCTCAACAAGGTCAATCAAGTTAAAATTGTGTGGATTGGCTAGAACTCGATGGAGGCGGGACTACAACCCCGAAAGTTGTAGTCCCGCCTCCAACCCAACTCCTGAGTTAAATTCCTGCCCCTAGACTTTGGTGGAAGTGTATCTCCTCTTTGATCTTCTTTAGTGTAGCCCTATCCTCTGTGCCTCTGTCATTTCTTTTTCCTCCTGTTCCTACTCTGCCTCTATTATAAGGACATATATGGGATGCCCATAGTGAACGCTCCATGATAGAAGAGTGGGAAGAAAAAGACTTCCCTGCCTGAAAGTGCTGAAAGGCAGCTTTCAGAATTCATTCTTAGCAAAACAGATGAGGAAAGATTTTTCTAGTCATTTCAGTCAAAACTAATGTATCAGACAATGTTTGTAGACAGTCAACATCTGTGAGCTCAAGCACTTCCTGTTTTGAGCAATGCAGGTAACTTACCCATCTTTCCTGCAGGTTTAATGTAAGTCAGCTGCAATTCTGGTGTAGATGGCAGAATTTCAGTCACTGCAGCTTTGGCCCTCATTATCCTGTCATTTGCACATGTGCACCACCTTGGAGTTGGGTGCATCTTCTGCCAGCAGCCAATTCTACTAGAATTTAATAAGTATTTTTAGAACAGATATAACTCTGGCATGTGTTATTTAAGCCCAAATTCAGGTCCCCTACTCCAGAACTACACCACTTTTGCCCAAGTAAATCTCAAAATTTCAGGCCCAACATGATTATCAATTATAATATATTTTGATGTGCGTGGGACAATCGAGAGCAATGTTTCTTTTTTCAGTTCTTCCCTTCTCCTCTTGAAGGTGCTGACTTGTGCTGGTTCCAAGGACAATGGCAGCCCTATGGTACTTTGCCCAAGTTATTATTCTTCACATACAATCCAAGGCAGTGCATCTTGGCCAAGCCCATTCAAAGAAAGAAAGTACGTTCGAGATTTAAATCATTGACCTGATAATCAAGTTAAACCACTGGTTTCACATTGATGCACCACTGATATTATTTCACATTGATGCAAAATCAGTATTATAACCATATCAAAGTTATGTGCCCAAACAATTTAGTGTTAGATTGACATTATAGTTAGTAATTTTAGAACTTACCCAAGTAAAACTGTAAATGGAATGATGAAAAATTGAGAACTATCAAAATGGCTCAGAGGTAAGGTCTACAGGGCGCAATCCTGGCAGTTACCTGGGACTGCGCCCGCAAGTGCTCTCCAGCGCTGATCTATGGGAGTTTGCAGGTTCAGTGGTAGGGCACCTCATTTGTGTGGAGCTATTCGGCAGAGATGTCACGACAGGCACATCCCTGTTGTCCGACCCTCCCAAGCAAGCGGAAAATCCAGAGCCTACCCACATTTGGGGGAGGGGTGTTGTGGTGTTGCCCGGCCATCCCCCATGCTCTCTAAGCCCCTCTGTAAGGGGACCGACCTTGACTTAAAAACAAAAAATGTGCCTGGGACACACTTCCGCCAATCTGGGGGCCAGAATATCTCATGTCACTTTAAGTAACAGCTTCCAGTCCAACAGCAAGCCACAACAAAGCTAGGGAAATGGGAGCTCCTAGCATAGGTAGTCTCCGGGCCCCTTTCCTCCCCTGGGCTGCCCCTTTGGTGCCATTTGTCTTGTCAGGGCCAGGCTGAGGTCCTTATAAGGATGCCCAGAAAATCCCCAAAAAAGCAAAACCCTCCTGTTTGCTAGTGGATTCCACCTAACTCTCACCAGAGTTATGGCTAGAGTCCAGCGTGACCACTGAAGAAATTTAGCACCTCTGTCTCTGGACCACACAAACTAGGAAAGTCCCAGGCTTGATCCCCTATTTGTCCTGAGTTAGCTGATCTCAGTGGAAGGAGACAACAACTAACCAAAAGGACCAAGAAGAGAAAATGTACTCTAGTTGCTGCTCCTTCTTGCTCTCTAGAGCCCCCACTGGTACTGCATCTATCTTTCGCGGGCTTTTTTCCAGAGGCCTGTGTTGGGCGGAGCAGAGAGCAGCGGTACAGTGAGTACTTAAACTCACTTTTGCGGGCTTTCTTTCAGAGGCCAGTGTCGGAGGAGCAGAGAGTGGTGGTACAGTGAGTACTTAAACTCACTTTTGTGGGCTTTCTTTCAGAGGCTTACAAATCTCACAGACTGGCGGGGGCGTTCCGGAGCCAGGTCACGATTCAAAAAGTGACCGGGCAAGAGGAAGCAGCTAATTGGGTGAGTACAGCCAGGTGAGTATTTATACTACTCTATAGTTTGACAGTTAAGATTAATAATTTAGAAAATTTAGACGGTCTTAATTTTTGTGGTTATAGTTTCTAAGATTTCTGTTGTGTATCGGGGAGTGCTAGTAACCAAGGGCCCTTGAGTATATCATTTAATTGTAGTGTAATTAGTGGTATTGATTTGATTAATTTAAATTAATTAAAGGGTAAGTCATGGCAGGACAGGTAGGCCCCGTGGCATGCTCCTCCTGCACTATGTGGGAAATCAGGGACACTTCCTGTGTCCCTGATGACCATGTGTGCGGGAAGTGTATCCAGCTGCAGCTACTGACAGACCACATTGCGGTGCTGAAGCTGCGAATGGATATCTAATGGAGCATTTGCGATAAAATAAAATGGCAAGGGGTTGGGAACCTGTGCAGGGAGACAGAGGAAAGGGAAGCAAGGATAGAAACAAAAGACAGGAAGGAGAAAAGCAAAAGTGGAAGGCAGAGAAATCAAGGGTGTAAATCAAACAGGGTTACAGTAAATAATAATTCTAAAAGGACTGAGAGTGTTAAAAAAACAAGCCTGAAGGCTTTGTGTCTTAATGCAAGAAGCATTCGTAATAAGGTGGATGAATTAGCTGCGCAAATAGATGTAAACGGATATGATGAATTACAGAGACATGGCTCCAGGGTGACCAAGGCTGGGAATTCAACATCCAAGGGTATTCAATATTCAGGAAGGACAGGCAAAACGGAAAAGGAGGTGGGTAACATTTCTGGTTAAAGAGCAGATTAACATAATAGTAAGGAAGGATATTACCAAGGGGCAGAAAACGTTAGTGGAGTTGTATACAGACCCCCAAACAGTAATGCTGAGGTTGGGGATGGCATTAAATGGGAAACTAGAGATGCGTGCAATAAGGGCACAGCAGTTATCATGGGTGACTTTATTCTACATATAGATTGGGCTAAACAAATTAGTAACAATACTGTGGAGGAGGAATTCCTAGAGTGTATACGGGATGGTTTCCTGGACCAATATGATGAGGAACCAACTAGAGATCAGGCCATCTTAGACTGGGTATTATGTCATGAGAAAGGATTAATTAGCAATGTTGTTGTGCGAGGCCCTTTGGGGAGGAGCAATCATAATATGATAGACCTCTTCATTAAGATGGAGAGTGAAGTAGTTGACTCAGAGACTAGGGTCCTGAATTTAAATAAAGGAAACTATGATGGTATGAGGCGCGAGTTGGCTAGGATGGATTGGGGAATGTTACTTAAAGGGTTGGCGGTGGATAGGCAATGGCAAACATTTAAAGATTGCATGGATGAACTACAGAATTTGTTCATCCCAGTTTGGCATAAAAATAAAAGAAAAAAGGTGACTCAACCGTGGCTAACAAGGGAAATTAGGGATAGCATAAGATCCAAGAAGAGGACATATAAATTGGCCAGAAAAAGCAGCAAACCTGAGGATAGGGAGCAGTTTAGGATTCAGTAAAGGAGGACAAAGGGATGAATTAAGAGGGGGGAAATAGAATATGAGAGTAAGCCTGCAGGAAACATAAAAACTGACTGTAAAAGCTTCTATAGATATGTGAAGAGAAAAAGATTGGTGAAGTCTTCAGAAGGAGGACACAAATAACCTCCCAGAGATGTCGGGGAACATAGGGTCTAATGAGAGGGAGAAATTGAATGAAATCAGTATTTGTAGGGAAATGGTGTTAGGGAAATTGACGGCATTGAAGGCCGTTAAATCCCCAGGGCCTGATCATCTACATCCTAGGGTACTTAAGGAAGTGGCCCTAGAAATAGTAGATGCATTGCTGGTCATCTTCCAAAATTCTATAGACTCTGGAACAGTTTCCATGGATTGGATGATAGCTAATGTACTATTTAAAAAAGGTGGTAGAGAGAAAACGGGGAATTATAGACCGGTAAGCCTGACATCGGTAATGGGGAAAATGCTAGAGTCCATTATAAAAGATGCAACAGCAGAGCAGAAAACAGTGACAGGATCGGACAAAGTCAACATGGATTTGCAAAAGGTAAATCATGCTTGACTAATCTACTGGAATTTTTTGAGGATGTAACTGGTAGAATAGATAAGGGAGAACCAGTGGATGTGGTGTATTTGGACTTTCAGAAGGCTTTCGATAAGGCCCCGCATAAGAGATTGACGTGTGAAGTTAAAGCACATGGGATTAAGGGTAAGGTACTGAGTTGGATAGAGAACTGGTTGGCAGACAGGAAGCAAAGAGTTGGAATAAATGGGTCTTTTTCTGAGTGGCAGGCAGTGACTAGAGGGGTACCGCAGGGATCGTGCTAGGACCCCAGCTATTCACAAAATGTATTAATGATCTAGACGAGGGAACTAGATGTAATATCTCCAAGTTTGCAGGTGACACAAAGCTGGGTGGGCGTGTGTGCTGTGAGGAGGATGCAGAGAAACTCCAGTGTGATTTGGACAGGTTGGTTGATTGGGCAGATGCATGGCAGATGCAGTATAATGTGGATAAATGCAAGGTTATCCACTTTGGTGTCAAAAACAGGAAGACAGATTATTATCTGAACGGCAATAGATTGGGAAAAGGGGAAGCGCACGAGACCTGGGTGTCCTTGTGCACCAGTCGCTGAAGGTAAACATGCAGTTGCAGCAGGCGGTTAAGAAGGCAAATGGTATGTTGGCCTTCATAGCAAGAGGATTCGAGTACAGGAGCAAGGATGTCTTGCTGCAGTTGTACAGAGCCTTGGTGAGACCACACCTTGAGTATTATGTGCAGTTTTGGTCGCCTTATCTGAGGAAGGATGTTCTTGCCATGGAGGGAGTGCAGCGAAGAGTCACCAGACTGATACCTGGGATGGCAGGAATGGCGTATGAAGAGAGATTGGGTCAATTAGGCTTATATTTGCTAGAGTTTAGAAGAATGAGACGGGATCTCATTGAAACTTTTTTTTTATTCATTGAAGGGATGTGGGCGTCGCTGGCTGGCTAGGCCTGCATTTAGTGCCCATCCCTAACTGCCCTTGAGAAGATGGTGGTGAGCCGCCATTCTAACAGGACTAGACAGACTGGATGCAAGAAGGATGTTCCCGATGGCGGTGGAGTCCAGAACCAGGGGTCACAGTCTAAGGATAAAGGGTAAGCCATTTAGGACTGAGATGAGAGGGAATTTCTTCACCCAGAGAGTGGTAATCCTGTGGAATTCTCTACCACAGAAGGCAGTTGAGGCCAACTTATTAAATATATTAAAGAAGGAGTTAGATATATTTCTTAAGGCTAAAGAGATCAAGGGATATGGGGAGAAAGCAGGGACAGGGTACTGAATTTGGATGATCAGCCATGATCTCATTAATGGCAGAGCAGGCTCGAGGGGCCGAATGGCCTACTCCAGCTCCTATCGTCTATGTTTCTATGTTTTCCAGCGCCCGCACTGGTACTGCATCTATGTGGACACTGGATGAGGTCCAGGTTTGGCCCACTGGCCTCAGTGTTAAAGCTCACACATGAAGGATAACTACTTGGTTGAGGTACTGGAGAGAAACTAAAAATGGTGCTCCCCACTGAAGGAATCAGTGCTGTCAGAGGAGATGAGGGAAGGCAAGAAAATTGGAGGAGAAAACCAGAGAGAAAAAAGTTGGTGCAGTATTGATATTCCATCCCTGAATGTCATTAGCATAATTATCAAATGGTTCACAGTTACAGAGTGTGCTAAAAACCCATCAACATTTTCTCTCCTTAAAATTTGACATGAGGTGACCCTGAATTGACCCACCTCTGAACACGGAAATTTCTGCCATCCTGAACTAAAGTTTCCGATGACGGTGCACTAAGAGTACACCGTGCAAGGAATAACTTGGTGGCTGAGCAAATATGATGCAGTATGGGAACTGGCCTTTTGTAACACTGCAAAGGTTAGAGCCTCATAGCCTAAATAAAAATAAATTGTGGCAAAACCACTAAGAGACTCCTACAGTGACTTACATAATTGTCTGTAACCAATGTTATTAACTCTAGCATTAATTGTCTGTAACCAATGTTATTACCTTTCAAGTTGGCTCTGGTTAAACAGAGCTAGATCGACAACATCGCAATCTGACGCGATGACGTCATCACGTGGGTCACGTGATGTCCCCTTCGGCGGGAAACGTGATGACGTCATGACGTCAGAGGTAGAGGGCGGGGCCAGCCAGTCCTTGTGTGGATTGAAAGAGAAAAGACCTGTTTTGAGCTTCTCCTGTAGTTTCTTGTTTTGTAAAGTTCTTAGACAATAAATTCAGTTTGTTAACTTCCAGTAAGTTATAGATTCTTTGTTAGGAGTGCAGAGACTCCTACATTGGTGACCCCGATTCCTCGTGATCGTTTTTCGTGGTGAACGCCGAACACAGGCCAGTGATGGAGGCCAACGCAGTGGCCTTGAAGCTCCCCCAATTCTGGGAACAACAGGCAGCCTCTTGGTTTGTGCAAGCCGAGGCGCAATTTGAGCTCCGCAACATCGTTCAGGATCAGACCAGATATCTCCACATGATCTCCGCCCTCGAGAGCTCGACGGCGTCGAGAATCATCAGCCTGCTGGAGAGTCCTCCGACTGCTGACAAGTATGTCGCCATCAAGACACGATTGCTGCAGGTATTTGGTCTCACCAAAGTGGAGCGCGCTCGCCGTTTACTGGCTCTACCAGGGTTAGGAGACTCCAAACCCTCCGAAATGATGAGTCATATGCTGACTCTCCTGGGGTCCGAGCCCCAGTGCTTTCTGTTTCGCGAACTGTTCCTTACTCAACTTCCTGAGCAAGTACAGGCGTCCCTCGCCCGAGCAGAAACCGCAGACTGCGTCGCACTCGCCGAAGAGGCGGATAAGATTTACGCGGTCCGGCAACAATACTGCGCCCTCGTGCAACGCCCCGCCATGAAGAGCCCGGCCCCGGCTCCGACAAAGGCGCCTCCGACGACCGGTTTCTGCTACTACCACGCTCGTTTCGGCCCGAAGGCCCGCTGCTGCCGCTCGCTATGCAGTTTCGTTACCAGACCGTCGAATAGACCGCTGTGAGTCAAGCACGCCGGTCCCGGTACTTCCCCCGTGGCCGCAATGGCGATCGGTGCTTCCAGGAATCTCACCTATGTAACCGACTCCATCTCCGGCCGTCGTTTTCTATGCGACATGGGGGTGCAATGCAGCATACTGCCCGCCTTGGTCATAGACCTTCGCTCCGGCAGCCGTGGTCCCCTTATGCAAGCGGCCAACGGGGGTTCGATCCGCACTTGCGGGAAGTGCCTCGTCCGAGTATGTTTCGGTGGACAGTTTTTCAGCTGGAATTTCATCACCGCTCAAATCTCACAGGCCCTGTTGGGTGCTGACTTTTTGGTGGACGTGAAAAATCGATGCCTCGTTCGCACCGCCATGCTCGACGATATTTCGGGGGCGCGCAGCACGGCTGAGTCACACACGATTTCATGTGCGCAGCCGCAGCCCGACAATTTCGCCCGTCTCCTCAAGGATTTCCCCGAGCTGACGAAGCCCAACTTTTCGGCTCCAACCGTCAAGCATAGGGTGGAGCACTATATTTCGACTACCGGCTCACCCGTTTATGCCAGGGCACGACGTTTAGAGCCCAGCAAGCTAGTGGCAGCAAAGGCGGAGTTCGCCGTGATGGAAAAAATGGGGATCATCCGTCGGTCCAGTAGCCCCTGGTCCTCCCCTCTCCACCTCGTCCGCAAGCCCGGCGGGGGATGGCGGCCCTGTGGGGATTATCGCCGCCTCAACTACATAACGACGCCCGACCGCTACCCCATTCCCCATGTAAGAGCCATGAAAGTTTAAGAAAATACTTTAAAATATTGGTTAAATAGCATAATACAGTTAATTTACCTGACTGACTTATTGTATTAAGAAACCCCCTATTTTCTTGCTCCAGTAGTATAGTCCGAGATACCCCCTTCATTCTTGCCACAATGGTACAGTCCTTAAGATCGTCACATAGCCAGCTGCCATTTTACAGTTTAAACTTCACGTGGCTGAAGGAGGCAGAAGTTGTGAGGGCTGGAGCAATACAGTTTTTGACCGTGTTCGTTTATACGTGTCTGCTTTGTAATTCTGTTCGTAAAGTGTTGTAGTAAACAGTTTAAAAGACAAAGCTACGTTTGGGAACGTTTTATTTTGACACGCGTCTACTCGTTGTTAAAAGCCCCACAGCTCAGTGGCTGCCTGTTTGGAAACTAAGAAGCGCCACTACATTAGTCAAAAACTGTCTCCCTAAGAAGGAAAGGACGGAATTGTCGGCGAACGTATACATGAATGGTCACGGAGCCAGACGACAATATAAGAAAGCGAAGGTACAGTGACTGTTACTTGCTTTGTTCATTCTATTGAGAAGCTAAATAAGAGCTGCGGGTAAAATGGCCGAGGCCTTACGGAGCCAGGAGCTTCCCCCAGCCAGAAGGATTGCTGGCCAAAAGAGGGAAATAAAGCTCACCCCAAAGGCAATGGAAGAGAAGTTACATAGAAGCATAGGTGCAAGGAAGGCTAAATTAGCTCAGATAACTGGAAAAATGAAGATAATTGATTGTCTCATGGAAGATAATGCTAATATTAAGAAAGCTGAAGACATAATGCATTACGATTTCTCCAAGCTGCATGAAGAATTTAATGTACTCAATGAAGACGTATTAGCACTTTTGTCTGAAGAAGAGGGAATAGCCGATCAGCACAACTGGTTTGATCTTAAATCATCCAGCATTAAGGACTATGTCAAGGCCACAGAACAGTGGATGTTAAGGATTCGTCAAGATGCTGATACAGCAGAGAAAGATAAAGTTGACGATGAAGTCGGACCAGATGATAGCATTTCAGAGACTTCAGCCAGACTGAGCAAAAATCGAAAAGAAGGTAGCTCTGTTTCTGGACGCAGGTCAGTTGCTTCTACCACATGCTCGTCGCGACGCATGAGAGAGGAGGTTGAACGGGCGGCGTTGATGGCGCGCGCAGCATCTTTAGCGGAGAAGCAAGCTCTTGAACGGGAAGAGGCCCAACTGCAGGCCCAACTGCAGGCCCAACTGCAGGCCCAACAGGCCCAACAGGCCCAAGTGCAGGCAAAGAAAGAACAGCTGGAGATAAAAACAGCTATTGCGGTCTCAGATGCCAGGTTGAGTGTGTATGAAGATTACGAAGGCTCACGGGACGGCGTGAGCGAATACTGCCAGTCAATGCTGTCACATAGAGTTGGATCCAGGGCACCTTCAAGAGTTACAAGAGAGTCCGAAGGCCATCTCCTGGCATTACAGCGTGGAAGAGTGGCCTCTCCACTAACAGGAGCACGTGATGCTACCCCAGACATCAGACGGTCTAGACTAGACCCTGCTGATGACCACCAGAGGCCTGAAGACACAGGGAGAAGCCTATACCGAGTGATGCAACGTCAGAACGAAATTACAGAGATGCTTGTAAAACAACAGAATCTGTTTTGACTCCCTCAAAGAGACATACCAGTGTTCCAAGGCGACCCACTCAAGTATAAGCCCTTCATCAGATCCTTCGAACAAGCCATTGACTCCAAAACAGAGAGCAGCAGTGATAAGTTGTACTACCTGGGACAGTACACCAGTGGTAAACCACAAGACCTGGTCAGAAGCTGTGAACACATGAGACCGGACCGGGGATACATAGAAGCCAGGAAGTTGCTGCAGGAGCACTATGGTAATGAGCTGAAGATAGCCACTGCATATATTGAAAAGGCTACCAAGTGGCCACAGATCAGATCAGAGGACGGAGAGGCATTGAACGCATATGTTCTTTTCCTCATAGGATGTCGCAACACCATGGAGGATGTTGAATTCATGGAAGAGATGGACAATCCTACGACTATGCGAATCATCATCTCTAAGCTTCCTTACAGGATGAGAGAACAATGGAGAAGAACAGCCTTTGAGATAATGGAGAGACGGAAAAGTAGAGCCAGGTTTGCAGACTTAGTGAATTTCATAGACAAACAGGCTAAAATTGCTAGGGACCCATTGTTTGGAAACATCCAGGATGTCAGCCCGACTACTGATGGAAGAGTGAAAGCCAAGCCTGTTGAATCAAAGACTCTCAGGAAAGGTGGTTCCAGGGGAAGCAGCTTTGCAACTATCGTCACTCAGGCTGGGGAAGAAAGGTCTCAGAACTCATCTCCCAAAAAGAGCAGCACAGTGACGCCTGCTAATGCCTTTCAGAAGCCATGTTTATTCTGCCAGAAGAATCATACATTGGATTTCTGCAGTGACATCAAAGCACAGCCACATAAGGACAGAATCGAATTCCTGAAGTACAATGGCCTATGTTTTGGATGTCTCTCTCAGGGGCACCTGAGTAGAAACTGTAAGCAAAGAACGACATGCAGAGAGTGCACTCGGAAACATCCCAGTCTGCTGCATATCCATAAAGAAGAACAAGTCTCTAAGAAGAGTGAAGAAAACAGTACCGACGAGAAGGTTGTTTCAAGTGCTCTGGTGTCGCTAGAACCAGAGACTTGTGGATTCACTGGGGCCGGTGACAGTGATTGTATTCTTGCCATCGTACCAGTAAAGATCAAGTCTAAGAGGAGCGAGAAGTTCGTGGCGACTTACGCCTTCATGGATCCAGGTAGTTCAGCAACGTTCTGCACAGAATCACTCATGCGACAGCTGAATGTTAGAGGCAGAAGAACAGAAATCCTATTACGCACCATGGGTCATGAGAAGTCAATGCAAAGTTATATCCTGTCAGACCTAGAAGTGTGTGGACTTGAAGAGAAGGACTTCATAGACCTGCCTAATGTTTTCACACAGAGGGAGGTTCCTGTTAGAATAGGGAACTTAGCCCTGCAGAAGGATGTGGATAGATGGCCTTACCTAGAAAAGGTGCGTCTCCCATACATTGAAGCGAAATTGGCCTATTAATTGGAACCAATGCCTACAAAACTATGGAGCCATGGCAGGTGATAAACAGCAAGGATGACGGACCCTACGCCGTCAGGACAGCCCTTGGATGGGTAGTCAATGGACCGTTAAGGAGAGATGATGGCAACAAGTCGAACAAGGAGGAACGACAAAATGTCACAGTTAATCGCATCTCTATCGCAAGCATTGAAGAGCTGTTGATACAGCAGTTCAACGCAGACTTTTCAGAATGCAGCTGCGAGGAAAAGACAGAGATGTCACAAGAAGACCATCAGTTCATGGATTTGATGACAAGGTCTACACAGTTCATCGATGGCCACTATCACATTGGTTTGCCACTGAGAAGACAGACCGCGAAGATGCCGAACAATCGCTGCATAGCAGAGCAACGCGCCATCAGTCTAAAGAGAAAGCTGAACAAGAACCCCGACTTTCACGCAGACTACAAAGGCTTCATGAGAAACATCATAGCGAAAGGCTATGCTGTAAAAGTGCCTGAGGAACAGTTGAACAGAGACGATGGAAGGGTCTGGTACATTCCTCATCACGGTGTGTATCACCCAAAGAAGAAAAAGATCCGTGTAGTGTTTGACTGCGCCGCCTCATTCAGAGGAACTTCACTGAATGACCAGCTGCTTCAAGGTCCTGATCTTACTAATACCCTCATTGGCGTCTTGACTAGGTTTAGACAAGAGCTCGTTGCCATGATGGCAGACATAGAATCAATGTTCTACCAATTCAGAATCCCTGATGAAGATGCTGATCTCCTGCGTTTCCTTTGGTGGCCAGATGGCGACGTTAGTCAAGCGATGGTGGAATGTAGAATGGCTGTAAACTTGTTCGGAGCCACACCATCTCCCAGCTGTGCAAGCTACGCTCTCAGAAAAACTGCAGAAGATGGCAAAGGCAAAGCACCATCAGAGGCTGTGGAGACAATCTTCAGAAACTTTTATGTCGATGACTGTCTGAAGTCCGTGTCAACAGAAGACGATGCCATCGCACTGTCAAGAGACCTTAGAACTCTGTGTTCGAATGGAGGATTCCATCTGACTAAGTGGATAAGCAACAGCAGAGCAGTTCTAGCGTCTATCCCAGAAAAGGAAAGAGCCACTGAAGTCAAAGATCTGGACCTGAGCCACGATGTCCTTCCTATCGAGAGAGCTCTTGGTGTACAATGGTGCATTGAGTCAGACACGTTCAACTTCAGAATAATGGTGAACGAAAGACCATCCACAAGACGAGGGATTCTCTCCGTGGTCAGTTCCATCTACGACCCTCTTGGATTCCTGGCACCACTCATTCTGCCGGTGAAGCTGATGCTACGAGAGCTGTGTAGAGACAAGAGAGGATGGGATGAAGATATCCCAGAAGGTCAAGCTCAGAGATGGCTCAGATGGTTGACAGATTTGCAACAACTTTCTAGCTTCAACGCCAGTAGATGCATCAAGCCCGTGAGTTTTGGAGTTACAAAGACGGCTCAACTACATCATTTCTCGGATGCCAGTGAGGACGGCTATGGCACGGCTACTTACCTCTTGCTGACAAATCAACAGGGCCAGAAACATTGTGCCTTCCTCATGGGGAAATCCAGGGTGGCTCCGCTGAAGCAGGTCACCATCCCGAGACTGGAGTTGACGGCAGCGGTTGTTGCAGTTAAAGTTGACCAGGTGATGCGGAAAGAGTTACAGCTCCCACTAGAAGAATCTGTCTTCTGGACGGATAGCACGACGGTGCTGAAGTATATGGAGAATGAGAAGATACGCTTCAAGACCTTCGTAGCAAACAGAATCTCATCCATTAGAGAAGCTACACAACCATCTCAATGGAGGTATGTAAACACCTCATTAAGCCCAGCAGATCAAGCCTCACGGGGATTGAAGGCTGAAAACTTCATGAGGAGTGAAACTTGGATACAAGGCCCAAGTTATCTGCTGGAAACAGAGAGATCATGGCCAGAAAGACCAGATATGCCAAGTCAGATTGCTGAAGACGACGTCGAAGTCAAGAGATCAGTCACAGTAAATCTCATAACTACGAAAGAGAACTTTGACAC
Organism: Somniosus microcephalus; assembly: GCF_052327205.1. Lineage (NCBI taxonomy): Eukaryota > Metazoa > Chordata > Chondrichthyes > Squaliformes > Somniosidae > Somniosus > Somniosus microcephalus. The sequence goes on along the minus strand of NC_141001.1, from coordinate 51,023,965 downwards.
AGTGAACAAGCTTATTAACCATTTCTCAGGATGGCACCAGTTGAGGAAAGCAGTTGCATGGTTTCTAAGGCTGAAAGAGTTGCTGCTACACCTGAGCGGTAAGAGAAAAGAGTACCGAGCCACTATCAGTCAGTCTGAAAGTAACCCTGATAAGCAGAGAATGCTTCTACAGCAGTATATGCATCAGCACGAGACCACATTGGGTAAGAATTCATTGACCGTGGAGGATTTGGCCAAGGCTGAGAGGGAGATAGTTTGCTTCAGTCAAAGACAAAGATACCCAGAAGAAATCGAAGCTTTACAGCGAAATACTCCAATCAAGAAAGGTAGTCATATCTACAAGCTGGACCCTACACTGCAAGATGGAGTACTGAGGGTGGGAGGGAGACTAAACAAATCTGCTATGCCAGAGGAGGCCAAGCATCCTGCTATCCTTTCTAAGGACCTCCGGGTTGCTACTCTCATTCTTCAGCATATACACCAGAGTATTGGACACAGTGGGAGGAATCACGTGCTTGCGAAGCTAAGACAAAGATACTGGATTCCAGGAACTAATTCTGTAATAAGAAAAATACTCTCTGAATGCATTGTTTGCAGACGGTTACACGCTAGAGCTGGGGAGCAGAAAATGGCAGACCTGCCTGAAGACCGTTTGTTACCAGACAAGCCCCCATTTGCAAACGTAGGGGTGGACTATTTCGGGCCCTTCGAGGTAAAGCGAGGACGGAGCCTTGCCAAGAGATATGGTGTGCTTTTCACTTGTTTGACCATCAGAGCAGTTCATATTGAGGTGGCACACACGCTTGACACTGATTCCTGTATTAACGCCTTGCGGCGCTTTGTCTGTAGAAGAGGACAGGTGTCCATTATGCGTTCTGATAATGGCACTAATTTCGTCGGAGCGGAGAGAGAACTACGGGAAGCTATTGAAGGTTGGAATCAGCTTAAAATACAGGAAGCCATGATGCAAACAGGAATTAAGTGGATCTTCAATCCTCCGGCTGCATCCCACCATGGAGGTGTCTGGGAAAGACAGATACGCACCGTAAGAAAACTACTCAGTTCTGTACTGAAGCAGCAAGCGCTTGACGACGAGGGACTCCAAACCGTTCTGTGTGAGGTCGAAGCCATCATTAATGACCGACCAATAACTAAGACATCAGATGATCCCAATGACCTCGAAGCCCTGACTCCGAACCACCTGTTGTTGTTGAAAACACAGCCAGCCATGCCCCCGGGAGTCTTCAAAAAGGAAGATCTGTATGCCCGTCGGAAGTGGAGGCAAGTTCAGTATATGTCGGACCTTTTCTGGACCAGATGGACAAGAGAATACTTACCTCTGCTACAGGAGCGTCAAAAATGGTCCAAAATAAAGAGGAACTTCATTGTCGGAGACATTGTCTTAATCGTGGATGATTCAGCCCCTAGAAATTCTTGGTTGATGGGAAAAATAATTAAGACCATGCCAGACTCCAGAGGCGTCGTTCGTCGCGTTTGTTTGCAAACCAAGACCAGTACCCTGGAAAGACCGATCACAAAGCTCTGCCTGCTACAAGAAGCAGCGTGAAAAGTTCCTGAACGAAAAAAGTGGACACTTATATTGTAAATATGTTGAACTCATTAGTTTATGACTCTTAATGTTTGAGTAATTGATATGCTTCATGTGCCTAGTCAATTAGGGGCCGGAATGTAAGAGCCATGAAAGTTTAAGAAAATACTTTAAAATATTGGTTAAATAGCATAATACAGTTAATTTACCTGACTGACTTATTGTATTAAGAAACCCCCTATTTTCTTGCTCCAGTAGTATAGTCCGAGATACCCCCTTCATTCTTGCCACAATGGTACAGTCCTTAAGATCGTCACATAGCCAGCAGCCATTTTACAGTTTAAACTCCACGTGGCTGAAGGAGGCAGAAGTTGTGAGGGCTGGAGCAATACAGTTTTTGACCATGTTCATTTATACGTGTTTGCTTTGTAATTCTGTTCGTAAAGTGTTATAGTAAACAGTTTAAAAGAGAAAGCTACGTTTGGGAACGTTTTATTTCGACACGCGTCTACTCGTTGTTAAAAGCCCCACAGCTCAGTGGCTGCCTGTTTGGAAACTAAGAAGCGCCACTACACCCCATATACAGGACTTCTCAGCACATTTGGCGGGGACATTCATCTTTTCCAAAATCGACCTCGTCCGTGGTTACCATCAGGTGCTGGTGCACCCTCAGGATGTCGAAAAGACAGCGGTAATTACCCCCTTTGGACTCTTTGAATTCCTGCGAATGCCCTTTGGGCATAAGAACGTGGCACAGGCGTTTCATCGCCTAATGGATTCAGTCCTATGGGACCTTGACTTTCTGTTTGTTTATTTGGACGATATTCTGGTTGCCAGCACCTCCAAGGAGGAACACCTCGAGCACCTTCGGGTCCTTTTCAGGCGGCTTCAGCAGCACGGCCTCATCGTTAACTCGGACAAATGCCGTTTCGGCCTATCGCAACTGGATTTCCTGGGCCACCGCATAACCCCCACGGGGGCAACGCCACTTCGGGTCAAGGTGGAAGCAATTGCGGCGTTCCCGAAACCGAAATCTGTGAAAGCTTTACAGGAGTTCCTGGGGATGGTTAACTTCTATCATCGTTTCATCCCCAGGGCTGCACAGTTCATGCGTCCTCTATATGAGGCCCTCAGAGGCTCGACGGGAAAGGACCCTGTGGTATGGTCACAGGACATGGATCGTGCTTTCGAGGAGACGAAAGCCGCACTTGCCAATGCGACCATGTTAGCACACCCCCTGCCGGGAGCCACCATCGCTCTCACGACGGACGCATCAGACTACGCGGTGGGGGCCGTCCAGGAGCAGTGGGTCGACGGCGCGTGGCAACCCCTGGCCTTTTTTAGCCGCCAGCTACAATGGCATGAACGCCGGTACAGTACTTTCGATCGAGAGCTGCTGGCTTTGTTTTTGGCCATCCGCCATTTCCGTTTCCTCCTCGAAGGACGACGCTTCATCGCGTTTGTCGACCACAAGCCATTGCTGTTCGCAATGGCCAAGTCTGCAGAACCATGGTCGGCTCAGCAGCAATGGCAGCTGACGTACATATCGGAGTTCACCACCGACATCCGACATGTGGCCGGTAAGGACAACATCGTCGCCGATTGCCTATCCCGCGCCGCCGTCCAGGCCGTCCAATTGGGCATTGACTATGCACAGATGGCGGTTGACCAAGCGGACGACCCGGAGACCCAGGGTTTTCGTTCGGTTCCAAACAGCCTCCAGCCGAGGGATGTGCCTTTCCATTCTGCAGGTACCACTCTGCTCTGCGACGTTTCGCTGGGTGCACCCCGTCCGATCGTCCAGTCTAAATAGCGTTGTACGATTTTCGATGCCTTACACGGCCTATCGCACCCTGGAGTGCGGGCATCGCAAAAACTGCTGGTCTCCAAATTCGTATGGAGGGGAATACGCAAAGACGTCAGGGACTGGGCGAACACTTGTGTTGTTTGCCAACGGTCCAAGGTGCAGCGCCATGTCAGAGCCCCGCTCGCCACCTTTGAGGTCCCGGAACGGCGATTTGATCATATTCACATCGACTTAGTGGGACCACTCCCACCTTCCCGGGGCTTCACGTACCTTTTGACGATGGTGGATCGCACCACGAGGTGGCCGGAGGCAGTTCCCCTGACGTCCACCACATCTGCGGACGTTGCTCGAGCTTTCATTTCATCCTGGGTAGCCCGTTTTGGTGTCCCTGTGGATATTTCGTCGGATCGGGGGCCGCAATTTTCGTCCGAACTGTGGAACAAGGTGATTTCCGTGTTGGGCGTTAAACTCCACCGCACTACGGCCTATCACCCACAAGCGAACGGCTTGTGCGAGCGGTTCCACCGCTCCTTGAAGGCGTCGCTCAGGGCCAGCCTGCTGGATGCATCCTGGGTCGACAAACTACCGTGGGTGATGTTAGGACTCCGCACGGCGCCGAAGCAAGATCTCCAGTCGGCGGCGGCGGAGATGGTTTACGGGCAACCGCTTCGAGTCCCAGGTGAATTCCTGCCGTTACCTACGCGACCATGGTCCGCGGCCACACAAAAAGAGACCCTCCGGGATGCGGCCCGCTGTTTCCGCCCAGTTCCGACCTCACGGCACGGTTTGCTTTCGTCCAACGTCCCGGGGGAGTTGTCGAAAGCCAAGTTCGTGTTTGTGCGCCAGGACGGCCATCGTACCCCGCTCGCACCGCCATATGCCGGACCCTTCAAGGTTTTGCAGGCAGGGGACAAGAGTTTTGTGATTGACGTCGGGGGCAAACCGGATCACATCTCTGTCGATCGCCTCAAGCCTGCGCACCTGGACCTTGAACGACCGATCGAGCCGGCGCAGCCTCCGCGGCGCAGCCGGCCGCCGGCCGCTACCACACCTGACAACGCCGTGCTGCCTACCAGTTCGCCGCCTGCTTAGCGTTTTCCCCTCCGGGAATTTCGGAGTCGGTCCAACAGACTTGTCCGACCTCCTCAGCGATTGACTCTTTTCGTTAAAGACAATTCTGGGGGGGCATATGTGGCAAAACCACTAAGAGACTCTTACAGTGACTTACATAATTGTCTGTAACCAATGTTATTACCTCTAGCATTAATTGTCTGTAACCAATGTTATTACCTTTCAAGTTGGCTCTGGTTAAACAGAGCTAGATCGACAACATCGCGATCTGACGCGATGACGTCATCACGTGGGTCACGTGACATCCCCTTCGGCGGGAAACGTGATGACGTCATCACGTCAGAGGTAGAGGGCGGGACCAGCCAGTCCTCGTGTGGATTGAAAGAGAAAAGACCTGCTTTGAGCTTCTCCTGTAGTTTCTTGTTTTGTAAAGTTCTTAGACAATAAATTCAGTTTGTTAACTTCCAGTAAGTTATAGATTCTTTGTTAGGAGTGCAGAGACTCCTACAAAATCACTTTTTGTCAGAGTTAGTCCAGTGCAGTATCTCTAGTGTCATTCCATCCTGTCACTTTTATCTTTTTCGAGGTTATTTAAAACTAACTTATTTTTTCTTTGCATTACTGCTTTTACATTTGGTAACAGTACTAAATTGTGTATGCTAACTGAAACTTTTTTTTAAGTCTGATGATTCTTTATACACCATAATGGTGGCTGATCTTTATTTTGCTGTTTGCCAAGTCTCACTCCTCTGAGAAATTTGAAGGCACGGCCTCATTTCCAAGTTAGTGGTTATCTTTGACTAAACAAGACTTTGACTAATTCTGTTGAATGGATGACACATAAGCTGCAATAGAGCTGACTCTCTCTCTCTCTGCCTTATTCTTGCCAATGAAGTTAATAGAGGATTTTTTTTTGTATGCATGGCAATTACATAAAGGTCAGTTATCTTTCAGAATTAGCCAGAAATCAACAAACATAGTCCTGCAGTAAAGTCTGTATGACGTCTTTTTATTAACTCAGATATAACACCTGCAATTCAGTATACTTGGCTGCGACAGTATTTGCTTAATGCGTTGAGACTTTCTGCTGTGAATCAATCACACTGAAGATGCAGCATTCCATGTATATCCACATGGACTGACATAGGCAATTACTATCTGCTGGGGGTTCAATAAAGAAAAAAAGGACCTCCATTTATATAGCGTCTTTCACAACCTCAGTACATCCCAAAGCGCTTTACAGCCAATGAAGTACTTTTAAAGTGTAGCCACTGTTATAATGTAGGAAACGCAGCAGCCAATTTGCACACAACAAGCTCCCACAAACAGCAATGTGATAATGACCAGATAAATTTAGACTTAAGATTACATTTGGATTCAGATTCTGATTCATGACCCCACCTCCACCAGTCTGGTCCCCTCCCTGTATCTGGCTTAGTTTGGACCGGATAGTCTGATTTTTGAGTTGATTATAGTGTATCATAAAATACAATTAAACATTTACCTCATAACAGATACCAAAGGGCCCTGAATTTCAGTCTTCTCCTCAGAACATATTGCACTCTTTGGATGATTTGTCAAATCCACAGTTGAGTGGTTTCCATAGAGTTTGTTCTATGATCCTGTGCTCTGAACGGTGAGCTGTCGTTGTAGGCAATGTGGGTCATGGAACTGGTGTTATAATATTGTAGCTCTATCTCCAACCCCCACTCATTCAAGTGCAACTTCCCCACTGGGAATGCAGGATGGAGCAATTAGTTCATAATTCTTCCATAGTTTCAGTTACACATGAAAAGTAGGCCTGACAAAATGATTTGAGTTTATGTTGAGATCAATATGGGCAAGTTAAATCTCCTGGAGGCACCAAGCCTGGTTTAGTAAGAATGTCGATTCCAAATGAAATAGTCGGAGGTAAAAATAATTTTGACCAGAAGGAAATTATCCCAGGCTATTGCCAAAGTAGATTTAAACAAGTGCCCATCTCTTGACCATGCTGGCAGCATGAGTTAGACTGCCTAAGCCATTTTAGTTGGAGTAAGATATGCCTGCTTGCCACCGAGTTTTATTTCAGTGTGTATGCTATTAACCATACTCTTCTCAAAATGATTTCTAAAGCATGGTTAAAAAATATCCCCTTTCAGAATAACATATCAATACTGCCTTGAGCTTCTTTACAAAAGGAGTCTGAATTATGCAACAGAGGTTTCACACTTCTAAGGATATTCTTCAAACAGCATGTCTTTGATTTTATTTTATTCCAAACAAATCCTAGAGGTATTGAAAGCTTGCAAATGCAACACAGTGAAGATCCCCTTCTGTTCTCATTGTGAACAGCTGATTGGTTCAATAGCAATATCAAGCTGTCGTTGTCCTGCAGCTACTGGCCTGAGTTCAGGATCTGCCAACTGCAGTGGACAGACAGCATTCCTTTGTTAAACTGCAGATCGATCTCAATATGACTGGCAGCTTGTGCAGTGACAACAATGGCTAATTTCTTTATATTAGGAGAGAGCAGTGGGACCGTCTACTTTGCCCTGACATTAAAGTAATTCCATTTGAAGTTTTTAAAGTTCCCAAAAGGTCCTTAGGACCATCTCAGCACTTCAGTGCACATAGGCATGAAGGCTCAACACCTAAATTATGCTGCAACATTTTGTGTGGATGAGCACCCACATTCTTTGTATTGATGCTATAAAGTGGCAGCATAACTGTCTCCTTAGAGAGACTGAAGGGAGAGCATGCCTAGTGGAAACAGGGATATCCACCGGTAAGTCTACAACCAACGTGAGAGCAATTCTTTACAGTAGAGTGTCAGCTTTAGCGAGTCAGCTGTGGCTCAGTGGTAGCACTCTCATCTTGTAAGAAACTGTCCAGAGTGAACCAGGTGTTACTGGTTGCCTGATTGCAGCAGGGAGTTGGAGTGAGTTGGTAAAAAGTTGGTGGTGGGTTTTGGGGTTTTTGTTTTCAGGTTTTAGGGCCTTTTTGGTCCACAAAAATCAGCCAGGTGGCTGCTGAGGGGTCCGGAGTGCTGAGCCCCTCAGAGGACAGTGTTCCCAAGAGGAATTTAATTAGGGAAGAAACTGTGGTTGGAAGGGAAAGAAAAAGGCCCAAAGATTTGGGCCGGGACCCCAGGAGGTTTGGAAAAGAAAACACGGTGATGGTTCAGTGCGAGGATAAGGAGATATGAGCTTGGGATATTATCCAAGCGGTACATGAGGACTGTGGCAAGGGACGCTGCTTTGCCTGCCGACCAAAGCCGAATGTTGGGTTCAAGGTGACGGTCAGTGGCTGAGAGGAGGTGGAAAGACTTTTACTCAGTCTGAAAGTTAGCGATAAGTCCTTGGAGGTATCTCTGCTATATTCGGAAGAGGTGGTGGTCTCATTCTTAAACTTGCCAGTTTATATTGAGGACGAAGTGCTAATCAAAAAGTTGGAGTCATGGGACATTAAAATTTGCTCAGCAATAAAGAGGAGGTACTATCCAGGAACACGGGTAGCAGATGGAACCCGTTACGTAAAGGTGCAGTTCCCAGAGGGGGTGAGGTCATTACCATACAGCATGAAATTCGAGACACTGGAAGGAGTGCAGTACTTTCGAGTGCTGCATGATAACCAAGTGAAGGTTTGCTATTATTGTCTTGGACACGACCATCTTGTAAGAAACTGTCCAGACTTGTACTGTTATAATTGCATTGAGTCTGGACACATCGCTCGGAGTTGCAAGGCAGCGAGCTGTGGGGTGTGTCACAAAGGCCCCACCCACTGTGAGTGTGAGGCAGAAGGAAGCTCTATGAGTGATGAGGAGATGGGAGAAGGAGCAGGAGATGTGAGTGGAATGGCTGGAGGAGCGGAGCAGTCGGAGGACACAGCTGGTAAATTGAAGGAGAAAAGAGCACAGGAAGAGACAGAAAATTGCGGAGCAGAGAACAGGATGGAGATGGCAGAAAACACACCAAGTACTGTGGAAAAGAACAAAGACAGCAGCGGGCAGCAAGGGTCGAGTGCAGACTTGAGCCTTAATACGGTTCAGCTCTCCCTAAAGAATCTGGTGTCCACGGGGGGAGAGGAGGCGGGAGCAGGGTGCGTGGTAAATGTAAGTACTCCAAAGAAAGACGGGAAGTCGGACATCTCAGTGAGCAGGAGGGGGCAAGACAAGGAGAGGGTGCAAGAGGCAGGAGCCTTAAAGGGGCAGCAGGACGGGATTGGCGAGACAAAGACGCCAGAAGGGAACAATATAGGTGCGCCATTGTCCCCTAGGGAGAAGGAACAGGGAGCAAGGGTCAGAGGTGGAGATGTGGTCGAAGGGAGCGGCACTGTTGGAGAAACCGCGATAGCAGGAAGACTCTCTATGGGAGATGATGTATCTGACGGGGAGCAGGATTATGTATCTGACGGGGAGCAGGCACAGAGGGTTGCAGAAGAGCTTGAGAGTGAGGAATTAGAGGGGGACAGAGACATGGAAGTTGGGGGTGGGGTGGCATCATGTGGAAAGGGAAAGGTTAGTGAGGGGCCGAAGGAGGGAGAAAGGGCAGCTCCTGGGCCCAAACTTAATGCAAGGAAGAGGCTGAAACAGCAGGGAAGGTTCAAACAGGAGGTGAAAAAGTGTCGGAGGCTGCAGGAAAAAGCAACAGCTGGCCGAAAAGTTGGGAAGGAGCATGTGAGGAGGGAAGGGCCAGAGATTAAATGATGGGGAGATTATCAGGCATACTTCCCTTTTTTGGAGCCATGATTACATTGGTCTCGATTAATGTGAACGGACTGAGGAGTGAGAAGAAATTGCAGCAGCTGTTGCAGGGTTTTAAAGGTATGGACTTGTTGTGTCTGCAAGAAACCTTTTGGGATGAGGATATCCTAGAAAGAGTGCAGAAAGTTTGGAAGGGAGAGGTGTTTGCAAGTTGTGCAAACAATAACCGTAGAGGGGTGGCTGTTTTGGTGAGTCCGTCCATAAAAGAGAACGTTGCCTTGGTGGACAAGGACACTGAGGGGAGATTTTTACGGCTAAGGGTAAAAATGGAGGGATTTAATTGCGATCTCTTTAATATCTATGCACCGAACGACCATTGCAAGCGTCGCGAGTTATTCACTGAAGCGGCAGAGGTGGAAAATCCTTGTATAGTGGGGGATTTTAATGTATTTTTATCTCGGATGGACATTTCAGCCCAGATGACCTTTAAGGATGATAACTCCAGAGGGATGATTGTAAAAATGATGGCAACTTTAAATTTGAGAGACTTATGGAGGGACCGGAACCCCATAAAAAGGGAGTTCTCCAGATCAGGTTGGGTGGGTGATGTTTTAAAACAGAGCCAAATAGATTTTGTGTTAATGCGGGAAGGGTTAAGTTCTGAGGTGATGGAGATTTATTATAAAAAAGTATTTTTTAGTGATCACTCGGCTTTGGTTCTTAGAATTAGGAACAGCAGAGTTAAGATCGGTTCAGGGGTGTGGATTTTAAACAATCAATACCTGAAAGAAATTGCTTATAAAGAAGGGATTATAAATATAATAAAGAATGCTCGGAAGGAACCTTTGTTCTTGAAAGAAAGAAGAGTTTGGTGGGACAATTTCAAATGAGGTAAAAGTTTTTTCAGTACGTTATGGGAAAAAGAGGGCGGCAGCTAACCAGCGTTGAGAAGAGAATATAAACAAAAGGTTTACGGATGTCTGTAAAGCAGTTGACGGAGGGGATAAGGGAGCGGAGACTAAGTTCCGGGTGCTAAAGGAAGAGTGGGAATTATTGCAAGCTGAAAAATGCAAGGGGGCCATTCTCCGTGCAAAGGCTAGAGATGCATTGGAGGGCGAAAGATGCACTAGATATTTTCTAGAGCAAGAGAAGCTGCGACAGAGATTATCGTTAATTGAAGAGTTGAAGGTTGGGGAGAAGATCATTCATGAAAGTGGGGAGATTTTAGAGGCGGCTAGCAGCTTTTATCAAGAGTTATATACTAAAGAAGACATTTTCAATTTGGCGATGGAGAAGGTTACTGCTTTTATTGAAGAGGGTTTAAAGGAGGATGAGAGAAGCAAGTGTGACAAAGAAGTAGGATTAGCGGAAATAAAAGCAGCAATAAGTGAAATGAAGGGGGGGGAAGCCTAGCGTCCGATGGACTAAGTGCAGAATTTTATAAAGAATTTTTTGAGAGTTTAAGTCCATTGCTCTTAGAAGTTTTTAAGGAAATTAAAATTGAGGGAAGCCTGGCCCCATCTATGAGGAGAGGTATCATAAGCTTAGCTTATAAAAATATAAAGGGGATAGATGGGATCTGAAGAATTGGAGGCCCATCACATTATTAAATGTGGATTATAAGATCTTGGCGAGGGTTATGGCAAATCGTTTGAAGGAGGTGTTACCGCAGTTAGTTTGGCCCTCTCAGTCCTATGGAGGAGTCATAGGCCGGGACATCGCAGACTCTGTGGTCCCAATCCGAGATGCGATAGAGCTCATGGAAGAGAGTGGGAGGGAGGCTTATGTATTAAAGATAGATCAAGAGAAAGCCTTTGATAGGGTCTCTCATGAGTTTTTATTGAAGGTTTTGGAAGCATTTGGTTTCAAGGAAAATTTCATTCAGTGGATAAGGATTTTTTATTCAAACATATTTAGCTGTGTTAAATGTAATGGTTTTTTATCCAAGTATTTTCCGATACAGAGATCAGTGAGACAGGGTTGTCCCCTGTCCCCATTGTTGTACACGTTGGTAGCAGAACCATTAGGTTACATGATGCGAAAGAAACAAGGTGTAGTTAGGATTGTGGTCCCCAGTTCTGGGCTGGTGTCGGTGATACACCAATATGCAGATGACACAACCTTAATATTGAGAAATGGGGAGTCAGTGAGGAAAGCTATGGATGTAGTGGAGGAATATTGTAGAGCTTCAGGAGCCAGAGTGAATTATAGTAAGTCCCAATGCCTGGTTGCAGGGAGGGGTAGGGAGGAAGGGTTGGGGGAATGTCCCTTTAAGGTGATGGAAGTTTTGGAAGTTCTGGGGGTGCATATGGGGTGCAAGAAAGACAGGGATGAAGTGGGTCGATTAAATTGGGAACCGAAGGTTATGAAAATTAAAAAGATTTTGGGAAGATGGGAAAGAAGGTGGTTGAAAGTGCAAGGAAGAGCAACAGTGGTGTCTGCTCTCCTGCTATCTAAGCTATGGTACTTATTGATGGTGGAAGATATTCCTGAGTGGGCAGAAAAGTCCATCCGAGAGGCTTGTGTGAGGTTTTTATGGGAAGGGAAACCAGCCTTGGTGGCTTACAATACCATCATTGGATGGAGAAATCAGGGAGGACTCAATTTCACAGATATTGATTTGAAGAAAAATCCTTTAGAATCAACTGGGTGAAGAGATTTCTTCAGAAGTCAAATACAAGTTTTTGGAAGAGTTGTTCTGAGCATTTTTTAAAAGGAAGTGGGATAGGAGGGCAGGGGATATTGTATATGAATACAATAATATGTTTTTGAAATCGATTAAACTTCTCCCTAGGTTTTATAAGGGGGTTGTAGAGACTTGGGCCCAATTGTTAAAAAGTGTGCAGTTTATGCCAAAGGGGGCTGAGGAATTTTTAGAACAGCCCTTATTTTTGAACAGGTGGGTCAACATCGAAGGAAAGGTTTTATTTAATCAAGCTTTTATAAAAGCTGGGATTATATCTGTGAAAGATGTATTATACGAGGTAATTCCAGGTTGGTTGCCGGAAGCGATAGTGAGGGACATGGTGTGGGAGGAGGATCAGGAGGTAGAGGAAAAAGCAATAGGAATCATCTATGAGAAGATTGTGAGGGCAATGCCACAGGATTGGATGGAAGAAATAAATGCGGAAATCTCCAAAGGAAGTAAAATGCGTCCTGCTTTTCCAAGCTTTGTACTGGAGAAAGGGGGAGAGTAAGTCCAATTTGACAACTGTAATACTCGAGATTTCTATGAGGTATTTAGAGAATGGAGATTCAAGACACCTGCTGGTCAGGAGTTTTGGCAGAGTATATACCCACAGCTGGACTTCAACAGGATTTGGAAGAGAGTGTGGGTGAATTTTAAATGTCCAGAATGGATTGAACTGGATTTTAAATTGGCTCATAACTGGATTTTTACCATGACGGTCTTGTGCAAGATTGGACGAGTGGAGGCGGCAACTTGCCCAGTGTGTGGGACATGGGATGAGACTCTGTCCCATTTACTGGTGTTATGTCCGCAGTTAAATGACTTTAAGTACTATGTTCGACAGTTGTGTGAAGCTTTTTTGCTGGGTGGGGACTGAAGAGTGAGAATGGGAATCCCGTGGGACTCAATTTTGAGATGGGGATTGCAGGAGAGTCTGCCCGAGTCTAGCGGAGTGGCAATTAATTTAATGTTCAGTTTGGCTAGATTCGTGATTGTGCAAAGAAGGAATGCTCTGTTTTTTAAGGGGAGGAGAATCAATCTAAAAGAGTATTTTAAATATAAGCTGAAAGATCATTATAAGGCTCTGTGGATGTTCTATTCAGAAAGGAATTTAAGGATAGTATTTTACAACCAATTTTTAAAGTACAATCGATTAATATATGTTACAGGAGACAAATTAAACTTCAGGTTTTGATGTTAAAATGTGGTGGCGGAATGGCTGTGCAGAGCAGCGGAATTGATTTGTATCATACAATGAAATGATCACGATGTTGTAAATGTTCTTAATGTTCAATAAAGTATATTAATAAAAAAAAGTGGGTAGCACTATCGCCTCTGAGTCAGAAGGTTGTGGGTTCAAGTCCCACTCCAGAGACTTGAGCACAAAAATCTAGACTGACACTCCAGTGCAGTACTGAGGGAGTGCTGCACTGTTGGCGGTGCTGTCTTTTGGATGAGTTGTTAAATCGAGGCCCCGTCTGCTCTCTCAGGTGGACGTAAAAGATCCCATGGCATTATTTTGAAGAAGAGCAGGGGAGTTATCCCCGGTGTCCTGGCCAATATTTATCCCTCAATCAACATCACAAAAACAGATTATCTGGTTATTATCACATTGCTGTTTGTGGGAGCTTGCTGTGCGCAAATTGGCTGCCGCGTTCCCCACATTACAACAGTGACTACACTCCAGAAGTACTTCATTGGCTGTAAAGCGCTTTGGGATGTCTTGTGGTCGTGAAAGGCGCTATATCAATGCAAGACTTTCTTTCTTCATTAGTAATCAGACGTTAAGGTGGACTCAGACATTTGTGAAATAAATGATGGTTTCTCAATCATATAGAAAATCTTCAGTCTGGAGGTAACTGATTTATAGTGCTCTGGCCTGCTTGAATGGTTCATCTGCAGGTATGGCTGAGATTTACCATTTCCCTCCCACAAATTCTGTGGAGTTTTTGGAGATCTTTAAATCAAAATAGACATAATATCAAAATGGTGGCTGTGAGGAGAACTTCAAAAACAGGAACCACTTTTGTTGATTCTTCTCTTAAGGCCCCGCAGATAGCCTTAATTGTAGAGCGTACACGGAACGTGACTGATTTCTCCCAGTTAGGGTTAGGTAACTGGGGAAGAAGGAGCAGTGACAATGGCCCTGATATTAATCGGAAGGAGGGGAATGGGGGGGCGGTGGGTAGCTCACAGGTACAGAGGAGGAAGTCCTGGAGATAAGTGGCACATTTGTGTCTCTCTCAGTCAGAGATGGAGAGACAGGGAGCTCACAGATAGCTGGTGACAGAATTACAAATATCTCTGACGCACATATGCTAAATTCATTTCATCAATGACTGAACTATGAGAAGACTGAGTATGGTGATTGTCAAGATTGTGCCTTTGCCATGACTAAATCATATCACTTTCTTTTGTCTTCCAGGGCCTTCACGCGTACAGCCACTGTCACAGGACATCCATATGGATGGTTCCTGAGAGGACCTCATTCCTTCTGAGGGTTAACCATCACAGGACATACAGCCATGCACCAGCACACATACTGGCACTTTGGTGGCTCCAGTTAGAGAGTTAGTTGGGTTTTCACCTGGTCATTCACACCTCACAAGTGAGCACGAGCAGACACTGGTTGCAGGGACAGCTGTGGAGAGTCCGCATCATAGGGCACAATCCTCTCCAAGCTCTGCTTAACTGGACACAGGTGCTGAACCCTGAGGGCTATCATTGAGAAGGAGAATCATCATGGAGGTGCATCAGCAACATAGCCAGGTACTGACAGCCGTGGCACGCACACTCTCCACAATAGTGGAGAGATGGAGAAGTCCGACTGGATCACCAGTGCATTGGTGACGCAGGGAATTGTTAGAATGTCTGCCACTGAGAGAGTGGCCACCTCCATGGAGCTTCAAGCACGGCTCTAAAATGAGTCCATACAGGCCATTTGCACGGCTGTGCAGACTTTAAATGCCAACTTGTCTGCCACCTTAAGCAGGATTACAGATACCTTATCCATGGCCTTACAGCACATCACTAATCTTCACTAATCTGGTCTGCAGCAGAGTGGTAGGAGTGATGTGACGCTGGCCCAGGAGAGGGATGATGGCGAAAGGGGACATGGAAGTGGGATCTCCACTCAAAGCGTTCCCACTTCTCACCCGTTGACCCCCCCACTCAGCCAATACCCGAAATGCTTCCTCGTCTCCTGATGGCTGAGTCTGCCCTGGCACAGGTGCAGGTGGAGCAATTGTTGGTGGGGCCCTCAGGGGCTCCAAAACCCAGAGGGCAACAAAAGCATCTCAGCACTCAAGGCAGGGATCTGAGCAGCCTGCCTCTACCTCTGTTGACGCCACACAGGATGCAACACATAGAAGCGGGAGGGAGCTTGAAGAAATTGTAATTCACCAGGGGTATGCACATGAGTGTTTGGCAAAATGTTATGTTGTTAAATTTCCTTTTTTTTATAATGCCACATAAAATGTAATGATTTGCACCACTTCCACGTCTTGCCCAATATTGCGTCCCAAGGGCAAACTCGCCCTTTCACTTATGCCATGATGAATGTCTATACATGATGGGACCCATTGGGCGGATGTGCAATGGGTGGATGAGTGGTTAAAGGACTATTTAGTACAAAAGGAGGGGTGGGGTGGGGGCAGGGGGCGGTTGGTGCTGGTGGTAGGAGCGGACTACAGGATTTCATTTGTTATGTTTCGCATCAGGCGAACCTTTGCCAGAAGGAACTGAGACAACAGCTGCAATAAGTGAGCTTTATTCAGATGGGTCAATGACAAGTTTAAATACCAACCTCAAACTCAGCTCCATTCCCCCATGTCAGTTTCCTGAGCATCCTCCCCCCGCCACCCCCCCCCCCACATCCAATTAGGAAATCCCCAACCTCAGTAGGTTTCTCACCAGCATCCAAACGCGCTTCCATTAAACCCAGAAATGTGGGCGTTGGTGCCGGGTTGCGCTCCCGCTCTAAAAATCAAAACATTTTATCCCCACATTCGCTTCCAACCCATTAGTTCTTGGGGGTCAAAATTCCCTCCAATGTGACTGAGAGAGACCTGCACATCAATTCAAATTTAACGGTGTGCATAATTGGGAATCCTTATTGTAAGATTAAAATATTGGCTGTACTCTATTCCCATTTAAGTATCCAGATGTTTTTAAATAAGTCCCATATCTTGGCATCAACCGCCCTTCCTGGTAATGCTTTCAGCTGTTCGTACTCCCTAAACTTCACAAGCCTGAATATGTGCCCTTCTGTCCTGCTGCCCTGTTGTTTCTCAAAGTAATGTTCTGGATTTACTTTCTCTACCTCTTTAAGTATCCTATATAGTTCAATGAACTGCTCAATGATGCAGTCGACATCAAGAATGGGCTATAATGGTTACAGTGATCATTAGGGCTTCTGGCCAAATCAATTATAAATTTGTTACAAGGACAGAATCCAAAGCTAGATTTTCCAATAATGGTGTAGTTTATAGCGAAAAGTTTAAAACAAGTGCTATGCTGACCTGAAGTGAAGTATGCTTGCTTCGAAGTTTCCCTGCTTAGCTCACTATCATAATTATGCATAAGCCAGGATATTAACAGGGGCGAGTTACATAGGCGGGGGGCGGAGTTTCGGAGGGGAAACCTGGATTTCCCCGCATACTGTGGAGTCTTTTGTCCTTGATGGGTTCCCCCCCCACCCCGCCCCACCCGGAAGTCAGTCTGATTGACAGGCTTGACATCTAGTTGGGAGGGGAGAACTCCGAAGCAGGACACAGGAGCCCATACCCCAAGTGGGGTGTCCGATCCTGGGGGGCCAATCCCCAACACCGGGGGAGGTCCAATCCTGGACCCCGGGAGTCTTCGTATGGGAGGAGTCTTGGGGGTGCTGGGAGGAAGCAGTCCTGCTCTTCCTGGCCCACAAGGAGTGCTGTAAAGGCAATTACCTTCTCCCCGAAGCTGTCCTCGCCTCTCTTTAACTGCCAGGTTTCCCGGGGCCTTGGAAATTGGCAGGCCACTGTTAAATCTGTAAAGCAGGTTAAATCAGAGGCTGCTAGCCTCATTAAAATATTTAAATTACCAACCCGCCTCATGGGAGTGGGTTGGTGCCTGCCCCTTGTCCCGCCTCCGTTAAAACTGGAAATAGGCTGGTTGGAGGCAGGTTGGGATTGGGTTTGAGATTTTTTTAATTTAAACTCTGACCCGACCCCAACCCACCCGTTTTTGGGTGTTAAAATCCATAGTTTCAGGGGCAAATTTGATGTGGTCAGGGCGCACACAATTGGTGGGAGTGGAAAATTGTGTGTAGATGAAATTTAAAGGAATATAGATAATTAAAGGAAAGTATCAGAACAGAGGACAGAAATGCTTTCAACCTCAGGAAAGATTCAGAAAGGTTTTCAACTCATAGACAGCCATTGCCAAAGCTAAAGGGAGAGGAAAAAGAAGTAACAGACAAAAATAAATGTAGAGGAAACCTGAAGTCCAGGCAAGAGTTTGATGATCGCTGAAGTGCAGATGGTGCGGCACGAGGTGTTTGCAAGGACAGTGGACCTCTTTGCTGCTCTTGAAAACTAGCCATATAGGTCAGCAATGAAGGATGCCTAGAAGGAGCTGGATGCACAGCTCATGAATTGGTCTTTGTGAGGAAGCACTAACAATCCAGTTAGTTAGGCTTCATTGTCTTAATGGTACCATTGGATCTGCTGCCTCTGCTTCCATTGGGATTAGAAACCTTGTATGCACTAATCATCTGACAAAATGAGGTGCGTTCACCAGTTGTGGATGTGTGGGTACTTGCAGGTGTGCACAGATCACTCCTCACGCAGTATGACCTGCCTGTCGTTCCTCCATTGATCTTCCTCCTCTTCTTCTTCCAAACATTTTAGATAGGAAGATTCCCACTGGGAAACCCATTGGTGCCCGTAATGCTGTTGGAGCCAAGGAAACGTGTTACCTGGGATGCAATTAGCACAAAGGCTCCTGGGAACTTAAGTGCCAACAGAATTTTGTTTTAAGTTAAAAATGGCTGACATAATTGCTTTACCATGACTGTATCCTTTCAATGACCTGTATACTTCAACATTACCTAGAAACTCTGAACATCCATTTCAAATGGGAATGATAACGAAAAGATATCCTGCACTCTCGAATATCAAGAGGTGGCATGCAGAATGTCTCCGCCTCCAGATTAATATTTAAGTGAAGCTTCCAGCTGTATAAAATGGTGACTTCAGACACTACTGTTCCCTGCACACAGATGATGCAAATTGGAAGGAGATACAGTATAATGGGCAATTCACAAATCAGGAATCCTGATCTGAAAATCTAGGTCCAAATTTCCTCAGGCTTTGATATCAATATATAAAAATGGACAAGCTTACTCTGAATTAGTCCATTTGAGAAGCAACCTCAATGGAGTAGATGTAAATGATGAAAGCCTACATTGGCTTTTCATGGTGTAAGAAATAGTGGATTGAAAGAAATAATAGTCTGTTACGGGTTCCCTAGATCAGCAGTTTGCCTAAGTTGATGACACAGAAGGATTCCAGTCATGTCAGAAAAGGAGTTGTACAGAGAGCTGTATTACAAGGTCAGAACACAAAAACAGGCCTTCGAGTGGTCATAGCTAGGCCTGATAAGGGATACAGCAAGGTGCTGTAGGATAAACAAGATGTCTACAAGAGGTCAACAAGACCTTTAGAACAGAGATAAGGGGTAAAGTTACCTCTTGAGGCTGGGAGGGGGTTGTCAGACGTACCCTCTCCCTTGTAATTGGACAATGGGATGGGTAAAAATAATTGACACCAGGTATCCACCAGCCCATCAAAATAAGGTATAAAAACAGGTGACCGAGAGAGAGGAAAGCAGGCAGTTAGGGGTGAAGGCTTCCCTGAGATGGCTACTGTTGAGTCTGTGCTTTCAAATGTAGTTATGCTGAATAACTGGACACAGACTACAGAAATACTTAAACAGGTCTTTAGTAACTGAGGGTCAGGCTGAACTGAAATACACTTTGCTCCACAGGGTTTATATACCGGTGTGGTCACCACCGGTACTACAATGTACAGGAGCCATCAAAAAGTAGTCCATCACCTTAAGGTATCCTCTTAAGGTGGTACAGGTTACATACACTACAATTCCTCCCCTTTTAGCTTAACAGTATACACCCCAATTTAAACATTACATGGATAACATATATACAACTTTCACACAAAACTGCTCAAAGATTCAGTCTCTGAGGAGGCCTCCTGATCCGGTCCGGATAACGCCTTTCAGGGGTCTCTGGTTCTCGTTGCTGGGGTGACTCATCCATTTGATCTCCTATGGATTGAACATCATCATGTACGTTTGAGTCTGAGGTAGATGCTACAGGCTCAATAACTTCTTCAACTGGTGTCTCTGCCGTAGACATGGGGTCGACCCTTGTTCTCGATTCCACAAGTTGGTCAGCATGACGTCGTATTACGTTCTCTCCAACGTCTACCGTGTACATCAAGGATCCTTGTCGGGCACGAATTGTTCCGATTGCCATTTATCATTCCTATAGTCCCTGGCCAACACTGGTTGTCCTATTTCGAAACTCCGAGTGGCCTTGTTATTTACGTGCTGGAATTGCTTGTTTTCGACTTCCCTACGCACATTGGGTTTTAACAAATCCAACCGGGACCGCAACCTCCTGTTATAGAACATTATGGCAGGGCTTTGATTTGTCACTGCATGCGTGGCGTTTCGATATGCCATCAGGAAATTGTCCACCTTGTGTTGTAGTGGAATATGGCCTTCGCTCATGGCTTTTATCGCCTTTTTGAATGTTTGTACAAATCTCTCGGCCAACCCATTGGTAGCCGGATGATATGGGGCAGATGTATAGTGTTTCACCCCATTATTTTTCATGAATTTCTGGAATTCTTCTGACACGAACTGTGGTCCGTTGTCTGAACATATTTGTTCCGGCAACCCATTCCTTGCAAATATGGTTCTTAGAACTGCGATCGTCTTTTCAGAGGTAGTGGTCGACATCTTAATCACTTCTGGCCATTTAGAATGTGCGTCTACCGCTATCAAAAACATGGAATCCATGAATGGACCTGCAAAGTCGATATGCACACGTTGCCATGGGGTTGAAGGCCATTCCCACGGATGCAGCGGTGCAATTGGAGGTGCATTTTGAACTTTTTGGCACCCTGAGCAGTTTTTAGTCAGATCCTCTATTTGTTTGTCGATACCTGGCCACCACACATAAGCCCTAGCAAGGCTTTTCATCTTGACTCCCCCCAGATGACCTTCATGCAGTTCCTTCAGAACTCTCTCCCTTAATTTAGGAGGAATAATCACCCTTGTTCCATACATCAATGTTCCTTGACAGACGGACAGCTGTTCTCGTCTGGCTGAGAATGCTGGTAACAGTGGGTCGCCATGTGCTGGCCATCCCTTCACTGTCAAATCATAGACCCGAGACAGTGTCGGGTCGTTTCGGGTCTCTCTCTCAATACTCGCATTGGTGACTGGTAAGCATTCGATGATGGTCGAGTGAAATATCTCGACAGGGTCAACTGCCGGTGCCTCTTCCGCTGTAGGTAGTGGCAGGCGCGACAGCCCATCAGCATTACCATGTTGCTTTGTACCTTTGAATTCGATATCATATTGATGTGCCCCTAGGAAAAGGAACCATCTCTGAAGCCTCTGCGCCGTCATAACCGGAACACCCTTCTTAGGGTTAAAAATGAAAACCAACGGCTGGTAATCTGTCAGCAGCGTAAACTTTTGGCCTTGCAGGTAATGGTTAAATTTCTTAACTCCCCACATGAGGCTGAGAGCCTCCCTATCTATCTGAGCATAGTTGCGCTCTGCGGAGGTCAATGATCTGGATGCGAACGCGACTGGCCTTTCCAAGCCATTTGGCAACTTATGTGAGAGCACTGCCCCGATACCATATGGAGAAGCATCACAAGCTAAGCGAATAGGCAGCGTTGGGTTAAAGTGAGCCAACACTTCCTTAGAGGTGATCAGTACCTTGCTTTTTTGAAAAGCCCGCTTACAATCCTCGCTCCACTTCCATGGTACTCCCATTTGCAAAAGAGTGTTCAGCGGGTGTAACACCGTGGATAAATTTGGAAGAAACTTGTGGTAATAGTTAACCAACCCAAGGAACGACCTCAACTGGGATACATTTTCCGGAGCAGGAGCTTTCACAACAGCTTCGATCTTGTCAGATGACTTATGGAGCCCCTCCTGGTCAATGACGTGGCCGCAGTACGAGATTCGCTTTTGAAAGAACTCACATTTCTGGCGATTAACTCTGAGTCCATATTCTTTCAATCTGGTGAGCACCTGCTCCAAATTCGCGAGGTGCTCCTTATCATCATCTCCTGTAATCAGAATGTCGTCCAGGTAGCATTGTGTGCCTGGAATTCCCTGCAATACCTGCTCCATGGCCCTTTGCCAAATCGCTGGAGCCGATGCCACTCCAAAAACCAGTCTATTATACCGATATAAGCCCTTATGTGTGTTGATCGTGAGATACTGGCGTGACGCTTCATCAACTTCCATCTGTAGGTACGCCTGCGCCAGGTCTATCTTGGTGAAGTGTTTCCCGCCAGACAGCGAAGCGAAGATATCTTCAATCCGCGGAAGCGGATATTGCACCGTGTGAAGAACCGGATTAACAGTGATCTTGAAATCGCCACAGATGCAAACCTTCCCCGGTTCCCCCGGCTTGTTGCTCAACGAACGCTTCATGACGGGAACAATGGGTGTGGCCCATTCGCTCCAGTCCACCTTTGACAGTGCTCCTGAACGTTCTAGCCCTTCCAGCTCTGCTTCCATAGCAGGTCGTATCGCATAAGGTACCGGTCTGGCTTTGAAAAATTTTGGGTTTGCATGTTCTTCAACCTTGATGTTTGCCGTAATTCCTTTCAGTGTTCCCAGTCCCTGTTGGAACACCTCCTTAGCATCGTCCAATATTTTGGACAGTCGTTTAGGTTTGACGTCGTCCTCTTTACAGGAATCTACAGTTAGTGCTTGTATGGAATGCCAGTCCACATTTATTCTCCGGATCCATTCCCGTCCCAGTAGTGGCGGACCTCCCTCAGGTAACACATACAAGTCCATTTCCTGACTTTCTTTACCATTGTAGACCACATTTACCTTTGGCCTAGAAATTGAGTTTTGGCTTAGCCAGGGCTTTAGCGCCGGAAGTTAGTGCCAGCGCTAAGTCCCCCTGCGTGCGCCAAAAATTCAGCAGGGCCGCGCCCAAACGGCTGCCGGCGCTACTGAAGGGTCTTTGCGGCGGTAAATCGGCGCTAACTGCCGTTTCGCGCCGCAATTCCGGCGCTGCGGCACCCGATGCGGTGCGGCAGGCTCGGGAAGTGCAGGCCTCCTCCTTCCCTTAAGGAGGAGCTGCCTGCACCCGATCGCGGCCCGCAAAAATCTTTTTAAAAATGAGCCCGGCACCTCGGACAAGTGCCGGGCTTGCTTCTGTTCCGGGGGGGTGGGGGGGGAAGTCCGGGGAGGGAGCTGCGGCCAGGCGGCCGGCGGGAAAGCGGCCGGCCGCCGCGGGGCCTTTAATGCGCCGGCGCAAAGACTCGTAAGACTCTGTTGCCAGAGTCTTAGTTGCGGCTGTCACGGGCGAGGCGGCCGCAACTGAATTTCGGCGCTGGGGCCCGTCGGCATGGCAACCGGGACGCTGCGCACACCGATGACGTCATCGGTGCCGGCGCAGCGCTACCGGTCTACCGCGGCGTAAGGGCCCCAGGCAATTTCGGCGCCGGCGCCAAATGCAGCGCTAGGCCCTCTAGCGCCGCAAAATCGGCGCTAAGGGCACTCAATTTCTAGGCCTTTATCTTTCCGATGGGGTATACTCTTTGCCCCGTGTATGTTTTCAATACAATCTCCGTATCCCTCAGGGGAATGTGTGAGAATAACCTTTTGTAATCTTGCTTATTAATGACCGTCAATGCCGATCCAGTGTCCAATTCCATCTTCACTTGGACTCCTGCTATCCGAAGCATGACCCAGATAGTTTGGTGGTCTGCTGCGTTACCCACATTATGTATTTTTAGACAACCCAGTTCCTTACTGCTGGAGTCTGAATCCGTCTTCTGTTCATCCGAACTGTTCTCTGTCACCTTGTGTACTTTTTTGTACTTCTCCTGCGGTGACTTTTTGCTGCTGGTCTTCTTTCCTGACCGGCATACTCTCGCTATGTGACCAAGTTTGCCACATTGCCTGCATTCTTTATCTTTGAACCAGCACTGGTTCTGGTCATGCGTTGTCCTTCCGCAACGATAGCACTTTACTGCGCCCAATGCCATTTCATTGGTGCTGAATTCCAATGGCCTTTGCTGCATTTCTGCAGTGCCTCGTGCTGCTGCCTCGTGCGATGCTGCAATGCTGAAAGCTTTGTCCAGCGTAAGATCCTTTTCCTCTAGCAGTCACTTCTGGGTTCCTTCCCTTAGGAGCCCACACACAAACTTATCTCTCAGTGCGTCTGCTAGTCCTGTACCGAACTGACAGTACTTTGATAACTTGCGCAGTTCGATTAAGAATTCAGCGTTGCTTTCCTCTTTAAGTTGAATTCTTTTGTAGAATTTAAATCGTTCCGCTATCAGCAGCGGCGTGGGGTTTAAATGCTCTTGCAGGATAGTAACAATATCCGCGAAACTCTTTCCTACCGGTTTATCTGGTGTTACAAGGTTCCTTAATAACCCGTACGTCTTCGCACCCATCGAGTTTAATAGGGTTATTGCTTTCTTATCCACCGGTACCTCATTCGCTGTACAGTAAACTTCAACGCGTTCCACATAAGTGGCCCAATCTTCCACATCACTATCAAAAGCAGTGATGTTACCCGTTTTTGGCATCCTTGTTGAGTTTCCTTTCCTTCGGATTATGATTATTATTTTATTTTATTTTTCAAAATGGCGGCTTCCCACGCTTGGCGGCTTTTCCCGCGCTTGTCTTCTTCCCCCGCCGACTAAAAATGGTGATTACTGCGCTGTTGCCATTCTCGCCTCCCAGCGGTCCTTTATTTTCCCCGACGCTGCTGCTCTTGTTCCCCGCCGCTCCCGCGGTCCTTGTGGACATAAACGCTTTTCTGGCTGCTGCGCGTCTCTGCCCCAATTGCAGTCCGGCCCCTGACACCGGCTGCGGTCGTGTTCTCTGCCCTTTTTGTCGTATCCCTCCCCTTCTCTTACTGACAACTCGGCCGACTTCCCCCCCGTGCCGCTCGATCGGGCTTACCCGCCGCTGTCGTCGAAGGGATGTTCACTGATGTTAGATTTCGTGGCCAGAACCCAACCCGGGTTCCTGATTGCCTCCCGTGCTATGCAGTGCCCAGCAGGATGTTGAGGGTGGATGTCCTTGTTCGACGCCCATTTCAGAGGCGAAGCTTCCTTTGATGCAACTGCCGCTAGGTAAGATCAGACTCGTCGCCACTGTTGAGTCTGTGCTTTCAAATGTAGTTATGCTGAATAACTGGACACAGACTACAGAAATACTTAAACAGACCTTTAGTAACTGAGGGTCAGGCTGAACTGGAATACACTTCGCTCCACAGGGTTTATATACCGGTGTGGTCACCACCGGTACTACAATGTACAGAAGCCATCAAAAAGTAGTCCATCACCTTAAGGTATCCTCTTATGGTGGTACAGGTTACATACACTACAGCTACAGCCTAACATCTTGGTCAAGTTTAGCATCTGAGGTGGATCAATGCTGGCTGACGGCCTAACACCTCCAACAGCTCGAGGGATGACCCAACTGAAGTGACCGCTGTAATGATATCAGCAAATAGAGATGGTATTTGCCTGTTTGATTATGATGCCTTACTAGCATGTTTGCATGTATTGATTGCTTGTGCCTGACCAGCAGAGGGCATGTGACCGAGACAAGCAAGGCAGTTTAGTTTCAGTTTTGTTCTAGATGCATCACTAGCATGATGTCTCCTGTAAATGCTGTATAAAGAGTTGAACAGACTTTAGATTAAAAGACATTCTCTTTCATAAATGTCTCATCATTGAACCCACAAAGAAATCAATACAACCACTGCCACAGACTGCAGGAATCCACCCAATCCGAGACCACCGTGCTGAGAGATCACCATCCGTCTGGCCATTTCGTTCTATTCCAGGGCTGTAGATCACCCTCATCTGTCACGGGGGCATAGTGGTTAGCACTGTTGCCTCACAGCGCCAGTGACACGGGTTCGAATCCGGCCTCGGGTGACTGTCTGTGTGGAGTTTGCACATTCTCCCTGTGTTTGCGTGGGTTTCCTCCGGGTGCTCCGGTTTCCTCCCACAGTCCAAAGATGTGCGGGTTAGGATGATTGGCTATGATAAAAATGACCCTTAGTGTTAGGGGGATTAAATACGTGGGGTTACGAGGATAGGGTGGGATATGTGTTGGTGTAGGGGTTACGGGGATCGGGTGGGACATGTGTCGGTGCAGGCTCGATGGGCCGAAATGGCCTCTATCTGCACTGTGGGGTTTCTGTGATTCTGTGATTCTGTGATATGTCTACTGTATCTATTTCAATCGCATGTATTAGTATCTGATTATGTTTAAACTGTAGCTCTCTAATAAAAAGCCTTACAACTCCTAAGACCCTTTGGGTAATCTGTGTGTGACCTGTGATCCAAATCTTACAAAGGCATCGTGTTCAGCAGAGATTGAAGATCTGTTTTACCAATTGAAGGAATAGAGCACTGTTTTCTTTGATGATAAAGTTCTATGTTGATTCTTGCAAATGAAATTTTGTGGACATATAGACAAAAAAAAATCTTAAATCCAACAAAGTTTACTCATTGCTGGCGGGTTCTGTTTCCTATGTCTCACTATAGTCAGACACAATTGGATAACGGGTGAAATGTAAATACATGACCAATATTGACATTACAGCAGGGAAATGAAAAAATCCCAGATATGCAAACACACACTGTTGCTGCCCGTGCTTGATTTTGGGTGGGGGCGCCGGGTGCAGTTCCTGTCACCAGGGATGATATGGAATAGCTTCCTAGACAACAATTAAAGACAAGTTGGTTGAAAACCATGAATATTTGTAATGTGTGGCATTCAACAAGACTGAGGAGAGTGATTAAAACTTCAAACTTGGAGAGAATTGTCAAATTAGTTTTCTGACACGTTTGTAAAGTTCTACTAATAGCAGACTGTGAATGAAACTGGGATCTGTCGTAAATTCATATCCTTTACATAAGAATATAAGAAATAGGAGCAGGAGAAGGTCCACTCACTTAGCTTGTCTATATCCCCTTGAAGCCTCTTTGCATCCTCCTCACAACTTACATTCCCACCCAGCTTTGTATCATCAGCAAACTTGGGTTTATTACATTTGGTCCCCTCATCCAAATCATTGATGTAGATTGTGAATAGCTGAGGCCCAAGCACTGATCCTTGCGGTGCCCCACTAATTACAGCCTGCTAACCCAAAAATGACCAGTTTATTCCTACTCTCTGTTTACTGTCCGTTAACCAATCCTCAATTGATGCTACCCCTAATCCCATGAGCCCTAATTTTGTTTAATAATCTCTTGTGTGGCACCTCATCGAATGCCTTCTGAAAATCCAAATACACCACATCCACTGGTTCCCCCCTTATCTAATCTGCTAGTTACAACCTCAAAGAACTCTAACAAATTCGTCAAACACGATTTCCCTTTCATAAATCCGTGTTGACTCTGCCCAATCCTATTATTATTTTCTAAGTGCCTTGTTACCACGTCCTTAATAATAGATTCTAGCATTTTCCCTACTACTGATGTCAGGCTAACTGGTCTGTAGTTCCCCGTTTTCTCTCTCCCTCCTTTCTTAAATAGTGGAGTTACATTTGCTACCTTCCAATCCATGGGAACTGTTCGAGAATCCATGGAATTTTGGAAAATGACAACCAATGCATCCACCATCTCTATAGCCAACTCTTTCAAATTCCTAGGATGTAGGCCATCAGGTCCAGGGGATTTATTGGCTTTCAGTGCCATTAATTTCTCCAGTGCCATTTTTTTACTAATTCTAATTTCTTTCAGTTCCTCATTTTCGTTAGACCCTTGGTCTATGTATGATGTTTTGGGGGATTTTATTTTGTTTTGTATGTTGTGTTCACTTGGCTCAATTGGTAGCTCTCTTACCTCTGATTAACAAAGGTGTGGGTTCAGCACCCGTCTGGAAAATCAGCACATAATCGAAACTATGACTCCAGTACAGTACTAAATGGAGTGCTGCTCTGCTAGAGGCTATGGGGGAAAAATTGGGTCGTGCCCCCTTTGGGTGGCTAACTTCGCCGGGACGCTACCGGAAAACATTGGCGTTCCCGCGCCCGAAATTGAATGGTAGTGCCCCAAGCAGTAGGCGGGGCGTTACTGGAAGCGCCCCCCCTCCCTCTTAGGGCACTCCCATTGAAGATCGCGGTGCTAGATGCAGCAGCACCACGGTACTACAGGCCTCCCTCCCCTGATTAAAGGGGAGGGGCCTAGCGCTGCATGCACTGGGGCCCTGCTGGACCACCAGGGAGCGGGGTGCCGGCAAAAGACCCCGGCACTCAAGAGGAGTGCCAAGCTGACCGATCGCAGCCGGCACCCCGCAGCAGGAGGCCAGAGGGGGCAGGCAGCCCCCAAAAAATGGCCGCCCAGCACCTGCCCTTTAATTTCAGTTGCCCCGGCCACAAACACGGCACCCTGACCCTGTCGGACATAGCGTCCGGCGGTAGGTCAGGAGGCGCGAGCGAAGTTTGTGGCCAGGGCGCAAGCGAGGCATTGCGCACGGAGATGACGTAATCGCTGGAGATGCAGCGATGAGGGACACTACCGGCTACTGCCACCGCTAACCTCCCGCTGAATTTCACGGGAGGCGTTAGCGGCACTGCACCCAGGTACTAGGTGCTTTGCGCCCCTCGGGGCACTAACGGGAGGTGCAAAGCAACTGAAATTTTCCCCCATCTTTTGGATAAAATGTTAAAACAAGGACCCATCTCCTTGTGCTGCTGACTCAATTCAACACTAAAATCCCATTCCACTATTTGAAGAGGAGCAACGAGTACTTCCTAGGCATCAAACAAGAGAAAAATAGATCATGGGGTCATTATTGTTTGTGGAATCTTGCTGGTTGCAAAATAGCTGCCATGTTTGTCTACATAATAACCGTCACTGTGCTTCAAAATAGTTCATTATTTGTGAAGCACTCTTGACATTTTTGAGATGTTCCTGAGAGATTGCTGTAATGGTATGTATTACCTCCAGCCTTGTTGTTTTTCTTCCTCCCACCCCAGTGATACTCAGATGCTGTGCTACAGCACTGCGCCTGACTGGACCATAGTTGATCCCAGAAAATTTCCAGGTTTAGCCCATTTGCATGCTCTGGCCTCCACCTGAGAATGGGCGAGCACTCCTGACTGGGGGACAAAACCTATGCACTACTGACAGTGCTAATTCCAGTTAATTTTGGTGACTAGTGGCTGATGCCAAAAACAGCAGCTGGATTGACCTCCAGCCCGACTGCTCCTCCTTGTTGGCCCATTACAATGCCCCAGTTACCTTTCTGTAGATGTTGGCAGCCCCTTTATAGATTGTCCAATGTCAAACGACTGTCACTTCTAAGGCCCACTTTCCCCAGGCGATCTTGCTTTTGGACATTTGACAGGAGAAACCCCAAGAAAATAACATCACTCCTGCGCCTTTAACTTGTTTTAGGCAGGAGAAGCCTTTGGAAATGTGCACCAAGCGCAATGGAGCAGAAACCCAGCATAAATCTCCACTCCAACTTCCTCTGCGTAATGTTTCAGCTCCAGCAGTTACTGACAAAGGTCTAAGAAGAGGAAAATTAGCCTCAATCATTTTTGCAGTTAATAAAATGCTGTTTTCTGTTATAAAGCTGATGTCAGCCTCTTCTTTTATAACTGTTGTTATCTTACAAAATCTACAAACAGCAACATTATGCTGTAACACTGGAAATGGTTCGGGCCTTCAAATGCCAGTTTTGTGCACAGGCACTCTGCCGACTTCACGCCTGTTTCGGGCAGTAGTTAGAGACCCTCCCTCATTATGTCTGATTCTGTAGCGCATAAACATTCAGGTAAAAATACAGAAAACCAGCACCCCAAATGGCCAATTGAGTAAAGACATCCTCTGGTGTAGTCATACAGAGCAGGGAATCCCGGGTTTGAGTCTCAGTTTGCAAAGCTCACTCAGACAGCAGTGTGGACGCTACCATCAGTGTAGACAAATCAGCTACAAATCCTACTGCTAATTGCCCCTGCTTCAAAGTGCATGTGTGTGTGAGCATTAGGTGAGAATATAGACGAATTGCCTCTCACAGGAAAAATAGCTATTTGGGCAAGGTACAGGCAGTCTGCTGGTGGCCATAGAATGGCACAGAGTCATCAGGGCCGAAAATCCATGGGGCTGCATCCCAGCATAAATGATGGGATAGACCCCTCCCTCGCACCCCAGATCTTTGACCCGCCAAAGTTCACCCCGGCCAGTGGTGGGGGTAGGTGCATAATAGGCTGAGTATATTATGATGCCAAAAGGGGAGATCAATTGATTTGCATAGTATTGGCAGGTACCTGCACCACTAGGGGGGCATCTTAGATACCCGCCTGCCCCAGGAGACTGGGAATCCCAGCGGACATCTGGCCACTTCAGGATGGAGAAGGTGCAGGATAAACATTGCCCATCTGGTGGGAAAAATATTTATTTTTAGAATTGATGAGGGTGCTAGGTCGCATCCCAGGTCTGGACCCCCGAGGTAGGCCCCACTACTGCCAATCAGCAGGACGGTACGTGGGAGTCCAGCCACAGTGGTTTCAGAAGAGCGAAAAAATTGGGAGGGAAAATATAGGAAACTAACAACAGCTTTCAAGAGAAATACAGCAAAAACTATGGCATCTACAGGAGAATTTAGGCTAAAAAATGGGAGGGCTGGGTTTACACTGTTGCACATGTGTCTATAATGGGGCGAGGAGATTGAATCCTAGTAATCACTGACCTTATGTCAAATAATATTTCAGCCTATCTGACAGTCCTAATCCTCCAAGGTCCCATCCCAATTGAGCTTGTTCTCAACTTAATCTTGGTCATCTAAAGGAATTCCAGAACATTCTATTGATTTGTAGAAAAGTTGAAACTGGTACTTTGAGAGAAATTATGAAAAAGATGTAATTCAGTGGTGGGATAAATGACAATTTAATAGCGCCTACTCTGCCCCAGAGGGTCGGTGAGTGAGATTGCCATGGGAATATGTATCAAGTTTTGTAATATCAGATTTAAATTCAACGTTCATGCTTTTGCGAAGTTGAAGAAATTGTATGCCTGTGATATTTGAGGTCTTTTTTGAGCCCTTGGAAAGAAAAAAACTCGTATCGATTTGAAAAACGGCTTCTTGATTTACGCAAAACCTCTGATTTCTTCATTTATTTTCTAACCTTTTAATCTGATTATTTCCGAAAGTGTATTTTTGTCCTGCTCTCTGAAAATGCTGCAGTACAAATTCATGAAGGATAACTCAGCCAAGTGGCCATTCTTTGAGGGTCAGCCTCGATAGCGAGAGGCTGTATTTCCACGGCCTCGTGGTCGTCAATGGAGCCAGGGGGTGGAGGGGGAGTGGGGTGGGGGGGTGGGATTGGAGGTGAGAATTTGGTCTGGGCCCCTGATGAGCCCCTGCATTCTTTTCAGTCCATCAGAATCTCCAGCCAGTAGTGATGGTATGAGTATAATATTGCTGCATTGGGCATATTATGACACCATGTAAATGAAGGAAATAAAACTCATACAGGTAGACTACCCTTTATCCGAACTTCCGAAAACCGAAACCCTCTAAAAACCGAAGGTTTTTTCGGTCAGCGTAAGTCGTGCGCATGACATGACCAGAGTGGCGCACGACTTACGCTGAGCAGAGGGTCAGCGTAAGTCGTGCGCACGACCCCCCGCGGACCCCCCCGCGGACCCCCGCCGACCCCCCCGCCGACCCCGACCCCCGCCGACCCCCCCGCGGAACCCCCGCGGACCCCCCCGCGGACCTCCGCTGACCCCCCCGCAGACCCCCGCCGACCCCGACCCCCGCCGACTTACGCTGAGCAGAGGGTCAGCGTAAGTTGTGCGCACGACCCCCCGCCGATCCCCCAGCGGAACCACCTGACTCTCTTCCAAAGGCTCGAAAGCAACGAGAGCTCTGAGCCCGCGGCGGTGCCGGCCCCTGTTCCGACCGAGCACGACGACCTGTTGGTGGAAATGCGGAACTTCATTGCATTCCAGGCTAGCAGCGACGGACAAGCCACGACTGCGGACCCCCCCGCGGGCCCCCGCCAACGCCGACCCCGCCGACCCCCCCGCGGACCCCCGCCGACCCCGACCCCCGCCGACCCCCCCACGGACCCCTGCCGACCCCGACCCCCGCGGACCCCCGCCGACCCCCCCACGGACCCCCACCGACCCACCTTCCGAAATCCGAAATTTTCCGAAAACCGAAACACGGCTGGTCCCGAGGTTTTCGGATAAAGGATAGTCTACCTGTATAATGTTTCTCTCTCCATTTGTGCCCTAGCAGCTCTGAGTGCCGGGGCCACCCATCTGTCCCTGGTATACAGTACTGCTATGTAAAGGAATGAGCCATACCTTTTCAGAAAAATACACCATCCTCTGAACAGAACTCTGACTTTATTAAAACATGACAAACTGGGTTTAAAAATCTAAAAGCCTCAACGACAAAAAGCTGTAAACAGAATACAGGCTTTTGAGATAAGATAAGTTGTTAACACAAAGCTGTAAACACCATACAGGCTTTTGAGATAAGAATCAGTTGTTGACACTGAAACAATAGCACTATTGAAGCTAGAATATTGGAGCTTCCAGAAAGTCTGCAGCTTGGAAAGAACACAATAAGATATACCCAGTTAAATTGTTTTAAACTAACACTTTGTAAACAGGCACATGAAACAGCACAATGGTATAATGTTAAGGTGTCATAAACCAACACTTCGGGAAACAGAAACACAGAACATTAAAGAAACATGAGCCTTCATAAATATGACATAAAATGAAAGACAGGAGACATAATTCTTAATACAACCAACTGAGGTGGCTAGGAAGACAATCATGTACTCGGTGGAAGTGTTTTTAATTTACATGTTGTAAAAGATACAAACAGAAGACTTTGTAAATATGACATCAATAGATGCATCAAGCAATCATATTGTTTTTGTGTTGAACTTGGAACACATAGGAGACACGAAGTCTGCTTACAACCAGCTAAGGTGACTTAAGAATTGAATAGAAGTCCTTCGTAAAAATGGCATCAAATAAAAAACTACTGTCACATTGTTTTTATGATAAGTTTTGAACACCTACACAGCAGACAGAATTCTGCAAGCTACCAGCTGAACTGACTGTAAAAATAGCAGGGGTCAACAGAAAGATGACTAGAGATAATTAGCTTACATCAGCAGAAAACTTCAAAGGGTATACCACTGAAAAAAAGGGTATAAAATGTACAACTTTCAAATAGGAAGACAGAATTCGCTGGAAGGGGCAAAGCGATTCTCAGCTTCAGAAACAGGCTCTGAAAGCCTGCAACCCTTTGGGGGAGAAATTCGGTTGTTAGCGCCAGCGATTAACGCCTAAAGAGGCCGAGAATTGGGGCGTTACCCAATTTTTGGGTGGGCGCAGTGAACCCAGCGCCTCTTGCCATATTGAGTGGGCTTTTAGCGCTGGCGCTAAATCTTAGCGCCCGCTCGCAGGCGCAGACTGATCATGACGTCATTTCAGTGTGCAACGCCTTTTTGGCACCCCGGACCGGAAATTCAGTGGCGCCCCCCTCTGTTCCGACCGGCGCTAATAAGGACAGCTTCCTGGAATGTTCCCCAGTGGCTCTCGGGCTTAGGGGGGCGCTCTTTAAAGGGGACTGCACTGGTATAAAAGCGGCAGCCATTTTGGGAGCACAACTTATTTGAGATTTACACAGAGTTGCAAAGTTGAACTCTGAGCCATTTCACCAGTGACCCAGTGCTGCCAGAGGACCTTCAGCCTTCATACCATCACCCTGCTGCTGGTGAGCGTTTACACCATATTTAATTTCTGCTGACCTGTTATTATAGGGGCTGCTTTGGAGGGGAACGTCCTGCTGCTCGACCATCTGGAAAGGGCACAGGGACGGAGGGAGAGAGGGCCAGGAATGGCCAGATGGAGGAGGGCCAACAGACGTCGCCACACCAGACCTTACGCTGCCAGGGTATTCAGGCAGCAGTTCTCTTACCTCAACATGTCGGAGGAGCAGTGTGTTAGGAGGCTGCGATTCCGAAAGGAGGTGGTGACTGAGCTGTGCCACCTGCTTCAGAAAGATCTGCAGCCGCAGATAAGATGCAGGACCTCTCTGTCGGTGGCTGTGAAGATAACAGTGACATTGAATTTCTATGCGACCGGCTCCTTCCAGTCAGCAACTGAGAACATTGCCAACATATCCCAGTTTGCGGTGCATAGCTGCATCCAGCAGGTTACAGATGCCCTGTTTAAAAGGCGGCGTCAGTACATATCCTTCAATGTGACACCGGAGAAGCAGTGGGAGCGCGCAGAGGGCTTCGCGACAATAGCGGACTTCCCCATGGTGCAGGGCGCCATTGACTGCACGCACGTGGCTTTGCGGGCGCCTGTACAGAATCCTGAGGAGTTCCGCAACCGCAAGGGGTTCCACTCCTTGAATGTGCAGCTGGTCTGTGACCACCGGCAGCTGATCCTGGCGGTCAATGCACAGTTCCCAGGCAGCAGCCACGACGCTTTCATCCTGCGCCAGACTTCAGTCGCTGACCTTTTCGAGGCCCCAGCTCACCCAGAAGGCTGGCTTCTTGGCGACAAGGGCTATCCACTGTGCCCATGGCTGATGACCCCGCTCCAGATGCCCAGCACCCCTGCAGAAGAGCACTACAATATCAGCCATCAGGCGACGAGGAACATTGTGGAGCACACAATCGGCGTGCTGAAGCAACGGTTCTGCTGTTTGGACCATTCGGGAGGAGCCTTGCAGTACTCACCAGAGAGAGTCTCCCACTTCGTCGTTGTCTGCTGCATGCTCCATAACCTCGCCACCCTGTGCACCCAGCCAATGCCAGCAGACATTGAAGGACCAGCAGAGGAGGGGGAGGAGCAGGAGGAGGAGGAGGAGGAGGAGGAGGAGGAGGAGGAGGAGGAGGAGGAGGACCAAGACGGGAGGGTCCGAGAAACTGGAAGGGCCGTCCGTCTGAGGCTGATAAGGAGTCGGTTCTAGGCCCCTCTCACGGACTGCTTGGTGCCCTTCGAAGACCAGGAATGGAACCATTTGGATAACCAAAAGCCTATGAAGGCCACAATGATTGTAAATAGCAGACATGGCCAATGACATTAAAATTTTTTGTTTATTTTGAAAACTGCTTCCTTCCAACATGACAAAGCAATGGCAACAGAAAACTTAACTAACAAACTAATACATACGTGGCTCGCACACCCGGGAGACTATCCAAAACATGACTAACATTCAGAACAACGTCCACGGCCTTGATTTCTAGAAATAGGACGTTTCAGCAGCACCTTCTACTCTTTCCCCTTTGATGGTGATCTACTTCTCTTGCAAGAACGGCCCCTTCCCTCCCTGCAGCTCCTCCGTAATGGGACCCCAGTGGCTGCATGAAGGCTGGGGGATGCCTGCTGACTGTCCGAAAGCGCAGATGCCCCTGAGGGACGGCCTGGATGAACTCTGGGCTTGGAGGGGCCGGATGCTGACTGCTCCAAATGGGCATGGGTGGAAGCAGTCTGTCCTGCAGGTGATGGCAGCGGCAGTGGAGACATGCCAGCATTGGCATCAGGAATGCTGACATCCTGAGAGCGGACACCTGCTCCGTGGTTGGCCGACACACTGGCACTCTGACGGGGCAGCATCGCAGCATGCGGACCAATCGGCTGGTCCACAGATTGCTGGCCTGCTGTGGTGCTGCAAGGGCCCCGGGTAATCCTGCCTGATCCATCGAGGGTGGCAGCAGTCAGTGCTTGTGTGGCCTCAATCTGTCTCTGCATGAGGCCAGCGAGGGACTGCGTGGCAGCACTCAGCACTTGCGTGGCAGGTGCTAGTGCTTCGGTGAAGCCCTGGACAGTCCTTTCCAGTGATGTTGCGATGCCCTGGACAGTCCTTTCCAGTGATGTTGCAACGCCCTGGACAGTCCTTTCCAGTGATGTTGCGACGCCCTGGACAGTCCTTTCCAGGGCTGCCCCGAAGCCCTGGGCACTCCTTTCCAGGGCTGCCCCGAAATCCTGCACAATCCTTTCCTGTGCTGCCCCGAAGTCTTGCACACTCCTTGCCAGTGTCTCGATGGATTCAGGCATCCTTGCAACTGCAGCCATCAGCTCAGTGTGCCTGAGTCGAGCCTGGGCGCTCATTTCTGTGAGGGAACGCACCTCTTCTGCGCTCTGTGCAGCAGTCATCGTGGCCTGACGCGCCCTCCGGGGAGACAGCTCCCGAACTTCCCTACCCCCTTGCACTGCTGGAGGCCGCTGGTTCCTCCTCAGAGCCATCCCCCCCGCTCCCTTCCAGGGAAGCACTATCCCCAGTCTGCAGATGGGCTGGCTCGCCTGAGGGTGGGACGGATGGTCTGGCTCCCTCCTGGTCGTCGCCTCCGGAGTCAGTGTCCCTGGCAGCTTGATGGCCCAGCTCCCAAGCTGGTGATGCAGCATCTGAAAGCAGAGAGGTTGAAGAGTGGCTTTAGCGAAAGGACAGGGTGGCAGCAAGGGATGCAAGAGTGCTGCAATGCTCTGACATGGGCCCAGACTGAAAAAGCATGCTGGTGGGGGGAACAAGTGGAAGGAGAGAATTCAAAAAGGTGATGACCTTACCATCGCTGTGCACAATGGGGTCGGCAGCTCCAGTGGTGACACGACCACTCATCCGGCCTCCAGCAATCTGGTGGACTCTTTCCTCCGGGTCCGTGAGTTCCTGCAGCTGACGAGGGCCCCCTCCAGTATGATTCTGTTCCCTCCGGTTCCTGGCCAGCTTGCCCTGCAGGAGAAAGGACAGGAAGTTCTGAAACATGCTGCCCTGAGTTGTCATCTCATGCCCCCCCATGGTGGATCAGCCCTTACATTATGTCCTGAGTTGTCATCTCATGCCCCCCCCATGGTGGATCAGCCCTTACATTATGTCCTGAATTGAATGTGCGTGTGTGTTCCCAGAAAGGGCCATGGGTGCTGGCTGAGAGATGGCCATTGGGGCATCGAGCACCCTCTGGCCATAAAGTCAGGTGCAGATGGAGGGATGAAGAAGATTGCCAACAAGCCACTCACCCTAACAACCTGAGTGAGATCGTTGAACTTCTTCCTGCATTGCACAGGAGTCCTGGGCGCCACGCTGCTGGAGTTGACTCTTTGACAAACTTCCCTCCAAGCTCTGCGGTACTCGTTCTGATGAGGCCTCCTGCCATTGTTAGGGTACAGCACTGCTCGCCGGTGCTCCACTGCGTCAACCAAAGCATCCAATGCCCTTTCGGAAAACTGCTCCGCTCTCTGCCTCACCCTCTCCATCTGGTCAAAGTTTGTAATGCCTCAGATTGCACAGCGTCGATTTTGAGGCCTACAGGGCGATGAGTCTGGCTGCTGAACCTAAATGACCCGCCCCTTTAAGAGCTGGCCAGTGCCAGCATGTCTCGTGGTCATCGATTATTGACAGCACCTGCGCTGCGCCCGTCCGCCCAGATATTGAGTAGCGCCGCCAGGTTAGTGCCTTAGGAGTCCCATGCAGCG
The DNA here is from genome assembly GCF_052327205.1 of Somniosus microcephalus. Lineage (NCBI taxonomy): Eukaryota > Metazoa > Chordata > Chondrichthyes > Squaliformes > Somniosidae > Somniosus > Somniosus microcephalus. The sequence goes on along the minus strand of NC_141001.1, from coordinate 50,987,404 downwards.
CCTGATTTAACGCCGCAATCACCTTCAGGGGCGCAGCAACCCAATATTGCTGGAGGTGGCGATAAGTTGCGCCTGGCGATAAAATTTGTGCATCGCCAATTCTAGCGCCCCGAGCGGGGCTATACCCAATTTCTCCCCCTTTGAGTCTCGGGTAATCAAAGGTATTTTGATTTTGGTGGATATCCTGGAATAAGACTTAGAAATGTAAAAATGTAACGAAGTTAAGATTTGAGAATAAGGATCTCTGAGAATAAGAATTGTAAGCTTTTTGTATTTTGAACTGTTAAAGTTGCGATTGAATCACCAGCTGTAATTACATGTCGGTTCTTTAATAAATCTATATATTTTTAGAATTGTCTCACATAGTACTTCTGGATCAAACTCACAAACTCAATCTCTGTACACTCTTACATGAGGAGTTGCAGAATTCTGGGGGAGTTTTCCGGACCCTCATAATATCCGGAAGGTTACAGTTTTGTTAAATTTATTAAAAGTGCTATCTGGAGGGCGGTAACATCTTCAGGTCATTCCTTTCCTTTAGGGAGAGTTAGCCTGGACCTTTAGACCCAATTAAGTGTCTTATAGGATTCGGCTATCTCTAACTTTAGTTGAAGGTGAACGTCTGGGGAATACGCCTGATCTGGGGTAGCCCGAAAAGGGCTAGGACTAGTAATTATCCCTTCAGCTATGGGTCTGGGAGTAGGGATTTAATATTTAAAAAGCCAGTTGCAGGGTAGTCGATTGCATTACAGAAACCATCCTGTTGAAAATCTGGGCACAAATTTGACTTTTCCTAAACTTGAGCCAGGACACTTACGCAGTGGGAATGTGATGCAGGATCTTTCCACATTCCCAAAATCCTTCTTATCAGTCTCCCATCCCCTCCATTCATAAAACTCAGCCGCTCACTGTCCTGTACTATGTCCTGCTCACCCATCACTGCCACCAACCCCACCCACCCCATCATCTCTGCTCTACCCCGTCTCCCAATGCATTGAATTTAAACTGCTCGTATTCTTCTCCAAATCCCTCCATGGTCTTGCTCCACCCTACTTTGCAATCTCCTCCAGCTTTTTGGCTCCTCTCACACCTTTCAGTCCTCTGTCTCTGGACTTCTGTGCCTCCCACTTTCTCTTTGCCCCATTATTGGTGGCAGAGCCTTCAGCCCCCTCGACCCTACTGTCTGGAATTGCCTCCCTAACTTGCACTCCCGCCTGTCTCCTTATGTCCCCCTTTACCTTTAAAAGTGTTCTTAGAGCCTATCCTTCTAACAAAGATTTCAGTCATCTCTCCTAATTCTCCCACAATGGCTCAGCATCTGTTCCTTTCTTTTTTTTAAAAAAAACCTCTCTGTTAAGCATCATTTTTTTTGTTAAAGGTGCCATATAAATGCAAGTTATGTAGAATTTTACAGCCAGAAACAGGCCATTCAGCCCAACTGGTTTGTGCCAGTATTTGTGCTCCACACGAGCCTCCTCTCATCTTACTTCATCTCACCCTATCAACATATCCTTCTATTCCTTTCTCCCTTATGTTTATCTAGCTTCCCCTTAAATGTGTCTATGATAATTGTCTCAAACACTCCATGTGCTAGTGAGTTCCACATTCTCACCACGTGCTGCACGCCTGCTGTGCATTGCCAGCATTTCCTGTTTAATTTCAAATTCCCAGCCTTTGAAAGGGTTTTCATTTTATCTCCATTTCCTCCATACCAAATGCTTTTGGCACCAAGACAAAAAGTTGTCACTGGGTTGACAGATCTCACTTGTCATGTTATTGTGCCAATAAACCAACACAAACGATCTGTGTGATGATTTGTGAAAGTTGACAAGTGACCTTGCCCAAATGTGATGTTACCATTTTCAAGCACTGTGCAAGTATTTTGCAGTCTGTGTTGATGAGGGAGATGACTGTGTAATTTGCACACTTCAATGGATCCCTTCCTGATTCCAGTATAATTAAGATAATTTCAAGACAGAGGGATTCTGACAGAGAACCTTGATCTTAGTTATCATTTTAAAAAAACTAGTAATGATGACATTTATAGAAAGTCAATGACATTTGAAGCAAAGCCTCTAAAATAGTCATCTGCTCTAGGGGCTTTGTGAGGAGTGATGGCTGCTTCTATTTCACTTGATCCAAAACATCTTCCTGATCTGGGAATAACATTTTATATTTTTATTTCTGTAATTGTCAATGAAATCCTATGGAAAAATTGGTGGCTCTGAAGTGAGTTCATCTGGCACTCCTCTCATTATAATTTGAGGGAAGATGTCTTTCCTTAGGTACTTCAGATCCTCGTGCTCATTTTTAATGGCTGGCCACTTTAACACATGCACCTTTTTCAGGTAAGACATTAAACTGAGTGACATAAATCGTGCCATTCATGTAGAAATGACTTATGAAATATACTGGGCGGCCTGCTGGTGGCGCTGTCCAGGGAGAGTATAAATACTCGGGCATGGGCCCAGCTTGCTCAGGGACATTTTGTAAACAGGAACTAGTGAAGGATAACTAGACTTCCATGTTGTGAAACAGTCGATTAAAGCCTTGTTTAATACACTGACCAAGTGCCTAGTAGTTTTCTTACATCAATTTAATCAACTGTATATCGGCTCCACGCTCTGAGTGGTTTTGGGAACAGACAGCTACGGCTCAAACGGTGGAAGGGAACCAGAGGTAGTAATCAATCCATCATGGAGAAACTACTCCGACCCGCCCGTGTTGACCTGGACCCGAATTCACCTACAACGGCCAAGGTATGGAAACACTGGTATCGTACCTTCAGCAACTCCCTCAGGGTGTGTGGTGAGAATGTTCCTGATAAATTAGAGATACTTGCCAATTATGTATCTCCTCATCACTATATCGAAGACTGTGTAGACTATGACTCCACTATCCAAATACTACAGCAACTATATGATAAGGCCCCAAACGAAATTTTTGCTCGGCATCTACTGGCCACAACTCAACAACAACCTAGGGTATCACCTGATGAATTCCTTCAAAAGCTTCGCAGGCTCAGCAAGGATTGTAATCTCAAAGCTGTCTCAGCTAAGCAGTACCAGGAGGCGTTAATTCGTGATTCCTTTATTAACGGAATTGCATCTCCTTTCATATGCCAGCATCTGTTGGAGAATAAAACCCTGGCAGCGAGCAGCGAGGCCCGACCACAGCGGCGGACCTGGGTGTGGATTGAGGAGTGAGCAGCGAGGTATAAAACCGGCAGTGAGCAGCAAGGCCCGACCACAGCGGCGGACCTGGGTGTGGATTGAGGAGCGAGCAGCGAGGTATAAAACCGGCAGCGAGCAGCGAGGCCCGACCACAGCGGCAGACCTGGGTGTGGATTGAGGAGCGAGCAGCGAGGTATAAAACCGGCAGTGAGCAGCGAGGCCCGACCACAGCGGCGGAGCTGGGTGTGGATTGAGGAGCGAGCAGCGAGGTATAAAACCGGCAGTGAGCAGCAAGGCCCGACCACAGCGGCGGACCTGGGTGTGGATTGAGGAGCGAGAAGCGAGGTATAAAACCGGCAGCGAGCAGCAAGGCCCGACCACAGCGGCGGACCTGGGTGTGGATTGAGGAGCGAGTAGCGAGGTATAAAACCGGCAGCGAGCAGCGAGGCCCGACCACAGCGGCGGACCTGGGTGTGGATTGAGGAGCGAGCAGCGAGGCTTACCAATTCAGCAACGGGAGAGAGAGGTAAAAAGTAATCAAAGTGTGACATCACCAGAAAGCAGGTAAGTGATTGGTTGGTGAGTATTTCTCTCTTTCTCCTTTTTTTCCAAACTTAAACTCTGTGGTTTATAGTTTCTAAGCTCTGAGGTGTAGCGGGGGCTGCTGGTAACCAAAAATGTAACTTAATTTAAAGGAAGTAAAGGGTAAGTCATGTCAGGACAGCTCAGCCCCGTAGTTTGCTCCTCCTGCACTATGTGGGAAATCAGGGACACTTCCTGTGTCCCTGACAACCATGTGCGGGAAGTGTGTCCAGCTGAAGCTACTGACAGACCGCATTGCGGCACTGGAGCAGTGGATGGATAGATATTGGAGCATTCGCGAGGCTGAGGAAGTCGTGGATAGCACGTTTAGGGAGGTGGTCACACCGCAGGTAAAGGTTGCACAGGCAAAAAGGGAATGGGTGTCCATCAGGCAAAATACTAGGCGCAGGCAGGTAGTGCAGGAATCCCCTGGGGTCATCCCCCTCTCGAACAGTTATACCATTTTGGATACTGTTGGGGGGGATGGCTTAATAGGGGAAGGCAGCAGCAGCCAACCTCCTGGGGTGGTTCTGCTGCACAGGACGGAAGGAAAAAGAGGGGTAGAACTATAGTGATAGGGGATTCTTTTGTAAGGGGAATAGGTAGGTATTTCTGCAGCAGCAAACGAGACTCCAGGATGGTGAGTTGCCTCCCTGGTGCAAGGGTCAAGGATGTCTCGGAGAAGCTGCAGAAAATTTTGGAAAGAGAGGGTGAACAGCCAGTTGTCATGGTGCATATAGGTACCAACGATATAGGTAAAGAACAGGGTGAGGTCCTAAAAGCTAAATATAGGGAGTTAGGAGGTAAATTAAAAAATAGGACGTCAAAGGTATTAATCTCAGGATTGCTACCAGTGCCACATGCTAGTCAGTGTAGAAATAGAAGGATACTTCAAATGAATACGTGGCTAGAGGAATGGTGCAAGGGGGAGGGATTCAAATTCCTAGGACATTGGAACCGGTTCTGGGGAAGGTGGAACCAGTACAAACCGGACGGTCTACACCAGGGCAGGACCAGGACCAATGTCCTTGGGGGAGTGTTTGCTAGTGCTGTGGAGGAGGGTTTAAACTAAAATGGCAGGGGGTTGGGAACCTGAACAGGGAGACAAAGGAAAGGGAAACAAGGATAGAAGCAAAAGACAGGAAGGAGAAAAACAAAGATGGCAATCAGAGAAATCAAGGGTTTAAAACAAACATGGCCAGAGTAAATAATAATTCTAAAAGGTCTAAGAGCATTAAAAAAACAAGCCTGAAGGCTTTGTGTCTTAATGCAAGGAGCATCCGTAACAAGGTGGATGAATTAGCAGCGCAAATAGAGGTAAATGAATATGATATGATTGGGATTACGGAAACATGGCTCCAGGGGGACCAAGGCTGGGAACTCAACATCCAAGGGTATTCAATATTCAGGAAAAGGAGGTGGGGTAGCATTGCTGGTTAAAGAGGGGATTAACACAATTGTAAGGAAAGATATTAGCTCTGATGATATGGAATCTGTATGGGTAGAACTGAGAAATACCAATGGGCAGAAAACGTTAGTGGGAGTGGTGTATAGACCCCCAAACAGTAATGAGGAGGTTGGGGATGGCATTAAAAGGGAAATTAGAGAAGCGTGCAATAAGGGCACAGCAGTCATCATGGGTGACTTTAATCTACATATAGATTGGGCTAACCAAATTAGTAACAATACTGTGGAGGAGGAATTCCTGGAGTGTATACGGGATGGTTTCCTGGACTAATATGTCGAGGAACCAACTAGGGATCAGGTCATCTTAGACTGGGTATTATGCAATGAGAAAGGATTAATTAGCAATCTTGTTGTGCGAGGCCCCTTGGGTCAGAGCGATCATAATATGATAGGATTCTTCATTAAGGTGGAGAGTGAAGTAGTTGACTCAGAGACTAAGGTCCTGAATTTAAATAAAGGGAACTATGATGTTATGAGACGTGAGTTGGGTAGGATTGATTGGGTAATGTCACTCAAAGGGTTGACGGTGGATAGGCAATGGCAAACATTCAAAGATCGCATGGATGAACTACAGAATTTGTTTATCCCAGTTTGGCATAAAAATAAATCAAAAAAGGTGACTCAACCGTGGCTAACAAGGGAAATTAGGGATAATATAAGATCCAAAGAGAGGACATATAAATTGGCCTAAAAAAGCAGCAAACCTGAGGATTGGGAGCAATTTAGGATTCAGCAAAGGAGGACAAAGGGATTAATTAAGAGGGGCAAAATAGATTATGAAAGTAAGCTTGCAGGGAACATAAAAACTGACTGTAAAAGCTTTTATAGATATTTGAAGAGAAAAAGATTGGCGAAGTCAAGCGTAGGTCCCTTACAGTCAGAATCAGGGGAATTTATAATGGGGAACAAAGAAATGGCAGACCAATTAAATACATATTTTGGTTCTGTCTTCATAATGGAGGACACAAATAACCTACCAGAGATGTCGGGGAACATAGGGGCTAATGAGAGGGAGGAACTGAAAGAAATCAGTATTTGTAGGGAAATGGTGTTGGGGAAGTTGATGGGATTGAAGGCCGATAAATCCCCAGGGCCTGATAATCTACATCCTAGGGTACTTAAGGAAGTGGCCCTGGAGATAGTAGATGCATTGCTGGTCATCTTCCAGAACTTGATAGACTCTGGAACAGTACCCATGGATTGGAGGGTAGCTAATGTTACCCCACTATTCAAAAAAGGTGGTAGAGAAAAAGCGGGGAATTATAGACCGGTCAGCCTGACATTGGTAGTGGGGAAAATGCTAGAGTCCATTATAAAAGATGTAATAGCAGAGCACTTGGAAAGCAGTGACAGGATCGGACAAAATCAACATGGATTTACAAAAGGTAAATCGTGCTTGACTAATCTACTGGAATTTTTTGAGGATGTAACTGGTAAAATAAATAAGGGAGAACCAGTGGATGTGGTGTATTTGGACTTTCAGAAGGCTTTCGATAAGGTCCCGCATAAGAGATTAGCGTGCAAAATTAAGGCACAAGGGATTGGGGGCAAGGTATTGACTTGGATAGAGAACTGGTTGGCGGATAGAAAGCAAAGTGTTGGAATAAACGGGTCATTTTCCGAGTGGCAGGCAGTGACTAGTGGGTTACCGCAAGGATCGGTCCTAGGACCCCAGCTGTTCACAATATATATTAATGATCTGGACGAGGGAATTGGATGTAATATCTCCAAATTTGCAGACGACACAAAGCTGGGTGGGTGGGTATGCTGTGAGGAGGATGTTGTGAAACTCCAGTACGATTTGGACAGGTTGGGTGATTGGGCAGAAACATGGCAAATGCACTATAATGTGGATAAATGTGAGGTTATCCACTTTGGTGGCAAAAACAGGAAGGCAGATTATTATTTGAATGGCAATAGATTGGGAGAATGGGAAGTGCAAAGAGACCTGGGTGTTCTTGTGCACCAGTCGCTGAAGGTAAGCATGCAGGTGCAGCAGGCAGTTAAGAAGGCAAATGGTATGTTGGCCTTCGTAGCAAGAGGGTTCGAGTACAGGAACAAGGATGTCTTGCTGCAGTTGTACAGGGCCTTGGTGAGACCGCACCTTGAGTATTGTGTGCAGTTTTGGTCACCTTATCTGAGGAACGATGTTCTTGCCATGGAAGGAGTGCAGCGAAGATTCACCAGGCTGATACCTGGGATGGCAGGAATGACGTATGAGGAGAGATTGTGTCGATTGGGCTTATACTCACTGGAGTTTAGAAGATTGAGAGGGGATCTCATCGAAACCTATAAAATTCTGTCAGGACTGGACAGACGAGATGCTGGAAGGATGTTTCCGATGGCCGGGGAGTCGAGAACCAGGGGTCATAGTCTAAGGATAAGGGGTAAGCCATTTAGGACTGAGATGAGGAGGAATTTCTTCACCCAGAGAGTGGTGAATTTGTGGAATTCTCTGCCACAGAGGGTGGTGGAGGCCAGTTCGTTAAATATATTCAAGAAGGAGTTGGATATATTTCTTAAGGCTAAAGGGATCAAGGGATATGGGGAGAAGGCAGGGACAGGGTACTGAATTTAGATGATCAGCCATGATCTCATTGAATGGCGGAGCAGGCTCGAGGGGCTGAATGGCCTATTCCTGCTCCTATCTTCTATGTTTCTATGTTTCAAGTTACAAGCTGCCTATGACCAGGCATGTTCTCTGGACTTAGCAAAAAAATGCAGCTGCCTATGACCAGGCATGTTCTCTGGACTTAGCAAAAAAAATTGCAGATGCCTATCTTTTACCGTGTGCACGGACTGCTGCTATCATTTTTGGTGACTCCTCCAATGGGCCTCGGGCGGAAACCCTCACTGATGACTACTCTATCCTAGCCGATGATGACCCTACCCTAGAAGCCCTCACTGATGACAACCCTGCCCTAGCGGCATCTTGGCAATCTGGAAGGAAGTGTTTCTTCTGTGGAGGTGCATTCCACTATAGGAAATGTTGTCCCGCTCGTAACGCAACCTGCAGTCATTGCAGTAAGAAAGGTCACTTTTCTAAGGTATGCCAGTCAAGAGCCTCTGTTAGTAAGAAAGGTCACTTTTCTAAGGTATACCGGTCAAGAGCCCCTGTTAGTTTTGCAGCTGCTATCTATAAAACTGCTCCTCCCCCAAGAGCCACGACTAAGGTTACAGCTGCTATCTATAAAACTGCTCCTCCCCCAAGAGCCACTACTAAGGTCACAACTGTCAAGGGTAAAACTGCTCCTCCTCCCATCACAGCTGTTTTTCCCCAAAGTCTGTCCCATGCAGGCACGAATGTTTCGGTAAATGGACACATTTTGAGTGCACTAATCGACTCATGCAGCTCTGACAGCTTCATCAGTGAGCAGGCTGTAAGTTAAAACTGCGTATTTACCCCTCAGACAGGGAAATTGCAATGGCTCTGATGACACTGACCACCAACTCTTCCTGCTTTTGTCTTGTTGACCTTATTCTCAATGGCCGGACTTATTACTCCACCTGGCTCGGGGTGCTCAAAAACCTATGCAGTGATGTGCTCCTGGGACAGGATTTCCAGAAACAACACAAAAGACTCACTTTTGAGTTTGGAGGGTCAAAAACGCAGCTTACTATTTCCAAAGTACCGCTTTGTGCACTTTCGGCAGCTTCGCTCGACGAGCCCTCCTTGTTTGCCAATCTTTCCCCCCGGTGTAAGCCCATAGTCACTAAATCATGATGTTTCACCCAAGATGATCTATCCTTTATCGAGGCAGAGATCTCTCATTTTCTAGCTCACAGTATCATTGAGCCATGTTCATCTTCCTGGCGGGCTCAAGTCGTTGTTGTTAAAAATCCTCTGAAGCTACACAAGAAACGTCTTTTCGTCGATTACTTGCAAACTATTAACCAGTATACCGACCTGGATGCCTACCCACTACCACGCATCGATGACATGGTCAATAACCTTGCCAACTACAAGGTATTTTCAACTTTTGACTTAAAGAGCGCATACCATCAAGTACCGTTAAAGGACTCTGACAAAAAGTATATGGCCTTTGAGGGTACTTAAGGAAGTGGCCCTGGAGATAGTAGATGCATTGCTGGTCATCTTCCAGAACTCGATCGACTCTGGAACAGTACCCATGGATTGGAGGGTAGCATTTTCCCCACTACCGATGTCAGGCTTACCGGTCTATAATTCCCCGCTTTTTCTCTACCACCTTTTTTGAATAGTGGGGTAACATTAGCTAGGCTTTACCAGTTTTGTCGCCTTCCATTTGGGGTCACCAATGGGGTGGCCGTCTTCCAACAGGCAATAGATAGCCTAGTCAAACAGGAGAACTTAACGGACACTTTTCCATATCTGGATAATATCACCATTGCTGGTCATAATCAGAAGGAGCATGATGCCAACCTCCAGAAATTTCTTGACGTTCTCCATCGTCGCAACTTAACCTTAAATGAGTCCAAATCTGTGAAATCAGTACCATCAGTCAACATCCTTGGCTACTGGGTGGGCAATGGTGTCATCAAACCGGATCCGGAGCGACTTCGTCCGCTTCAGGAGCTCCCTCCTCCTACGAATCTCGGCTCTCTTCATCGGGACCTCAGCATGTTCGCCTATTATGCGAAGTGGATACTCCACTTTTCCAACAAGACCCAGCCTCTGCTTCATGCGAAGTCATTTCCATTGAAGGCAACGGCTATTTCAGCTTTCGACCTCCTCAAGCAACAATTGGAAAAAGCCATGCTTCGTTCCATCAATGAAAATCTCCCTTTCGTGGTCGAGTGCGATGCATCGGATGTGGCGATCTCGGCTACCTTGAATCAAGGTGGTCAACCCATTGCATTTCTGTCCAGAACTTTGCAGGGTAGCGAGTTCCATTATCTTCCTGTCGAAAAGGAGGCTACGACTATCATCGAAGCAGTACGTAAATGGAGTAATTTTCTCGCTCGTCGCCATTTCATGCTTATAACCGATCAGCACTCCGTGGCCTTTATGCTGGATAACTGGAAACGCACTAAGATCAAGAATCACAAAATACAGCTGTGGAGGATGGAATTGGCTGCCTTTGGCTACACCATACATTATCGACCCAGCAAAGAGAATGTGGCCCCGGATACCCTCACGTGTGCATTCTGCTCTTCCATGTCAACTTCGACTCTTGCGGATCTTCATACTGACTTATGCCATCCTGGCGTTACCCGTATGTTACACTTTGTGCGATCTAAAAATCTCCCATTTTCTACGGAAGACATGAGAAGAACATGCTCCACTTGTAGAACTTGCACAGAATTAAAACCGCAATTCTTCCATCCTTCGGATGGCTCGCTCATACACGCTACACAGTCTATGCAGCGACTCAGCATTGACTTTAAGGGGCCACTGTCTTCCTCAATGCGAAACACCTACTTGCTTACTATGGTGGACGAATATTCACACTTTCCCTTTGCTTTCCCTGCCTGTTCTGTGGTTCAGGCAGACATTAAGGCCGCGATTTCAATAAAGGAGGCGGGTTGATGGTGGGCGCGCTGCTCAGCGTCTTTCGGACCCGCTCCCGGATGCCACCGACCCACAGATCAGATTTTACCTTGATTGGCCTCATTACAGCTGATGTGCAGGTCCCTCCAGGCAATTGCTGGCAGAGTGTCAGGTTCTCACCTCGGATGGCGCGTTGTTTCAGGAAAGATTTAAAGGGGCCATGCACCCTTTGCAAAAGCATTAGCTTTTCTGTTACAAGTGCTGGCTGCTGCAGGAATGGCAGCCCCAAAAACTAAGGCTGCACCCAGGTTCAATGAGGGCTTCCTCCATGCTCTTGTGGAGGGAGTCAGAGGGAATCAGGAGGTCCTCTTCCCTGGAAACGGAAGGAGGAGGCCTGCTCAGCAAACCAAGGCAACTTGGCTGCAAGTTGCTGAGGAGGTGATTTCGAGGTCTGTGTGCAGACGCACGTGGGTTCAGTGTCAAAAAAGGTTTAATGATCGGCTGAGATCACCTAAAGTGTGGCCTCTGTGTTCTGGGAAATGGAATTTCAAGAGTGAGGGCTCAGGGAGAATTCCATTTAGAATGTTGATGGTGCCATTGAGCGCAAACCACCATTTATTGGGCAGATGATGCCTGGGGTTTTGAGAATTTCGGACTTATATTCATCTCCATGTGCCAGCCACCTGTGGTTACATAGAAACATAGAAGATAGGAGCAGGAGTAGGCCATTCGGCCCCTCGAGCCTGCTCCGCCATTCAATGAGATCATGGCTGATCATCCAAATTCAGTACCCTGTCCCTGCCTTCTCTCCATATCCCTTGCTCCCTTTAGCCTTAAGAAATATATCTAACTCCTTCTTGAATATATTTAATGAATTGGCCTCTACTACCTTCTGTGGTAGAGAATTCCACAAGTTCACCACTCTCTGGGTGAAGAAACTCCTCCTCATCTCTGTCCGAAATGGCTTACCCCTTATCCTTAGACTGTGACCCCTGGTTCTGGACTCCCCGGCCATCGGGAACATCCTTCCTGCATCTAGTCTGTCTAGTCCTGTTAGAATTTTATAAGTTTCAATGAGATCCCCTCTCATTCTTCTAAACTCCAGCGAGTATAAGCCCAATCGACCCAATCTCTCCTCATACGTCATTCCTGCCATCCCAGGTATCAGCCTGGTGAATCTTCGCTGCACTCCCTCCATGGCAAGAACATCCTTCCTCAGATAAGGCGACCAAAACTGCACACAATACGTAAGGTGTGGTCTCACCAAGGCCCTGTACAACTGCAGAAAGACATCCTTGCGCCTGTACTCGAATCCTCTCACTATGAAAGCCAACATACCATTTGCCTTCTTAACCACCTGCTGCACCTGCATGCTTACCTTCAGCGACTGGTGCACAAGGACACCCAGGTCTCGTTGCACTTCCCCTTCTCCCAATCTATTGCCATTCAGATAATAATCTGTCTTCCTGTTTTTGACACCAAAGTGGATAACCTCGCATTTATCCACGTTATATTGCATCTGCCATGCTTCTGCCCAATCACCCAACCTGTCCAAATCATACTGGAATTTCTCGGCATCCTCCTCACAGCACACACGCCCACCCAGCTTTGTGTCATCTGCAAACTTGGAGATATTACATCTAGTTCCCTCGTCTAGATCATTAATATATTTTGTGAATAGCTGGGGTCCTAGGACCGATCCCTGCGGTACCCCACTAGTCACTGCCTGCCACTTGGCAAGTATGTATTTAATTGGTCTGCCATTTCTTTGTTCCCCATTATAAATTCCCCTGATTCTGACTGCAAGGGACCTACGCTTGACTTCACCAATCTTTTTCTCTCCACATATCTATAAAAGCTTTTACAAGCAGTTTTTATGTTCCCTGCAAGCTTACTCTCATACTCTATTTCCCCTTCTTAATTGATCCCTTTGTCCTCCTTTGTTGAATCCTAAACTGCTCCCAATCTTCAGGTTTACTGCTTTTTCTGGCCAATTTATATGTCCTCTCCTTGGATTTTATGCTATCCCTAATTTCTCTTGTTAGCCACGGTTGAGTCACCTTTTTTGTTTTATTTTTATGCCAAACTGGGGTGAACAAATTCTGTAGTTCATCCGTGCAATCTTTGAATGTTTGCCATTGCCTATCCACCGTCACCCCTTTGAGTGACGTTCCCCAATCACTCCTACCCAACTCGCACCTTATACCATCGTAGTTTCCTTTATTTAAATTCAGGACCCTAGATCAGCCAACATCCCTTCATCCCTTTAGCCTTAAGAAATATATCTAACTCCTTCTTGAATATTGTTTTTTTTCATTTTACATGCAATTGTTTATTACAATAATTACAAAATTGCATATAGAGCCATTAGTCAGCATCTTCATATTAAGGCTGACCAGTTGCAATTGCAAGACACTTCCAACTTGTTCACTGCATTTAGTGTAAACTAGTCACATGTTTGAAAACTACCAAACTGCAAAAAACATTAGATACAAATGAAGTTGCCTCAAAACCCTAAACAGTTAGCCCACTAAATAAAGCCAGCCAAGATTAAGGCAACATTGATTGCAAATACATTCAGTATAACCTACTCTACAATTTGGAATAAAGTGCTAGTGGTCAACAATGCGGTTTTTAATTCAAGCATCCAGCCTAGCAAGGAAAAGACTCCAATCTATTGAGACGTGTCAATTCCGGTGGGTTTTATTTCTACTGGCTCTTGGCCTTCCGTCAGCTGTGGGATAAAGGGTCCCACCAGCCAGTTAAGGGGAGTGTTGTGAAGCACATAGTCCATCGCCCCATCCATTGCCTCACGGATCTTCAGCAGTTGCTCTTTACTCTGTGCCAGGAATGGTGTAGACAGATCCTGGAAGGAGTTGGCTGATGAAAGAGAGCGGTCGATCTCTTCCGCTAGTTTACAGATGTGCTGCACTTGATCTTCAATATTCTGAGGCAGACCATGAACATTCGAAGCCAGGGTCCAGCAGATGGTTTGTAGCCGATCACAGAAATTCTGAATCATGGCCAGTGTTTCGGATTCAATTTGTTCAGGTTTCTCAGACAGCTCCTCTTTTGCTTGGCTATCTGGCTGCTGCTTTCTCCAGTCAAGCAGAATCAGATTCAAAGTTGCTTGAACATCCTGTAGTTTGAAATGCGCTGATTCTGCTCCTTTCTTGGCCATTTCAATCAGATCTACAAGGTTGTGGAGGTGAGAGAGGGTCTCCTGACCATTCTGCTTGGCTTGCTGCATCTTGGTTGAAGCGTAAGCTTACACGAATCTGGCATGGATGAGTGCATCCCTTGACTGGCGGCCAGCAATGTGGTCGCCTGCTGCTGGATTGGCCACATCTGACCCCGCAAGGCGTAACTCCCCGTCCTCCTCCTCATCCTCCTCCTCATTCTCCTCCTCATCCCCTTCCTTTCCTTCCAAGGAGGCTGTGTGTTGAGCCACTTGTTCGTCCAGCAGCACTAAGTCGCGCTGCTGTGCAATGTTGTGCAGGGCACAGCAGACCACGACCATTCTGGACACCCTGGCTGGTGCATACTGCAAGGCTCCACCAGATCTGTCTAGGCATCAGAAGCGCATTTTGAGCAAGCCGATGGTTTGCTCAATGATGCTTCTGGTGGATATGTGACTCACATTGTAGCGCTCCTCAGCTTTGTTTGATGGCCTCCTCATCAGTGTCATAAGCCACTTTTTCAGGGGATAGCCCTTGTCGCCAAGAAGCCATCTGGAAAGTTGGGTTGGCGGATGGAAGAGCTGAGGCACAGTAGACTGGCGCAGGATGAAGGAGTCATGGCAACTGCCAGGGTACTTTGCATGATGATCTTCCTGTGGTTACACACCAGCTGGACGTTCATGGAGTGGAATCCCTTGCGGTTGACAAATACAGCTCTGTTGTGATAGGGGCCCTCATGGCTACATGTCTGCAGTCTATGATGCCCTGCACCATTGGCAAGCAGGGCATCATAGACTGCAGCCAAAACACACGCACGGTCACACTTGGGCCATCCGCGGAGAAGTGAATTGTAATTGTGTGCCTTTGCAAAGAGGGCATCGGTGACCTGTGTGATGCAGATGTGTGCGGCCAACTGGGAGATGCCGCTGATGCACACTCAAAGTGGCCTGAAATTATTCCAATCAGGTCACACTGCAGATGAGTGTCAGCTTGAACAGTCACAAGGTCAGTAGATTTGCAAAATCTTATCCCATACCTCCAATAACAAAGTTGTTGCATTTGAATGACAGCCATGTTACAGAAGCGCTTTAAAAGTGCTGCACAAATGGCAACAAATCATTCCTTGAGAAACTCGTCTTCTTGCAGCTGGCGTGTTTCTGACAAGATTGGAAACAAAAGCCAGAAGCACGAAAATGAGAAACCACTATAAAAATAGTTTTAGCAAGGCCTTAACTACCTTAACTGCCTTAACTACCTGTCCCACCAGTTCCAGTCGGGTCAGTTTGGGAGCAGCTGACCCGAAACTCACGAAAATCGGGTGGGGGCAGGATGGAGGCGGGTTGACAGTTTGAAATCATTTTTTCTGATTTTCACTGCTGACCCGCCTCCAAACCTGCCTCCTCAGGGCTATTAAAATCGAGCCCGCAGGATCCCATATAAGTATTTGCAGGAGAAATATTAGTTTATGCGATGTGGACATCTCTGGCAAGACCAGCATTTATTGCCCATCCCTAATTGCCCTTGAGAAGGTGTGGTGAGCTGCCTTCTTGAACCGCTGCAGTCCGTGTGGTGAAGGTACACCCACAGTGCTGTTAGGTAGGGATTTCCAGGATTTTGACCCAGCGACGATGAAGGAACGATGATATACTTCTAAGTCAGGATGGTGTGTGACTTGGAGGGGAACTTGGAGGTGGTGGTGTTCCCATGCGCCTGCTGCCCTTGTCCTTCTAGGTGGAAGAGTTTGCGGGTTTGGGAGGTGCTGCCAAAGAAGCCTTGGCGAGTTGCTGCAATGCATCTTGTAGATGGTACACACTGCAGCCACGGTACACCAGAGGTGGAGGGAGTGAATGTTTATGGTGGTGGATGGAGTGCCAATCAAGCAGGCTGCTTTGTCCTGGATGGTGTTGAGCTTCTTGAGTGTTGTTGGAGCTGCACTCATCCAGGCAAGTGGAGAGTATTCCATTACACTCCTTACTTGTGCCTTGTAGATGGTGGAAAGGCTTTGGGGAGTCAGGAGGTGAGACACTCGCCACAGAATACCTAACCTCTGGCCTGCTTTTGTTGCCACAGTATTTATGTGGTTGGTCCAGTTAAGTTTCTGGTCAATGGTGAGCCCTAGGATGTTGATGATGGAGGATTCAGCGATGGTAATGCTGTTGAAAGTCAAGGGGTGGTGGTTAGACTCTCGCTTGTTGGAGATAGTCATTGCCTGGCATTTCTGTGGCGCGAATGTTACCTGCCACTTATCAGCCCAAGCCTGAACGTCGTCCAAGTCTTGTTGCATGTGGGCATGGACTGCTTCATTATCTGGGGAATTGCGAATGGCACTGAACACTGTGCAGTCATCAGCGAACATTCCCATTTCTGACCTAGTCAGTTATTAATTTTGCTGGTGTTTGTGGGATTTTGCTGACACAAAATGGTTGTCTGGTGAGCCTACAGAATAACCGTCATGTCACTCCAAAGATAATTAATTTTGTGAAGCACTTTTGAGATGCTTTAATGTGCTATAAAAATGCAAGGATTATTATTAATAACAGAATGGCTGGGAAAAAGGAGCATTTTTGTTCGGCACGGGGGGGTATAGAGGAAGGTGGTGATGTTCCCATTAGGAGTTTTCTGCTGTCGTTGACATTACATAATCCCACCTCCCTAAGTCATAAAATGCTGTGTTGTCATAAATAAAGAATCACCCAGTTATGCTTCTCCCTTCCAAACAGAGCATCCATTCACTTATTATTTTTTTTATTTGTTTATGGGATGTGGGCGTCGCTGGCAAGGCCAGCATTTATTGCCCATCCCTAATTGCCCTTGAGAAGGTGGTGGTGAGCTGCCTTCTTGAACCGCTGCAATCCGTGTGGTGAAGGTACTCCCAGTGCTGTTAGGGAGGGAGTTCCAGGATTTTGACTAAGCGACGATGAAGGATCGGCGATATACTTCTAAGTTAGGATGGTGTGCGACTTGGAGGGGAACTTGGAGGTGGTGGTGTTCCCATGCGCCTGCTGCTCTTGTCCTTCTAGGTGGAAGAGGTCGCGGGTTTGGGAAGTGTTGCCGAAGAAGCCTTGGCGAGTTGCTGCAGTGCATCTTGTAGATGGTACACACTGCAGCCACATTACGCCGATTGTGGAGGGAGTGAATGTTTAAGGTGGGGGATCACAGAAATCACAGAAACCACACAGTGCAGATAGAGGCCATTTCGGCCCATCGAGCCTGCACCGACACATATCCCACCCGATCCCCGTAACCCCTACACCAACACATATCCCACCCTATCCCCGTAACCCCACGTATTTAATCCCGCTAACACTAAGGGTCAATTTATCATAGCCAATCAACCTAACCCGCACATCTTTGGACTGTGGGAGGAAACCGGAGCACCCGGAGTAAACCCACGCAAACACGGGGAGAATGTGCAAACTCCACACAGACAGTCGCCCGAGGCCGGATTCGAACCCGGGTCCCTGGCGCTGTGAGGCAACAGTGCTAACCACTATGCCACCATGCTGCCCACGTGGTGCCAATCAAGTGGGCTGCTTTGTCCTGTATGGTGTCGAGCTTCTTGAGTGTTGTTGGAGCTGCACTCATCCAGGCAAGTGGAGAGTATTGCATCACACTCCTTACTTGTGCCTTGTAGATGGTAGAAAGGCTTTGGGGAGTCAGGAGGTGAGACACTTGCCGCAGAATACCTAGCCTCTGACCTGCTCTTATTGCCACAGTAATTATGTGGCTGGTCCAGTTAAGCTTCTGGTCAATGGTAACCCCCAGGATGTTGATGGTGGGGGATGCGGCGATGGTAATGCCATTGAATGTCAAGGGGTGGTAGTTAGACTCCTGCTTGTTGGAGATAGTCATTGCATGGCACTTCTGTGGCGCAAATGTTACCTGCCACTCATCAGCCCAAACCTGAATGTCGTCCAGGTCTTGTTGCATGCGGGCATGGACTGCCTCATTATCTGAGGAGTTGTGAATGGCACTGAACATCGTGCAGTCTTCAGCGAATATCCCCATTTCTGAAATTATGTTGGAGGGAAGGTCATTGATAAAGCAGCTGAAGATGGTTGGGCCTTGGACACTGCCCTGAAGAACTCCTGCAGCAATGTCCTGAGGCTGTGATGATTGACCTTCAATCACCACAACCATCTTTCTTTGTGCTAGGTATGACTCCAGCCAGTGGAGCGTTTCCCCCCTCCCCGATTCCCATTGACTTCAGTTTTACTAGGGCTCCTTGATGCCACACTTGGTCAACTGCTGCCTTGATGTCAAGGGCAGTCACTCTCACCTCATCTCTGGAATTCAGCTCCTTTGTCCATGTTTGGACCAAGGCTGTAATGAGGTCGGGAGCCGAGTGATCTTGGCGAGACCCAAACTGGGCATCAGTGAGCAGGTTATTGGTGAGTAAGTACCGCTTGATAGCACTGCCGATAACACCTTCCAGCACTTTACTGATGATTGATAGTAGACTGATGGGGTGGTAATTGGATTTGTCCTGCTTTTTGTGGACAGAACATACCTGGGCAGTTTTCCACATTGTCGGATAGATGCCAGTGTTTTATCTGTACTGGAACAGCTTGGCTAGAGGCACGGCTAGTTCTGGAGCACAAGTCTTCAGCACGACAGCAGGGATGTTGTCAGGGCCCATAGCCTTTGCTGTATCCAGTGCACTGAGCCGTTTCTTGATATCACGTGGAGTGAATCGAATTGGCTGAAGAGTGGCTCCTGTGATAGTGGGATCTCAGAAGGAGGCCGATATGGATCATCCACTCAGCACTTCTGGATGAAGATGGTTGCAAAGGCTTCAGCCTTGTCTTTTGCACTCATGTGCTAGGCTCCACCATCATTGAGGATGGGGATATTCATGGAGCCTCCTCCTCCCGTTAGTTGTTTAATAGTCCACTCCCGTTCACGATTGGATGTGGCAGGACTGCAGAGCTTTGATCTGATCCGTTGATTGTGGAATCGCTTAGCCCTGTCTATAGCATGCTGCTTCTGCTTTTTAACATGCATGTAGTCCTGTGTTGCAGCTTCCCCAGGTTGGCACCTCATTTTTAGGTATGCCTGGTGCTGCTCCTGGCATGCTCTTCTACACTCATTGTTGAACCAGGGTTGGTTCCCTGGCTTGATGGTAATGGTAAAGTGAGGGATGTGCCAGGCCATGAGGTTACAGATTGTGGTGGAATACAATTCTGCTGCTGCTGATGGCCCACAGCACCTCATGGATGCCCAGTTTTGAGCTGCTAGATCTGTTCTGAATCTATCCCATTTAGCACGGTGGTAGTGCCACACAACATGATGGAAGGTGTCCTCAGTATGAAGACGAGACTTCGTCTCCACAGTGACTGTGTGGTGGTCACTGCTACCAATACTGTCCTGGACAGATGCATCTGCGACAGGTAGATTGGTGAGGACGAGGTCAAGTAGGTTTTTCCCTCATGTTGGTTCTCTCACCACCTGTCGCAGGCCCAGACTGGCAGCTTTGTCTTTCAGGATTCAGTCAGCTCAGTGTCAGTAGTGGTGCTACCGAGCCACTCTTGGTGATGGACATTGAAGTCCCCCACCCAGAGTACATTCTGTGCCCTTGCTACTCTCAGTGCTTCTTCCAAGTGGTGTTCAACATGGCGCAGTACTGATTCATCAGCTGAGGGAGGGCGGTAGGTGGTAATCAGCAGGAGGTTTCCTTGCCCATTCTTCACCTGAAGTCATGAGACTTCATGGGGTCCAGAGTCAATGTTGAGAACTCCCAGGGCCACTCCTTCCCGACTGTATAACCACTCTGCCACCACCCCTGCTGGGCCTGTCCTGCCGGTGGGACAGGACAAACCCAGGGATGGTGATGGAGGAGTTTGGGACATTGGCTGAAAGGTATGATTCTGTGAGTATGACTAGGTCAGGCTGTTGCTTGACTAGTCTGTGGGACAGCTCTCCTAATTTTGGCATATTTCCCCAGATGTTGGTGAGGAGGACTTTGCAGGGTCGACTGTCGGGAGCAACAGCAGAGAACAGTGAGTATTTAAACTCACTTTCACGGGCTTATTGACAGAGGCCGGTGTCGGGAGCAACAGCAGAGAACAGTGAGTATTTAAACACAGTTTTGTGTTTTTTTTCAGAGGCTTACCAATCTCGCATACCGGCGCCGGCATTCCAGAGCCACGTCATGATTCAAAAAGTGACGTGGGCAAGAGGAAGCAGCTGATTGGGTGAGTACGGCCAGGTGAGTATTTATACTACTCTATAGTTTGGCAGTTAAGGTTAATAGTTTATAACATTTAGAAGGTCTTAATTTTTGTGGTTATAGTTTCTCAGGTCTTTGTTGTGTAGCGGGGAGTGCTAGTAAACAAGGGCCCTTGAGTATATCATTTAATTGTAGTGTAATTAGTGGTATTGATTTGATTTAAATAATTTGAATTAATTAAAGGGTAAGTCATGACAGCATAGCTCGGCCCCATGGCATGCTCCTCCTGCACTATGTGGGAAATCAGGGATACTTCCTGTGTCCCGACGACCATGTGCGCGGGAAGTGTATCCAGCTGCAGCTACTGGCAAACCGCATTGTGGTGCTGGAGCTGTGAATGGATACATACTGAAGCATTCGCAATGCTGAGGACATTGTGGAAAGCACATTTAATGAGTTGGTCACTGACGTAAGAAAACTATTAGGCACTTGGTCTAAATGTTAAATAAAGCTTTAATCAACTGTTTTACAACATGGAGGTCTAGTTGTGTCCTTCACTTGTTCCTGTTAAGAATGTCCTGCGCAAGTTGGGTCCATGCCCGAGTATTTATACTCAAACTGGACAGCGCCACCCGCAGGCTGCTCAGTATTATTTCATAAGTCTTTCTTTCATGAATGACTGATTCATGTCAGTCACAACTCAGGTAAAGGCTGCACAGACAGGAAGGAAATGGGTAACCGCTAGGCAGAGTAGTAGGCACAGGCAGGTAGTGCAGGGGTCCCATGTGGCCATCTCCCTCTCAAACAGATATACCAATTTGGGTATTGTTGAGGGAGATGACTTATCGGGGGAAGGCAGCAGCAGCCAACTTCCAGGCACCATGGGTGGTTCTGCTGCACAGGACGGGAGGAAAAAGAGCAGGAGAGCTATAGTGATAGCGGATTCTATTGTAAGGGGAATAGATAGCATTTCTGCGGCACAAACGAGACTCCAGGATGGTATGTTGCCTCCCTGGTGCAAAACTCAAGGATGTCTCGGGGCAGCTGCAGGGCAGTCTGGAGGGGGAAGGTGAACAGCCAGTTGTCGTGGTGCATATAGGTACCAACGATATAGGTAAAAAATGGGACGAGGTCCTAAAAGCTGAATATAGGGAGTTAGGAGGTAAATTAAAAAATAGGACCTCAAAGGTAGTAATCTCAGGATTGCTACCAGTGCTTCATGCGAGTCAGAGTAGAAATAGAAGGATATTTCAGCTGAATATGTGGCTAGAGGAATGGTGCAAGGGGGAGGGATTCAAATTCCTGGGACATTGGAACCAGTTCTGGGGGAGGTGGGGCCAGTACAAACTGGATGGTTTGCAACTGGGCGGGACCGGGACTGATGTCCTAGGGGGAGTGTTTCCTAGTGCTGTTGCAGAGGGTTTAAAATAAAATGGCAGGGGGTTGGGAAACTGTGCAGGGAGACAGAGGAAAGGGAAGCAAGGATAGAAACAAAAGACAGGAAGGAGAAAAGCAAAAGTGGATGGCAGAGAAATCAAGGGTGTAAATCAAACAGGGCTACAGTAAATAATAATTCTAAAAGGTCTAAGAGTGTTAAAAAAACAAGCCTGAAGGCTTTGTGTCTTAATGCGAGGAGCATTCGTAATAAGGTGGATGAATTAGCTTTGCAAATAGAGGTAAATGGATACAATATAATTGGGATTATGGAGACATGGCTCCAGAGTGACCAAGGCTGGGAATTCAACATCCAAGGATATTCAATATTCAGGAAGGACAGGCAAAAAGGAAAAGGAGGTGGGGTAGCATTGCTGGTTAAAGGGGAGATTAACACAATAGTAAGCAATGATATTAGCTCTGATGATGTGGAATCTGTATGGGTAGAGCTGAGAAATACCAAGGGGCAGAAAACATTAGTGGGGGTTGTATACAGACCCCCAAACAGTAATGCTGAGGTTGGGGATGGTATTAAACGGGAAATTAGAGACGCGTGTAATAAGGGCACAGCAGTTATCATGGGTGACTTTAATCTACATATAGATTGGGCTAACCAAATTAGTAACAATACTGTGGAGGAGGAATTGCTAGAGTGTATACAGGTTGGTTTCCTGGACTAATATGTCGAGGAATCAACTGGAGATCAGGCCATCTTAGACTGGGTATTATGCAATGAGAAAGGATTAATTATCAATCTTGTTGTGCGAGGCCCCTTGGGGAGGAGAGATCATAATATGATAGAATTCTTCATTAAGATGGGGAGTGAAGCAGTTGACTCAGAGACTAGGGTCCTGAATTTAAATAAAGGAAACTATGATGGTATGAGGCGTGAGTTGGCTAGAATGGATTGGGGAATGTTACTTAAAGGTTTGACAGTGGATAGACAATGGCAAACATTTAAAGATTGCATGGATGAACTACAGAATTTGTTCATCCCTGTTTGGCATAAAAATAAAACAAAAAAGGTGACTCAACCGTGGCTAACAAGGGAAATTAGGGAAAGCATAAGATCCAAGGAGAGGACATATAAATTGGCCAGAAAAAACAACAAACCTGAGGATTGGGAGCAGTATAGGATTCAGCAAAGGAGGACAAAGGGATTAAATAAGAAGGGGAAAATAGAATATGAGAGTAAGCTTGCAGTGAACATAAAAACTGACCGTAAAAGCTTCTATAGATATGTGAAGAGAAAAAGATTGGTGAAGTCAAGCATAGATCCCTTGCAGTCAGAATTAGGAGAATTTATAATGGGGAACAAAGAAAGGGCAGACCAATTAAATACATGCTTTGGTTCTGTCTTCACAAAGGAGGACACAAATAACCTCCCAGAGATGTCGGGGAACATAGGGTCTAATGAGAGGGAGGAATTGAATGAAATCAGTATTTGTAAGAAAATGGTGTTAGGGAAATTGTTGGGATTGAAGGCCGATAAATCCCCAGGGCCTGATAATCTACATCCTAGGGTACATAAGGAAGTGGCCCTAGAAATAGTAGACGCATTGCTGGTCATCTTCCAAAATTCTATAGACTCTGGAACAGTTCCCATGGATTGGAGGGTAGCTAATGTAACCCCACTATTTAAAAAAGGTGGTAGAGAGAAAACAGGGAATTATAGACAGGTAAGCCTGACATCGGTAGTGGGGAAAATGCCAGAGTCCATTATAAAAGATGTAATAGCAGAGCACTTGGAAAACAGTGACAGGATCAGACAAATTCAAAATAGATTTACAAAAGGTAAATCACACTTGACTAATCTACTGGAATTTTTTAAGGATGTAACTGGTAGGATAGATAAGGGAGAACCAGTGGATGAGGTGTATTTGGACTTTCAGAAGGCTTTCGATAAGGTCCCGCATAAGAGATTAGCATGCAAAGTTAAAGCACATGGCATTGGGGGTAAGGTACTGACTTGGATAGAGAACTGATTGGCAGACAGAAAGCAAAGAGTTGGAATAAACGGGTCTTTTTCCGAGTGGCATGCAGTGACTAGTGGGGTACCGCAGGGATCGCTGCTAGGACCTCAGCTATTCACAATATATATTAATGACCTAGACGAGGGAACTAGATGTAATACCTCCAAGTTTGCAGATGACACAATGCTGGGTGGGCGTGTGTGCTGTGAGGAGGATGCAGAGAAACTCCAGTATGATTTGGACAGGTTGGGTGATTGGGCAGATGCATGGCAGATGCAGTATAATGTGAATACATGTGAGGTTATCCACTTTGCTGGCATAAACAGGAAGACAGATTATTATCTGAACAGCAATAGATTGGGAAAAGGGGAAGTGCATGGATTGGAGGGTAGCTAATGTAACCCCACTGTTTAAAAAAGACCTGGGTGTCCTTGTGCACCAGTCGCTGAAGGTAAGCATGCAGGTGCAGCAGGCAGTTAAGAAGGCAAATGGTATATCACAGAATCACAGAAACCCCACAGTGCAGATAGAGGCCATTTCGGCCCATCGAGCCTGCACCGACACATATCCCACCCGATCCCTGTAACCCCTACACCAACACATATCCCACCCTATCCCCGTAACCCCACATATTTAATCCCCCTAACACTAAGGGTCAATTTATCATAGCCAATCAACCTAACCCGCACATCTTTGGACTGTGGGAGGAAACCGGAGTACCCGGAGGAAACCCACGCAAACACGGGGAGAATGTGCAAACTCCACACAGACAGTCACCCGAGGCCGGATTCGAACCCGGGTCCCTGGCGCTGTGAGGCAACAGTGCTAACCACTACGCCACCGTGCTGCCTTCATGTATGTTGGCCTTCATAGCGAGAGGATTCGAGTACAGGAGCAAGGATGTCTTACTGCAGTTGTACAGGGCCTTGGTGAGACCACACCTTGAGTATTGTGTGCAGTTTTGGTCGCCTTATCTGAGGAAGGGTGTTCTTGCCATGGAGGGAGTGCAGCGAAGATTCACCAGACTGATACCTGGGATGGCAGGAATGAGGTATGAAGAGAGATTGGGTCGATTAGGCTTATATTCGCTAGAGTTTAGAAGAATGAGTGGGGATCTCATTGAAACTTATAAAATTCTAACAGGACTAGACAGAGGAAGGATGTTCCCAATGGCAGGAGAGTCCAGAACCAGGGGTCACAGTCTAAAGATAAGGGGTAAGCCATTTAGGACTGAGATGAGGAGGAATTTCTTCACCCAGGGAGTGGTGAACCTGTGGAATTCTCTACTACAGAAGGCAGTTGAGGCCAATTCATTAAATATATTCAAGAAGGAGTTAGATATAGTTCTTAAGGCTAAAGGGATTTAGGGATATGGGGAGAAAGCAAGCAGGGACAGGGTACTGAATTTGGATGATCAGCCATGATCTCATTAAATGGCAGAACAGGCTCAAGGGGCCGAATGGTCTACTCCTGCTCCTATCTTCTATGTTTTTATGACTGGGCTGGTTGTGTCCGGGTGGCCCGTCTGGTTTCATTCTTATTAAAGGACATTAGTGAACCAGATAGATTTTTACGATAATCCGATAGTTTCATGGTTACCATTACTGATACTAGCTTTTTATTCCAGATTTATTTAATTAACTGAATTAATTCCCCAGCTGCTGTGGTAGGATTTGAACTCACATTTCTGGATCATTAGTCCAGGCTTTTACTGGATTATTAGCCCAGTGACATTACCACTACGCTACCGTTTCCTATTATACATCAAAAGATAATCACCAGTGTTTATCCAGTATAGCATCCAAGGAACCAGATTAGCTGTCAACTCAGCATCAGTAGCAGCCTTCACCCACCCTGGCATGGACCTACATGGGTCAACAGAACTTTGAATTCTTCCCCATTGGTGAAAAAGTAGCCCTCAGTTTCCTGACACAGCCCTGCATGGCATCAATACAGCTTCCAGCTCAAGCCCAGTATTGAAGCACCAGCCTCCTGCATCACTGACACAGAATTAATTAGAACTAGCATAGGTTTCAACTGTGCAACAGTATATTACGGACCATTCCCTCCAATGGTTCCCAGGAGATCTTATGGAGCAAACATATTCCATCCATTTAATGGTTGGTTAATCCCTCCCAAACCCTTAAAAAATTTATAAGAAAAATATAAATGATATATAAATAGAAACTACATGGTATCAAATAAATATACTACTTTTAGCAAAATTGAAATGCCTTAATTCTACTTGTGTTTAAGAGTTGATTACAAAGAATTGAAAGAGGAAATTTCTCCCTGGTAACATAAAATATTAACTAAGCGGAGCAGAAAACATTTGTTGAATTCTTCCAGCATAAGTCGTAATGCACATCATACCCAATTCTTCTTTACTTTTGATTATTCAGCAGTTCTGAAATATTTAAGGCAAGCATATTTTATGCCAGCTTTGTTATTTCCCACTTCAGAAGAAATCCCATTTTATATTTTTCACTGATTTCTGTAATCTAAGGGGAGAAATCACACAACTCTTCATCCCTGTTAACATCCCCTGAGGTTTCCAATATACCTTCCTCGGTTAGAAATTTTTGCTTTGAATTTGGTTCGCGCTGGCTCGCACAAACTGCGCACAAAGAACTATCACTGCTTCAGAATGGGTAGGTCTGAGGCAACCCAAAATTGGGCCTCCAGCCTTGAATAAAAGAGACCAGTGAACGCATGCTGGGCTTCCCCAGGCAGCTCGCCGGTAAATTTGTATTTCAGACCACTGCATTGCTGACAGCAACCCTCAGGTCCTCGAAGGGTGGGGGGAGGGAGACGATTGGGAGGTGGGGGGTGGGGAACAATTGGGAGAGAAAGTGAAGTGTTCAGGAGGGAGGAGAGCAGGAGCTGGCAACAGCCTTTAGCACTGCAGTGGAGGATGCATGGAGCACCGCTGAATCACCTGGCTCCACATTCAAGTATTTTCAACAAACCCACTGTGTTAGTGGCAGCCTGCAGTGGTCCCTTTAAGGACTGCTGGTTAGGCCACATGTAGACCATCGCCAGTTACCTTCAGGGCAGCCCAATTTTGCAAAGGGGGCCTCAAACAGACATTCAGCCCTTTATTCCCATATGCATAAGTCCTAACCACTATTTCAGATTTGGGCCTGGACGCCTCTTTTTCTTCCTTTGCCAATATGATAGGCACTTCTGGTGCGGAATGTGCGCATGCGCATTTCGCCCAGCATATTGGTTATTTTGGCGTCCATTTTACTCCTGTAATGCAGGCGCGGCGCCATCCAATTATATTTCTACAGCTGTTGAACAGATCTACTTGTGTATTCTGTAGGTGGTTTGTTTTGGTGGTTCGAATCACCCCTCCTACTTAGTTCTATATGACAGGAATTACGGTGAACAGGATTGGGACACAGACAAGCTTTTCAGACTCAACCGTGTGGTGTTTAATAAGGTTAACACACACACCCGGCTCCAGTACGTAAAATGCCTGGTGGTGTAAAACAAACAGTACAACTGTGGTGTATGTAACCTGTTCCACCTTAAGAGAACTTAAGCCTGTTCCACCTTAAGAGATGTACTACTTTCTCTGGCTGCTGTATACGTAATACCGGTGGTGACCACCGGTATATAAGTACTGTGTAGTGATATTGTATTTAGTATAGTCCTGACCTCCAACTAGTAAAGACCTGTTGAACTTTATTCTTGTAGTCTGTGTCAGTAATTAATCTTAATACAACTGGAACACACAGACTTAACAACAACAAGCACGGTGGCATAGTGGTTAGCACTGTTGCCTCACAGCACCAGGGACCCGGGTTCGAATCCGGCCTCGGGTGACTGTCTGTGTGGAGTTTTCACATTCTCCCCGTGTTTGCGTGGGTTTCCTCCGGGTGCTCCGGTTTCCTCCCACAGTCCAAAGATGTGCGGGTTAGGTTGATTGGCTATGATAAATTGACCCTTAGTGTTAGGGGGATTAAATACGTGGGGTTACGGGGATAGGGTGGGATATGTGTTGGTGTAGGGGTTACAGGGATCGGGTGGGATATGTGTTGGTGCAGGCTCGATGGGCCGAAATGGCCTCTATCTGCACTGTGGGGTTTCTGTGATTCTGTGAATACAACTTGGCTCGTCAAACAGGCCCCTGTCTCGTATTAAGACGCCTTAAGATCACACTGCGTTACATACAGAGTATAAAATACACACATAACACTCCCACTAGACCCCTCTGGATTGGTTGGGACAAACAACACCCCCTCACACAGTACCGGTGGTCTTAAGGATGCGTGGGCTTGGACAATGCTCACCCCGATTGTCCGTTTTCTTGCTCGCTGCTCCCCTGTGTCTCCTGTTCCGCATCGCCGATGCAGTATCCAAGTCCCAGTTTCGAGGTTCGTTCATACAGTTGAAGAGCAAGGCGAAGCTCTTGTCACTCGTAGTGGTTTCGAGCAAGCAAGAGAGAGAGCGAATGGCCAAAGCTGCCTTCTCTATATCCTAAAAGTTCATTCAGGTCTGTGTAGTTGCAGTGATGTCTTTTTAATCACCCTTCTTTGTCTTCTTTGTCTGGTTTCCTGCCTTTTGGGACTATCCCATCTAGGTGCTGGTATTAATGACAGATGATGTGCCGCACTTCTCACCTGATCCTGGATTAAGTGGCTTCCCATTAATTTACAATGGCCCTCTTTTGTCCAGTTCCCGCCTTTCCGGGCTATCTCATCTAGGTGCTCATCACCGTATGAGTCACCTACCCAGACCCATTGTCTTCCCAGAGAATTCTGTCTGGCCAGGCATTCTCCCATAATTAGTTTGTAGGCCTGGCTGGAATCTCCTGTCCATCACGAGCACCTGGGCCCCTCCCATCTTCACCAAACAGGCTGTTGATCAAATCAGCAGTAACAGTCATTCAAAATGTCCGATACAAAAAAAAATCCTTGTGGCCTGCGTTGATGCTTACATTATCTTATGTATTTATCTTCCCCCATTAATAATCTCATTGCAGCACATTGTAATTAATGGTGGTATCTGCTGGTTTCAAATAAAATATTGCAGTCATTTATGACTTAGTTGAAGATACCATAAGAAAAATCTCCAGTTTCACAGATAATACCAAAACAGATCAAACAATGCAGAGAAATTAAACCAGATTCAGATCTTTTAGGTAACTGGGCCAAGAGATGACAGATGCAGTTCAATGTGAACAGTGTAAATAATTAAAATGGTAGAAAGGAACAGTTGTATATCATGTTGATCAGGCAAGAGATCCTGATAGTAAAAGGGTAGTCAAAGGAAGGGTGGGGCTGATTAGGACCAAAAAGGAGATTTTCTTGTGGAAGCAGAGGTACTAAATGAGTACTTTGCATCAGTCTTCACCAAAGAAGAGGATACTGCCCATGTCACAGTAAACAAGGAGGTAGTAGAGAAATTGGATAAGATAAATATAGATAAAGAGGAGGTACTTAAAAAGTTGGCAGCGCTCAAAGTTGAAAAGTCACCCGGTCTGGATGGAATGCATCCGAAGTTGCTGAGGGAAGTAAGGGTGGAAATTGTGGAGGCTCTGACCACAATCTTCCAATCCTCCTTGGATATGGGAGTGGTGTCAGAGGACTGGAGGATTGCAAATGTTATGAACCTGTTCAATAAAGGAGAGAGGTGGGACCACTGCTCTTTTTGCTCTTTTTGATATGTATAAATGACCTGGACTTGGCTATACAGGGCATAGATGAAACTTAACTCAGAAATGTAGTAAACAGTGAGGAGGATAGTTACAGACTTCAGGACATAAACTGATGAGATGGGCAGACACATGGCAGATGAAATTTAACGCAGAGAAGTGCGAAGTGATTCATTTTGGTAGGAAGAATGAGGAGAGGCAATATAAACAGAATGGTACAATTCTAAAGGGGGTGCTTGAACAGAGAGACGTACATAAGTTTTTCAACATGGCAGGATAAGTTGAGAAGGCTGTTAAAAAGGCTTACAGGATCCTGGGCTTTATAAATAGATGCACAGAGTACAAAAGCAAGGAAGTTATGCTAAACCTTTATAAAACACTGGTTACCAATGTCCATGTTAAGCAGCGTGGCCACCCGCGCAGGTCGCTTGCCGGCTTTACAATAGGAGAAACCACGCATGCGCAGAAATTTGAATGGTCCGCGCAGCCCGTTAATTCTGGGCACCATACTTTAAGAAGGATGTCAAGGCCTTAGAGGGGGTGCAGATGAGATTTACTAAAATGGTACCAGGGATGAAAGACTTCAGTTACATGGAGAGACTAGAGAAACTGGAGTAGTTGTCCTTAGAGCAGAGAAGGTTAAGGGGAGATTTGATAGAGGTGTTCAAAATTATGAAGAGTTTTGATATTATAAATATGGGGAAACTGTTTCCAGTGGGGTTGGTAACCAGACGACACAGATTTAAGGTAATTGCCAAAAGAATCAGAGGCAACGTGAGGAAAAAATTGTTTACACAGCGAGTTGTTGTGATCTGGAATGCACTGCCTGAAAGGGTGGTGGAAGCAGATTCAGTGGTAACTTTCAAAAGGGAATTGGATAAATACTTGAAGTGGAAAAAATTACAGAGATAGGGGGAGTGGGACTAAATGGGTAGCTCTTTCAAATTGCCAAGGCAGGCACGATGGGCCGAATGGCCTCCTTCTGTGCTGTATCATTCTATGATTCTATGATTCTAAGCAATCTAGGGATTCTAGGGAAGCAAAAATTCAAAATTTGCAAATATATAATCAATAAATCTGCTGATCTTTTGTGGATATCCAACTAGTTCCTATTTAATTATTGACTGGTTAATGTAAGAAATGCCTTGGCTACTATGTTAGCCATATTGTGCACTTACACTAATTTAGGTGTCACAAATCATATGGAAAAACAACAACAACAACAACTGTTGTGTATGTACCTTTAAGAGAATAACTGGTCCCAGACTGCAGTACCGGCAGTGACCACCCCTGTGTAAAAGGAGCTAGTGAGCCTCTGTTTGTTAGTTTTCACTATTGACTTCCACCAGTAAAGACTTGTTGTTTTCACTCCTGCTGGTCCGTGTTTCAATCATTCACGGACTTAACACTGGCGACGAGTAAGAAACGAACTTACCTGCAACTCGGCAGCACCTCAGACGACGTTGTTGAAGGTCGGAGCCAGAAGAAAAAAAAAAAATTGAGTCCAAAGAAACTCGAGAAACGGGCGTCGACCGCCAATCATCGGTTTGAAAACTTGCAGGAGAGACTGTCAAGAGCCAGGTTCGGTTCACCAGTCTGTGGTTTCCCAGCTAGTCGGGCTGGTGGCAGGTAGTGCTCTGATCCTTCCTGGGCTGCGGTGGGCTGAAGCTCGATCGGGTGGCTTTTCAACGGGGCCGGGCAGCGAGTCGGGAGGCAAAGAGAGAGAGAGAGGGTGGAGCACACAGGGCGCGGCCGGTGCTTCAAAGCCGGGCAGCGTTCGGACCTAAGAAGAGGGAGGGAAGTGTCCCAGAGGGTCCGCTGCACGACGGGATAATAATAAAAGAAAAAGAATCAATATTTAACGCGCAAGAAACCATGGAAAGCAGCGCTAACAACAGCGGGTAAGAAGGCAAAGCACGGGAGGCGCCATTTTGTTAAATTGGGGAAGAAGGCAAAGCGCGGGAGGAGCCATTTTAGATTTGCAAGATGCCGAAGACTGGCTGTATCACTGCTTTTGATAATACATTAGAGGACTGGACCACGTATGTGGAAAGAGTCGAGGTATATTTCGAGGCAAACGAAATAGCGGAGGGGAAAAAGGCATCGATATTGCTAAACTTAATGGACGCTAGAACGTACGGCCTATTGCGGGACCTGATTACTCCAGCCAAACCGAAGGCGAAGAGTTTTAACGAAATTGTTGCTGTCCTACAGGAACACTTAAACCCTGCACCGCTGTTGATAGCAGAAAGATTTAAATTCCACAGGAGAACTCAGCACAAAGATGAGAGCAATGCTGAGTATCTTACGGAACTACGCAAGCTATCAAAGCACTGCCAGTTCGGAGCAGGACTGGCAGATACCCTACAGGACAAATTTGTCTGTGGACTCCTGAGTGAAGGAACACAGAAGAAGTTACTCTCAGAAAAAGAGCTGACGCTAGATAAGGCTTTCAGCGTGGCAGTATCATATGAAGCAGCAGCCAGGGGAGCTGCAGAAATTCAACAAAAACCAAAGGAATACGGCACCCATGAAATGACACGGGGATTTGCAAAATGTTATCGCTGCGGCAGAACTAACCATGACCAGAAGGACTGCTGGTCCAAAGACAAAATATGCAGACAATGCGGGAAGATTGGACACATTGCATGAGTTTGCAGGTCTGGGAAGAAGACCAGCGACAACAAAAAGGCTACTAAGGAACCGTACAAGAAAGTACAAAAGATGACGGACAGTAGTTCCGAAGACCAGATGAGCGATAGTGAACCCGAGAACAGGAGACTAAGCTGTCTCAAACTTCACAATGTAATCGCAAAAGAGGATCACCGAACCATTTGGGTCACCCTCACGATAGCAGGGTCCCAAGTTAAAATGGAATTGGATACAGGATCAGCGCTAACCGTCATGAATCGACGAGACTACGAGCGGCTATTTTCACACATACCCTTGAGAGAGACATCCATCGTCTTGACGACGTATACGGGGCAAAAAGTATACCCCAGAGGAAAAATAAGGGTGCCTGTCGAATACAATGGCAAGAAAATATGGAAATTGTATCTCTACATACTGCCAAATGGTGGACCACCATTATTGGGATGGGAATGGATTAGGAAGATAAACTTAGATTGGCATTCCATTCATGCAATGACGGTGGACGGTAAAAAAGATGAAGACGTCACTCCTGGACGATTGTCAACAATCTTAGCTAACGCCAAAGAGGTATTTCAACAAGAACTGGGCACGCTTAAAGGCGTAACCGCCTCGATAAAAATAGAAGAGAATGCAGTTCCCAAGTTTTTCAAAGCAAGACCGGTACCATATGCAATTCGCCCAGCCGTCGAGGCAGAGCTGGAGAATCTGGAGAAGGCGGGCGTGTTGTCTAAGGTTGACTGGAGCGAGTGGGCGACACCCATCGTTCCTGTCATGAAGAAAACGTTAAGCAATAAGTCCGGAGAGCCAAGGAAGATTTGCATCTGTGGGGATTTCAAGGTGACGGTGAACCCTGTCCTTCACACAGTACAATATCCTCTTCCAAGGATAGAAGACATCTTCGCCTCACTGTCTGGAGGGAAGCGTTTTACAAAAATTGACCTAGCACAAGCATATTTGCAGATGGAGGTTGAAGAGTCCTCTAGGAAGTATCTCACGATAAACACTCACAAAGGTCTTTACCAATATCATCGATTGGTATTCGGAGTAGCATCGGCTCCGGCGATATGGCAAAGAGCGATGGAACAAGTCCTGCAAGGGATTCCGGGGACTCAGTGTTACTTGGACGACATCCTTGTAACAGGTGAAGATGACAGTGAACACCTTAACAACCTAGAACAGGTGCTCACTAGACTACGGGAACATGGGCTGCAAGCCAACCGCCCCAAGTGCGAATTTTTTAAGAAACAGATGTCGTATTGTGACCACGTGATTGATGAAGAGGGGTTACATAAGTCCCCTGACAAAATTGAAGCGGTTGTTAAGGCCCCAGCGCCTGAAAATGTGTCGCAACTGAGGTCATTCCTCGGGTTGGTGAATTACTATCATAAGTTTTTGCCGAATTTGTCGACAATTCTGCACCCACTGAACGCCCTGCTACGAACGGGGGTAGCATGGAAATGGAATGATGATTGTAAGCGTGCTTTTCAGAAGAGTAAAGACTTAATCACTTCAAGGGAAGTATTGGCTCACTACAACCCAGCACTGCCAATCAGGCTGGCGTGTGATGCGTCTCCCTGCGGCATTGGGGCGGTACTGTCACATAAATTCCTTGATGGTTTAGAGAGGCCGATAGCTTTTGCGTCACGCTCGTTAACTTCTGCCGAGCGTAACTACTCCCAGATTGACAGAGAGGCCCTCAGCCTAGTGTGGGGGGTGAAGAAGTTCAATCACTATCTGCACGGTCAAAAATTTACTCGACTAACCGATCATCAACCTCTTGTCTCCATTTTCAACCCTCAGAAGGGCGTACCGATAATGACGGCACAACGGCTGCAGAGATGGTCCCTTTTCCTAGGGGCATACCAATATGACATCGAGTACAAAGGAACTAAACTGCATGGAAATGCTGATGGATTGTCACGACTACCGTTGCCGACGGTGGAAGAAGAAGACCTTGCAGTGGATCCAATGGAGTTATTCCACTCGACCATAGTCGAATGTCTCCCTGTGACGAATGCAAACATAGAAAAGGAAACACGGAATGACCCGACACTATCACGGGTCTATGATTTAACGGTGAAGGGATGGCCAGCACATGGCGAACCACTGCTGCCAGCATTCTCGCCGAGAAGAGAACAGCTGTCAGTGTGCAGAGGAACCTTGATGTGTGGATCCAGAGTAGTAATTCCACCTAAGTTGATGGATAGAGTACTCAATGAGCTTCATGAGGGTCATCTGGGTGGGGTAAAAATGAAGAACTTAGCCAGAGCGTTTGTGTGGTGGCCGGGAATCGATAGAGAAATCGAAGAGATGACCAAGAGCTGTGCAGGATGCCAGAAGGTCCAAAACGCCCCACCACAAGCTCCTCTGCATCCATGGGAGTGGCCCTCATCTCCATGGCAACGGGTGCACATTGATTTTGCTGGTCCCTTCATGGACTCGATGTTTTTAATTGCGGTGGATGCACATTCAAAGTGGCCAGAGGTAATAAAAATGTCCTCAACCACCACGGAAAAAACTATCACAGTTTTGCGAACCATATTCGCCAGGAATGGGCTGCCTGAACAGATTTGCTCTGACAATGGACCACAGTTTGTGTCTGAAGAGTTCCGGAGGTTCTTAAAGAACAATGGCGTTAAGCATTACACATCTGCCCCATATCATCCAGCCACTAATGGATTGGCCGAGAGGTTTGTCCAAACATTCAAGAAGGCTATCAAGGCAATGTGTAATGAAGATATACCCCTACAACACAAGGTGGACAACTTCTTGTTTGCCTACCGGAATGCGACACATGCGGTTACCAACCAAACTCCAGCCATGATGTTCTTCAATCGAAGACTACGATGCCGCTTGGATTTGGTTAAGCCAAACGTCCGAAGAGATGTGGAGAACAGGCAGTTTCAGAATATGAATGAAAGGCCGACCAGGAGTTTTAAGACAGGTCAACCAGTTTTGGCTCGGGACTACCGCACTGAGAAATGGCAGCCAGGAACGATTTGTACATGACAAGGACCTCTCATGTATACCGTGGACGTTGGGGAGAGCATTGTAAGACGCCATGCTGACCAGATTCTAGTGTCACTGGAAAACATCAACTCCACACCACGATCTGATACACCTGGTAATGAAATTGACGTTCCAATTGCAGCTACCGCAGAACCGGTAATATTGGAAGCAGATGAACCAAACAAAGACATTGATCCCGACGCAACATTGCCCGAAGAACCTGATACCCCAAAGAGGCATTATCCAGACAGAATCAGGAAACCTCCTCAAAGACTGAACTTATAATTGCTTAAACTTAACCAATGTATCTAGCAACAGTAATTGTGATTGTAATTCGTTATCATTTAGTTGTTAAATGAATGTTATGTACTGTTTATCTAAAAGGGAAGGAATTGTTGTGTATGTACCTTTAAGAGAATAACTGGTCTCAGACTGCAGTACCGGCAGTGACCACCCCTGTATAAAAGGCGCTAGAGAGCCTCTGTTTGTTAGTTTTCACTATTGACTTCCACCAGTAAAGACTTGTTGTTTTCACTCCTGCTGGTCCGTGTTTCAATCATTCACGGACTTAACAACAACATGTATATATATAGAGCCTTTAACATAGTAAAACGTCCCAAGACGCTTCACAGGAGCATTATCAAACAAAATTTGACACCGAGCCACATAAGGAGATATTGGCCTGTATTTTCAGATGCCTATGGGTGTGTACGGGCTGTGTACACATCCGTAGGGACCTCGGAAATGCTGGTTTCAGGCATGCGATGCCTGCCCTGGAGAAGGGCCTCTGCGGGTGGAGAGTTCCGCTTTCTGCAGAACCTCTGCCCACTGAAAACCTTTAAAAATCTTATGCCTGGTAAAAGCAGACATAAGGCCTGCTTTTACCAGCATAAGAGTTGAAAAAAAGTACAAACATTTTTTTTTCACTCCTCTATAATTTTAAAATACTTTTAAAAAGGTAAGTTTATGTTTAGCCCCGTAAAAAACTTCAATTATATTTTTCAAAAAATTTAATTTTTGTTTAAAATATTTAATTTAATGTAATTTTAAGTAACTTTAAAAATGTGATGGTTTTTTAAAAATGTATTTAATGTTTTAGTGTATTTTTGGGGTGATCCCCATTCATATATTTGACAGGTCTATCTGTCAAAAGTATGACGGGAGATTCCCTTCTCCTATTGGTTGGCCTGGCCCACATGATCCCAGGGACGTTTGCGAACTGCCTGCGCCCCTGGGATACGTGGGCCCCAGCACATTTCGACTGTGGGGAGGCTCAGGAGTGGAAGTGTCCGGGCCTCGGGAGCCCTCAAGTAAGTTCGTAGATTTTTTTCCGATAGGAGGCCTCTGCAAGCAGGAAGCCTCCTATCGGAAATTACGGGCCATTAGGGCAGATGACCAAAAGCGGGTCAAAGAGGTAGTTTTTAAGGAGCGTCTTAAAGGAGGAAAGAGAGGCGGAGAGGTTTAGGGAGGGAATTCCAGAGCTTCGGGCCTCGGCAGCTAAAGGCACGGCCGCCAATGATGGAGCGATTGAAATCGGGGATGCGCAAGAGGCCAGAATTGGAGGAGTGCAGAGATCTCAGAGGGTTGTGGGGCTGGAGGAGGTTACAGAGCTAGGGAGGTCTCCTTGGAACAAGTTGGGATATGATTAGCCCACTCATAAATAACAGAAATAATTCTACGGTATATAATAAGATCACTGGATAGTGACAATTAAATAATTCAAATTCAAAATATACAGCCAAGACATAAGTGAAATAACTTCCAAGAATACTTGGATGCTCTGTAGGAGGCTCTGAAGACCATATGAACCAGGCTTTCATCATGATATCCTTTCATTTTCAAAAATCAGATTTTACCAAATGTTTGAATAGCTATATGGGGCACTGCCATTTCCTTTCCCAATTTGAATTATTTAGTTTCCACTATCCACTGATCTGGTTATATACCTTAGAATTGTTTCTGTGGTTTATGAGTAAGCTAATTATATCCCAACTTGTTCCAAGGCGACCTCATATAATCTGAATTGAACTGTTCTATTAGAAATCTCACTAAGTTTGCAAAGTATTACCACCAGGTCCGGATCTTCAACCGCATAGTGGCATTGTAATTGTAACTGTTTTAACCGAGTGCGTTTCCTTCCCCTTATAGGAAGGATTAAATTATATTGTCAAATTGTTTTACTGATATTACAATCAATATCTTGGAGTATGATAAGTGGGTTGATGTGCCAACTGTGATATAATTTTCATTTTAACATTTCTATTTGACTCGACAAGGACATTGGAAGGGCTAACCAACCCTTAAATTTTGTGAAGTTTCTTTTCACCAATGATTATTTGCAAAAGAGTTCCTGGATCCCCAACTTTTAGCCGTTTTACATTTTCATCCTTCTGGTTATTTGAAAAGCATCCTGTGTGGGAGCCCATGAAAAGCAATTCCTGAGCATGACCAATGATTTAAACTTATACAAAATTTACTCTCCCTTCTGGCTCAGAAGGTTGTGGGCTCAAGCTCTGCTCCAGGACCCAAGTACATAATCCAGACTGGTATTCCAGTGCAGTACTGAAGAAGTGCTACATTGTCAGAGGTTCTTTCCTTTGGATAAGACAATAACCCGAGGTCTAATGAAAGGTCATTGACCTGAAATGTTAACTCTGTTTCTCTCTCCACAAATGCTGCTTGACCTGCTGAGTATTTCCAGCATTTTCTGTTTATATTATAATAAACCGAGGCCCTGGCTGCCTGCTTCAGTTGGATGATAAACGTTGCTTTTATATTGTTATCAGTTCCTGGAGTCGGCACCAACCCAACGTAAGTCTGCCAGTTCACTAAGGCCAGCATCCATGAAGACGCACTTTGGTAACCAGTAGTGCAAGAAATCCACTAGCAACAAGATAAAAGCAGCTAAGGGTCCTATGTGCTGTTTGAAGAGCAGGGAGTCCTCCAAGCTTCCTGTCCAACACTCCTCCCTCAACCAACATCACACCATCAAAAACAGACTAACTGGCCATTCATCTCATTGCTGCTTGTGGGATCTTGCTGTGTGCAAAATGGCTCAGTTGCTCTAATTTGTTACATGTGAAATGCTTTGAGGTATTTTGGAAGGAAGCATAAAGAGTCCAGGAAATATTTGATGATGGAAGTAGACCTCATAATCCATGCTATTGCCAACTACACTTGTGGATTTTAGGGTCTAATTTCCTCAAATTCAATGGATTACAATGTTATGTTCTCCAGTGAACAAGCTGTCCTCTATACAACCCAATGCACTACCCTCTGTGGACTTCAATGCTCTACCCTCGATAGAGATGTCCATAGAATCATAGGAGTTTACGGCACAGAAGGAGGCCATTCAACCCATCGTGTCTGTGCCGGCCAAAAAAGAGCTATCCAGCCTAATCCACTTTCCAGCTCTTGGTCCATAGCCTTTAGATTACGACACTTCAAGTGCACATCCAAGCACTTTTTAAATGCAATGAGGGTTTCTGCCTCTACCACCCTTTCAGGCAGTGAGTTCCAGACCCCACCACCATCTGGGTTAAAAATTTCTCCTCAACTCCCCTCTAATCCTTCTACCAATTACTTTAAATCTATGCCCCTGGTTATTGATCTTTCTACTGAGGGAAATCCAATCCATCTAGGCCCCTCATAATTTTATACACCTCAATTAAATCTCCCCTCAGCCTCCTCTGTTCCAAAGAAAACAACTCCAGCCTATCCAATCTTTCCTCACAGCTGAAATTCTCCAGTCTTGGCAACATCCTTGTAAATCTCCTCTGTATCCTCTCTAATGCAATCACATCTTTCCAATAATATGATGACCAGAACTATACGCAGTACTAGCTGTGGCCTAACTATTGTTTTATACACTTCTAGAATAACCTCCCTGCTCTTATAATCTATGCCTCGGTCAATAAAGGAAAGTATCCCCTGTGCCTTCTTAACCACATTACCTACCTGTACTGCTGCCTTCAGGGATCTGTGGACATGCACTCCAAGGTCCCTCTGTTCCTCTACACTTCTCAGTAACCTACCATTTATTGGCCCAGAAATTCGGGTTGGCGGCTTCCCGCGGGTGCAAGCCTCCGACCTGCACTTACCTAGCGCGCCAGCCGTTGAGCTGTGGGTCCGCGTGGGATTCCGATCCTGGGCTTCCTCCAACTGCCGGCGCGCAGTGCTTGCGTATCCCAGGGGCACAATTAATTCGATGCGTCCCCTGGGATCACGTGGGCCATGGAGAGCCAATGGTAGCAGGGAATGCTTCATTCATAAAATTGGCAGGAAGAGCTGTCAAAACTATAAATACTATATGCCCCAAAACATCACTAAAACTTCAAATAAATTTTTAAAAATCACATTTTTAAAATAACTATAAATTACTTAATAACTATTTTAAACAATAATTTAAATTTTTGAAAAAATTAATTACATTTTCGAACAGGGCTAAAAATAAACTTACCTTTCTTTAAAGTATTTAAAAATAATAAACCTGTGGAAAAAATGTTTTAATTTTAATTAATTCACCACTTACCTTGTTAAAAGCAGGCCTTGTGCCTGCTTTTTACATGTGTAACTCCTGGAGACTTACCCTCCCAGAGAAACCTGGGGAAAAAACGTAAGTTCCATGCGCACGCGCTGCCTCTCCGGCGTACGCGTTCGACCTCTGAACCCCTTCCTTTAAGGGAAGGGAAGTTCCGATTTCCCGCGCATGCACAGTGCATGCACGAAACCGGCACTTGCGTTGGGCCTACGTGTGAGTACCCCGTGCATACTCACCCATGGAGACCCGAATTTCTGGGCCAATTTGTATTCCCTTGCCTTATTAGCCCTCCCCAAATGCATTACCTCACACTTCTCTGGATTGAATTCCATTTGCCACTTTTCTGCCCACCTGATCAGTCTATTGATATCTAACAAATCTATTACTGATAATAATATTGTGAAAATCAATACAATTTGGTTTTGGCATAAAATCAGAATAATGCAAAAATGGATAAAAAGTATGTTCTGTGTTAGTTTGTGTTTTTTCCCTGAAAAAGAATACAGCATTAAGGTCTTAAATGAATGGACACTTCAATAAAATTAGCTCCAAAGCTACAATTGATGACAAATAGAACACTTAGTGGAATATAGTCGATAGCCCCTGAAAACGCGCGTGGGTATCGCAATGCACGATTAGCCCACGCCTGTTGAGTCCGATGCAGGCAGCACGTAAACATTATGCTGCCTGCTAATTTAAATGATAGTAGCATGCAGCACAGCACTGAACGCGATGTTGAGTAGCTGCACGCCTCAGCAGGTGGCCCAAGTTCGTGCCCCACTTAAAGCTAGCCTGCACTACTTAAAGCCAGCATGAACCTCTCAAAGGGGAGGTGCATTCTGGCTGGAGCAGGTGCTGGAAGAAGACATTCCGAGCAAGAAGAAGATATACTAATGGCACAAAAGGGGAGAGAGCAGGCTCTAAGATTTTCCGATGCAGCACTGGAGGCCTTGGTGCAGATGGTGGACGGGAGGAGAGAGGTCCTCTATCCACAGGGAGCCAGGAGACCCTCCAGACAAACTGTGAGAAGGGAATGGGAGCAGATAGCCATTGCAGTCAATGCCAGCAGTGTAGCCCTAAAAACCTGGATGCAGTGCCGCAAGAAGTTTCATGACCTCACACGAGTGGTCAAGTTCAGTGAATTCATCTTCAAATGCCATATCCTTACAACTGAACCACAAGGCTCAGACACTGCTCAATTCACCACCAACCTCCACACTCTTCACTCACCTACCAACAATCGCTATCAATCACAACTCATACCTCACATTCATAACTTTACCTCACCCTCACACACTTAGCACTGCTGCAAGACTCACATCCGCATCGCACAGCTTGCACACACTGCCAGCTATTCAACCATGACAGGCACATCACCCAAACACATTGCACCGCACTCAGTAACACACTTCCCTCTCTCTTGCAGGACAAGGTGGCTCATAATCGGAGGCAGCAAGGGGTGCCCGCAGGGAGACAGGTGCGCTTGCATGACCTAACCCCCATGAAGGAGACAGTGCTGGCGATTATTGGAACAGTCATCGTTGAGCCTGTGGCCAGCGGCGGATGACAGATGACAGTATCCTCATACCTAATCCTCTTTCCCAAATCCCACTTCCCCCTGATCCCACAGTCTCTTCTGATTTACAAGCTGCAGATGGTGTAAGCATGCAAGAACTGCACTGTCACTCGATTCTGTGGCAAGACAGAATGAAATGTATTCACTTCTCTTGGCCTACAGAGCCTCAGTGACCTCCCTTGTGCAACAGTGCACAGCAAACTGGAAAAGGTTGGAAATATCCCCTTCTCCAGCCTGGAAGGATCCCAACGCATAAAAACTTAAGGCCACGCTCACCTTCACAGCGACTGGCAATGCTGTCCTTGCCTGCTCTGAGGCTACAGGTCTGCCTGCAACAGGTGTCAGATTTCAGTGAGCAGCTCCTTAGTGTAGCGAAGATGTCACATGCACTGTTCCTCTCTGAGGTTGAGGTAGGAAAATTGCTCTCTGAAGATCCTGGGTGGATATGGCCTCCTGCTGAGAGCCCTTCTCCCCCTCCTCCCTCTTTGAGCAGCTTGTCTTCCTCTGTGTCACCTCTACACATTCTCCCTTTCATGCTGCAGGCCAAGGGGGATACAAACTGCAGCACCCATGTCTGAGAGCAACTGGTCTGAGCAGAAGCCTTGAAGTAAGCTGCCACACCACTCCCTGGAGACCTCAGCAACTTCAAATCAGATAACAAACCACCAAACACTTCTACAAACTCACCAATTGCCAGTAGAAATCAATCAGCAACTAACCTGAAAGCAGGTGATGATCCCTTTAAATAGCATTGGTGGGGGGTGGGGGAGGGGGTGGATTTCTTCCTGCTACTGAATGCATGTTCAACTGTGCGTCTTTAAGAGAGGGCATTAGCTGGAACATTCAGGTCGAAAATGGCAGCGCTAACTTCAAATCAGTGTTACAGGCTGACTGACGTCATGATCTGCCTACTCTGCATTCTTCCGGCGCATGCTCCCAGTGCCCGTGCTAACGACCTCACTAAAAGTGTGTCCGGCGGGGACCAACACCAGAAGGTTGCCCGCGTGGCACAGACGCCAATTTGAACCTAAAACAGCACCCGTAGCGCCAAAAAAAGAGGCATTACAGAGCCAAATTTTGCAGCGCTAGTCTTCTTCACAGTGGAAGCTGAATGCCTGAGTATTGTAATAAGAAGATAAGAAAACGGATACATTTTTATTAGATGGTACTGACATTCCTCAAACCATGATTCAATCAGTGATGGGGCTGGGCATTCATTTGAATTCAATTTTTACACTATGTAAGCTTGTGGGGTTTCGAACCATCCACTGATTGTACTGAGTTACTGTTGAGGGCAAGGATGAAAAGCTCAGCAGGACATCTGATCAGTTCAAACTTGCTGATGGATCTTGCTTTCGTTTTGTGGTAAACAAGATACAAGATTTGATGCTAACACTGGGTGTCAAGTAGAAAAATGTTCCATATCTCAGCACTGCGATTGCACCTCTGTATGATCACGTGCCCGCACACATTGTCACAGTCCTATTATTAGTCTTAAATGAAATAGGTTGGTGGAGGAACGAGTGCACAGTGAAGCATGCATGTTCCTGTCAGTGCTCAGCTTACTGTGTTTTGAACAAAGCACAGATTGGATACCTTTGTTCACAAATGCAGCCAGCATCATTACAGTCTGCTCACAGCCAATAGTAACAAGGCTCAAAGCTATTTTGATAAATGACCACAGGATCTTCTGTATTTCCAAAAATCTCCAAGGATTTCAATCAAATTTGTTGCGCTTACTCTCTGTGCAACTTTTGACTGCTGGACACAATTTAATTTGGTGATTCTGTCTAAACAGGTTTGTCAGACATTACGTTACAATTGTGGCAGCTTATTCAATATTTCACAAGATGTCATGAATGTGATTTATGTTTCACTCACTCTTTTCCTCTGTGTTTTATTTTTGTGGGCGTTCCTTTGTATCCTAAGGCTGCAGGATCGCTTTTTAAAATTCTAGCCAAGCGTTTCTGTGGCTCAATCAAATGTAGATTTTTTTCCAAGAAGGCAGGTATTAAACTGCTGTTCTTGCTGAAGGCAGTGAGCATGCCTTTGTTAAACTGATTACACTGGGGGAAAATTGCTCTGGTCATTCTGTGTAGAGACATCATAAACATATACCCCTGGAATTTCCACAAGGGCTTCGTCCAATCTTCTGCCACAACTTTGGTGGAAGATCAGCACAGATCCCTAAAGAAATGGCAGCTTAAAAACCTACTTGATCTCTTCCTCACCAATTTACCTGTCGCAGATGCATCTGTCCATGACAGCACTGGTAGCAGTGACAATTGCACAGTCCTTGTGAGACGAAGTCTTGTCTTCACACTGAAGACACCCTTACTCGTGTTGTGTGGCACTACCACCGTGCTAAATGGGATAGATTCAGAACAGATCTAGCAGCTCAAAACTGGCCATCCATGAGGCACTGTGGGCCATCAGCAGCAGTAGAACTGTATTCCACCAGTATCTGTAACCTCATGGCCCGGCATATCCCTCACTCTACCATTACTATCAAGCCAGGGGACCAACCCTGGTTCAATAACAAGTGCAGAAGAGCATGCCAGGAGCAGCACCAGGCATACCTAAAAATGCAGTTCCAACCTGGGAAAGCTGCAACACAGGACTACATGCATGCTAAAAAGCAGAAGCAGCATGCTATAGACAGAGCGAAGTAATACCACAATCAACGGATCAGATCAAAGCTCTGCAGTCCTGCCACATCCAGTCGTGAATGGTGGTGGAACACTAAACAACTAACGGGAGGAGGAGGTTCCATGAATATCCCCATCCTCAATGATGGATGAGCCCAGCATGTGAGTGCAAAAGACAAGTCTGAAGCGTTTGCAAACATCTTCAGCCAGAAGTGCCGAGTGGGTGATTCAAATCGGCCCCCCCTGAGGTCCCCACCATCACAGAAGCCAGGCTTCAGCCAATTCGATTCACTCCACGTGATATCAAGAAACGGCTCAGTGCACTGGATACAGCAAAGGTTATGGGCCCTGACAACATCCCGGCTGTCGTGCTGAAGACTTGTGCTCCAGAACTAGCCGCGCCTCTAGCCAAGCTGTTCCAGTACAGCTATATCACTGGCATCTATCCAACAATGTGGAAAACTGCCCAGGGATGTCCCGTCCAAAAAAAAGCAGGACAAATCCAATCCGACCAATTACTGTCCCATCAGTCTACTCTCAATCATCAGCAAAGTGATGGAAGGTGTTGTCAATAGTGCTATCAAGCAGCACTTACTCACCAATAACCTGCTCACTGATGCCCAGTTTGGGTTCTGCCAGGACCACTTGGCTCCTGACCTTATTACAGCCTTGGTCCAAACATGGACAAAAGAGCTGAATTCCAGAGGTGAGGTGAGAGTAACTGTCCTTGACATCAAGGCAGCATTTGACCGAATGTGGTATAAAGGAGCCCTAGTAAAACTAAAGTCAATGGGAATCAGGGGGAAAATTCTCCACTGGCTGGAGTCATACCTAGCACAAAGGAAATTGGTTGCAGTGGTTGGAGGTCAATCATCACAGCTCCAGGACATCGCTGCAGGAGTTCCTCAGGGCAGAGGCCTAGGCCCAACCATCTTCAGCTGCTTCACCAATGACCTTCCCTCCATCATAAGGTCAGAAGTGGGTATGTTTGCTGATGACTGCACAGTGTTCAGTGCCATTCACAACTCCTTAGATAATGAAGCAGTCCATGCTGGCATGCAGCAAGACCTGGACGACGTTCAAGCTTGGGCTGATAAATGGCAGGTAACATTCGCGCCACTCAAGTGCCAGGTAATGATTATCTCCAACAAGCGAGCATCTAACCACCGCCCCTT
Source organism: Somniosus microcephalus (assembly GCF_052327205.1). Lineage (NCBI taxonomy): Eukaryota > Metazoa > Chordata > Chondrichthyes > Squaliformes > Somniosidae > Somniosus > Somniosus microcephalus. The sequence goes on along the minus strand of NC_141001.1, from coordinate 50,942,695 downwards.
GACATTCAACAGCATTACCATTGTTGAATCCCCCACCATCAATATCTTGGAGGTCACCATTGACCAGAAACTTAACTGGGCCAGCCGCATAAATATTGTGGCAACAAGAGCAGGTCAGAGGCTAGGTATTCTGTGGCAAGTGTCTCACCTCCTGACTCCTCAAAGCCTTTTCACCATCTACAAGGCACAAGTCAGGAGTGTGATGGACTACTCTCCACTTGCCTGGACGAGTGTAGCTCCAACAACACTCAAGAAGCTCGACACCATCCACCACCTTAAACATTCACTCCCTCCACCACCGGCGTACCGTGGCTGAAGTGTGTACTGACATGAATCAGTCATTCATGAAAGAAAGACTTATGAAATAATACTGAGCAGCCTGTGGGTGGCGCTGTCCAGGGAGAGTATAAATACTCGGGCACGGGCCCAGCTTGCGCAGGACATTCTTAACAGGAACTAGTGAAGGACAGAACTAGACCTCCATGTTGTAAAACAGTTGATTAAAGCTTTGTTTAACGCTTAGACCAAGTGCCTAGTAGTTTTCTTACATCATGTACCATCTATAAGATGCACTGCAGCAATTCGCCAAGGCTTCTTCGGCAGCACCTCCCAAACCCGTGACCTCTACCACCTAGAAGGACAAGGGCAGCAGATGCATGGGAACACCACCACCTCCAAGTTCCCCTCCAAGTCACACACCATCCTGACTTGGAAGAATATCGCCGATCCTTCATCGTCACTGGGACAAAGTCCTGAAACTCCCTCCCTAACAGCACTGTGGGCGTATCTTCACCACACAGACTGCTGCAGTTCAAGAAGGCGGCTCACCACCACCTTCTCAAGGGCAATTAGGGATGGGCAATAAAGGCTGGCCTTGCCAGCAATGCCCACATCCCAGAAACGAATTTTAAAAACTAATCTTTAGTAGAGTAAGCACTTCACGAGCAGCTCCTTCACAAAGAAAGAACTTGTATTTATATAGCACCTTTCATATCCTCAAGACATCCCAAAGCACTTTACAGCCAATGAGGTACTTCTGAAGTGTAGTCACAAATCAAGGTCCCACATGAGATGACTGAACAGTTTTCTTTTGGGGTGTTGGCTGAGGGAGAAATCCTGGTCAAGTCAGTTCCCTTGCTCTTCTTCAAAAAGCAGCACGGGGTCTTTTATGTACACCTAAGAGACCTGAAAGGGCCTTGGTTTGTCAGTTTCAGCTCAGAATATTGGCTCAAGTCCCAGAGCGGGACTTGAACCCCCAACCTTCTGACTCAGAGACAAGAATGCTACCACTGAACTAAGGCTGGTTCGATGACAATACCAATATTGACAAGGAAGGCTCATCCCTCTTGAAAGCAAAACTTACAGTCCAGTTCTGACGAAGGGTCATTGATCTGAAACGTTAACTCTGTTTCTCTCTCCACAGACACTGCCTGACCTGCTGAGTATTTCCAGCATTCATTGTTTATTATTCTTTCTGTGATGATATTCTTCCTGACCTGATTTAAATGTGACGTTCACCAGTTTGAAACTATGCCCTACTGTCATGGTTTCCCTTGAAGTAGTGCTCTTAACAAAAGGTATGTTATGAAACTACGTGGCAACTCTGCTTCAGAATAGCTTGAAGAGGTTGTACAGTCTGTTGAAAGACAGATTCAACAAAACCATGATCATTTTTGCAGGAAATACAGATTTGCTACTTTATTTCAGAAATCGTTATTATTTTATGCTGTATTTACAGAGGTGGGATGAGGGGCAGAGATCCATAGCATTTATTTGCTTCAAATATCCTTAATGCTGATCTGAAGAGGGAGATGCAATGCAAACATACAACAAAATATATATTTTATGTAGATTAATTACGATATTGCACTACTAATTTTACACTGGTAGGATAAAAGTCTGAATCACAGCCAGTAAGAGCCCTGGTACATTGCCTCGCTTCACCTCACTCTCTGACTGCCAGCGTACCTGCATGCACAGGCTCCACTCCCCAGGCAGTAATTTGTTTTTTGAGATTGCAGGCAAGGTTGTCCACTTTCTCAGGACTCTGCTTTAGTTTATAAAGTGCGCAGGAGATCCAACTTCTCAATCGAAGTTTCACGCCATGCTAGATTTATCATCCACATGGGCCGGAATTTTAATTTGGAGGTGGGAAGAGAGCAGGGATGGGGCTGGAAAGCAGTTGGGGAAACCCGGATGAACGTGTTTCCCGACCGCTTTCGAGCCGAAGGGAGGGGGCCGGAGGAGGATCGGGACTGGAGGATCGGGGCCAGAGGAGGGTCGGGGCCGGAGGAGGGTTGGGGCAGGAGGAGGATCGAAGCTGGAGGATCAGAGCCAGCAGAGGGTCGAAGCCGGAGGACGATTAGGGCAGAAGGATCAGGGACAGAGGAGGGTCGGGGCAGGAGGAGGATCGAGGCTGGAGGATCGGGGCCAGAGGAGGGTCGGGGCAGGAGGAGGATCGAGGCAGGAGGAGGATCGAGGCTGGAGGATCAGAGCCAGCAGAGGGTCGGGGCCGGAGGACGATCAGGGCAGAAGGATCGGGGCCAGAGGAGGGTCGGGGCAGGAGGAGGATCGAGGCTGGAGGATTGGAGCCAGCAGATGGTCGGGGCCGGAGGAGGATCAGGGCAGAAGGATCGGGGCCAGAGGAGGGTCGGGGCAGGAGGAGGATCGAGGCTGGAGGAAGATTGAGGCCGGTGGAGGATCAAGGCCGGAGGAAGATCGAGGCCAGAGGGGGAGGCCGGAGGATCGATGCTGGAGGGGGATCGGCGCCAGAGGAGGATTGGGGCCAGAGGATCGGGGCCAGAGGGGGAGGCCAGAAGTCCGGAAGGGGGATCAGAGGCCGGGGGGGGAGGTTGAAGGGCAGAAGGATCGGGGCCAGAGGAGGGTCGGGGCAGGAGGAGGATCGAGGCTGGAGGATTGGAGCCAGCAGATGGTCGGGGCCGGAGGAGGATCAGGGCAGAAGGATCGGGGCCAGAGGAGGGTCGGGGCAGGAGGAGGATCGAGGCTGGAGGAAGATTGAGGCCGGTGGAGGATCAAGGCCGGAGGAAGATCGAGGCCAGAGGGGGAGGCCGGAGGATCGATGCTGGAGGGGGATCGGCGCCAGAGGAGGATTGGGGCCAGAGGATCGGGGCCAGAGGGGGAGGCCAGAAGTCCGGAAGGGGGATCAGAGGCCGGGGGGGGAGGTTGAAGGCCGGAGGGGGGATCGGAGATTGGAGGCCTTATGCATGGGGGAGGGGGAGGGTGGCGATCGAAAGGTCGAGGGCAGATGGGAGGCCTCGTGGGGGGGCGTCGGAGTCCTTGGGGTGCTGATCAGATGCCTCGTGGAGGGTGAGTAGGGTCGGAGGGTGTCCAATCGATGGGGGTTGGCAAGGCAGTGATGCTGGATACAGGAGGTAAGTGGAAAGTCACTTACCTCCTGGATCCAGCAGTCCTTGCCTTCCTGTAGCTGGCAGGTTCCCCAAGACCAGTGAAACCCGACCAGCCAGAGTTAAATTTGAAATGGTGGATCACCATGAGGCACGGAGCCTTATTATAATATTTAAATGGGCGGCCCAGTTCCTAGGAGCGGGTTGGCTGCCCGACCCCGCCCCACCTCCATTAAAACCCGAAGTGGGCGGGTTGGAGACGGGTTGGGGTCGAGATTCAGTTTTTAACTCTTTAACCTCACACCCGACTCCAACCCACACCTTTTTTGGTGTTAAAATTCCCCCCCATGGTGTCAGACCTAATCCATGTGAGACAGCCTTCCCATGGGAGTTGGGCGAGGGAAAGGGCCTCGCACCTCCCTGTTCCAAAGTCAGATTGCGATCTGACTACAGAGTCAATTTTGCATCACTGCACAGTGGCAGTATAACTGCAACATTAGTATTGTTGCTGAGGGATGTAAAATGGAGATATTGGGGGAAAATTTTAGTGCCGCGAAAAAGTTAATGCTCCTACCCCGTAAATTCAGTAGTAGCGGCCCAAGCAGGGGGTGGGGCGCTAATGGAAAGCGCTCCACCTCATTCTTGGGGCGCTACTGCTCAATGTCGTGGCACGTAGCACCGTGTCATTGCTGGCCTCCTCCCCTGATTAAAGGGGAGGGACCTAGTGCTGCACGCACCAGGGCCCTGCCGGGCCACCGGAGAGCGGGGTGCCGTGGAAACAGCATGGCACTCAATGGGAGTACCAGGCTGAACGATCGCGGCTGGCACCCCGCATAGAAATGTGAAAGGGGGCAGGTGCTGGCAGTCGGCCAAAATAAAAATGGCTGCGCGACACTTGCCCTTTAAATTGCTCCGCCGCCGCTGCCAAACCGCCCCCTGATCCTGTCGCACATATGACCCGGTGATAGGTCAGGGGGCGCAAGGGAAGTTTGTGGCTGAGGCGCATCATCATCGCCGACACAGCAGAGCGGGCGCTACCAGCTACCAGTGCCGCTAACCTCCTGCTGAATTTCGCAGGAGGCGTTAGCGGTGCCACGCTAGGGTATTTGTGCCCTGTTAGCGCCCCCTGGGGGTGCTAGTGAGAGGCACAAAGCAACCCAATTTCTAGCCTTTATTTTCAGAAAACAGCTTGCATGCCACTTTTTACTGGCTGGGTTTGACACATAGATGCATCTGATATAAAAGCAACATTTAAATACTTTTTAAAGTGCCACCTTTATTCTCTGCTCACGATACGGTCTCCTCTACACTGGGGAGAACAAACGCAGGTTGGGTGATCGCTTTGCAGAACACCTCCGTTCAATCCGCAATCGTGACCCCGAGCTTCCGGTCGCCTGTCATTTTAATTCTCCGCTCCACTCCCACTCTCAACTCATCTTTCTATTAGGCACTTTACAGCCTTCCGGACTCAACAATGAGTTCAACAATTTCAGATCATAACCTCTGCCCTCCTTTTTTTGGGTGACAGCTGTTGATGATTTTGCTGTTCCCATTTACACCTCTTCTAGACCCATCTTTTGTTCCTTTACTTGTCCCATTACCATCACCTTTTGCCTTGCACCATTATCCCTTTTGTCATTTAATCACTCCTGCCTCCACCCTATCACAGACCTTCCCTTTTGTTCTTTCCTTCCCTTCCCCCTTTCCCTGCCTCTGCGCTTGTTTCAAACTTGTTACATCTCTAACTTTTTCCAGTTCATCGACCTGAAACATTAACTCTGTTTCTCTCTCCACAGATGCTGCCTGACCTGCTGTGTGTTTCCTGCATTTTCTGTTTCTATTTCAGATTTGCAGCATCCGCAGTATTTTGCTTTTGTATTGATTTCTGTTAGTTGATTCTGCATGGTGCAGGAATACACATTTTAGTTTTGCAGACCAAAATCAATGATGCACATTTGTGTTTTGATTCCTTTCAAATAAAAGAGAGTTTAATAAATTAATTGTTTAAATAACCAAAGCTTTTCATTTTCAACCCACTGGCCCATGGGAATTCCATATTTGTTATGTAATCACTATCTGTGTTTGAACACTGCAAATGGCAATCAATCTACGTAATTAGAGAAGGTGATTTCTGATTGTTGTATGTTATATACTCTGACATCTCTCGGGTTATTTGGCACAGATCAAAAAAAAGTGATAGTTCTGATTGACAGCTGTACCTCAGATCTGTGAGAAGAGGCAGAGTTGGCTGTAGTCTTTTGACGGGCTGTTCTGTGGCTTGAAGTTGCTAATATGATTTTGTCTGGGAGTATGGGTGCCCAGATTGTCAATTAGTCTGCAGCTACCAGAGAGACTATGCTAAATCAGTGACTCAATGGTAAGATTAGAAGTAAGCTGCCATCGCCGTATGTTTAGAGATAGCTCAGGGAGTTGTCTATTGGTTTTAATACATCAAAGCAAAATGTGTACTTACTGTAAATATCCTGAAGATTGTTCATTTACCTGGTCTGTTTGCTGTTGGTTTGTCGCCTGAGGCCTGGTTTGACAGAGTGTATATTCAATCTGTGGAATAAGAAAAGCACAAGGGAGCACATCCCAATAAGCCAGTTTATAGTGGCAAGGGTTCTCTGTTTGATCCCTTAGACTTGCTACATTGATCTAGATATTGGGTAGATAAAGGCACAATCTGGTTCATGGGGGCACAAGATCCACTTACAAAAGCGGTCAGTGTAATGTATTTGTAATGTATGTACCTTTATGGGGGGAACTACTTTTTACAGCTCATGTATACTGTAGTACCGGCAGTGACCACACCTGTATATAATGCTGAGTAGTAATCAGTACAGATCAGTTGCAGTCTGAGCCACGTTGAGTAAACACCTATTGTACCGTTCTCCGCAGTCTGTGTCTTCTTATACACGGACGTAACATTGGCGACGAGGCAGGTTCGAACCTACCTGCAACTCTGCATCACCTCCCGGGGTTTCGTTCCTGGAGATCAGTGGATTAGAGGTCAAGGCCAGAGACTCGGGCGTCGACCACGGGCAATCACCCAGTCATCCAGCAGAGACTCGAGAATTGCGGGGGGCGGCTGTCGAGAGCCAGGCTTGGCTTTCCAGTCAAGGTGGTCCAGCGAAACAGGCTGGCAACAGGTCGTGCGCAGACCCTTCCCGGACAGCGGCGGGCTAGAGCCCGACCGAGCGGCACAGCAAAGGGCCGAGTAGCATCGACGGGGGAGAGAGAGAGAGAGGGCAGAGCGCACAGGGCGCAGCCGGTGTTCGGGGGCCGAGCAGCGTCGGCGAGAGGGAGAGAGAGACGCACAGAAACCCGCGAGGCACCGCCATTGCCACGAGGACCGCCGAGAGCGGCGTTGGCAGCAGCGCAGGAGAAGCGCGCGAAACCTACAGGGCGCCGCCATTGCCACGAGAACCGCCGGGAGCGGCGTCGGCAGCAGCGGGGGAGGAAGGAAAGCGCGGGAGACGCCATTTTAAGCCATTGGGAGACGCCATTTTAAACCACACCCAAAATGCCGAAGAGTGGCAGTATCACCGCATTTGACAATGAAGTCGAAGATTGGACTACATATGTCGAACGTATAGAGATGTACTGCAAGGCAAATGGGGTGTCAGATGACAAGAAAGCGTTGGTATTGTTAAATTTAATGGGTGCAAAGACGTATGGTTTATTACAAAATCTAGTAACCCCAACGAAGCCAATGGAAAAGAGTTTTGAAGATATAGTAACGATACTAAAGGAACATTTAAAACCCACACCGCTGCTGATAGCAGAAAGATTCAAGTTTCACAAACGGAACCAGCATAAGGATGAAAGCAATGCTGATTATTTAACAGAACTGCGCAAACTATCGAAACACTGCCAGTTTGGAGCGGGACTGACAGATGCCTTAAGGGACAAGTTTGTGTGTGGGCTTCAAAGTGAAGGAACCCAGAAACGGCTTTTATCTGAAAAGGACCTTATGCTAGAAAAGGCTTTCAGCATTGCGGTATCATATGAAGCAGCAGCACGGGGCGCTGCAGAGATACAACAGAAACCGCAAGAATATGGCACAAATGATGGAACAGAGAAGTGCTATCGCTGCGGCAGAACAACACACGACCAGAATGATTGCTGGTTCAAAGACAAAGTGTGCAGACAGTGTGGAAAAGTAGGACACATAACACGAGCCTGCAGGTCGGGAAAGAAAACCAGCAATAAGAAACCTACCAAAGGAAAGTACCAGAAGGTACATAAGATGACGGAGAATAGTTCAGACGAACAAAAGAGTGATAATGACTCCGAAAGCAGGGAACTGAGTTGTCTGAAACTACATAATGTGATCACAACGGAGGATCACCGAACCATTTGGGTCACTCGCAAGATAGCAGGAGTCCAGGTAAAGATGGAATTGGACACAGGATCAGCCCTAACAGTCATAAACCGACGGGACTACGAGCGGCTATTCTCACACATAACCTTGAGAGACAGAAAAATTATTTTGAAGACGTATACGGGGCAAAAAGTCTACCCTAAAGGAAAAATAAGGATGACCGTTATATATAACGGTAAGAAAACACCAAAACTAGACCTGTATGTATTGCAAGATGGAGGACCACCATTACTGGGACGTGAATGGATCCGGAAAATACAACTGGATTGGCATTCCATACAGGCACTGACTGTGGCTGACAAAAAGGATGACAACGTCACACCTGGGCGACTGTCAAAGATCCTAACTGACGCGAAAGAAGTGTTCCAGCAAGGACTCGGAACACTAAAAGGCATGACAGCGACGATTAAAATTGAAGAAAACACAAGCCCAAAATGTTTTAAGGCCAGACCGGTACCTTATGCGATCCGCCCAGCCGTCGAAGCAGAGCTGGAGAGTCTGGAACATTCAGGTGTACTGTCCAAGGTAGACTGGAGTGAGTGGGCTACACCCATCGTCCCTGTGATGAAAAAGTCATTGAGCAGCACGCCTGGGGAACCAAAGAAGGTTTGCATCTGTGGGGACTTTAAGGTAACAGTGAACCCGGTCCTTCACACCGTACAATATCCACTTCCGTGGATTGAATATATTTTCGCCTCGCTATCTGGAGGGAAACACTTCACTAAGATTGATCTGGCCCAGGCGTATCTGCAAATGGAGGTAGAAGAAGCATCAAAAAAATACCTCACAATCAACACCCATAAAGGTCTCTACCAATACAACCGGCTGGTATTCGGGGTAGCATCAGCTCCGGCTATTTGGCAGAGGGCAATGGAACAAGTCCTGCAAGGGATCCCAGGAACCCAGTGTTGTTTGGACGACATCCTGGTCACGGGCGAAAATGACAGTGATCACCTTGCCAACCTGGAGCAGGTGCTCACTAGATTGCAGGAATATGGGCTCCGAGCTAACCGCCCCAAATGCGAGATTTTTAGAAAACAAATCTCGTATTGTGGCCACGTTATCGATAAAGAGGGGTTACATAAGTCCCCAGAGAAGATTGAGGCAGTAGTCAAGGCTCCAGCACCGGAAAATGTGTCACAACTGAGGTCGTTCCTCGTGCTGGTAAACTACTACCATAAGTTCTTGCCAAATTTGTCTACAATACTACACCCACTGAGCACCCCACTGCAAACTGGGGTGCCATGGAAGTGGAGTGACGAATGTAGGCGAGCTTTCCAGAAGAGCAAAACACTAATCACATCGAAAGAGGTATTGGCCCATTACAACCCAGCATTACCAATTCGGTTGGCATGTGATGCGTCACCCTACGGCATTGGAGCGGTGCTGTCGCACAAATTCTCGGACGGCTCAGAGAGGCCAATAGCCTTTGCATCACGATCACTAACCTCAGCCGAGCATAACTACGCCCAGATTGACAGGGAGGCCCTCAGCCTAGTGTGGTGAGTGAAAAAGTTCAATTACTATCTGCACGGGCAGAAATTCACCTTGCTGACTGATCACCAGCCTCTTGTCTCCATTTTTAATCCGAAGAAGGGCGTTCCGGTGATGACAGCGCAACGACTACAAAGATGGTCACTTTTTCTAGGGGCGCACCACTATGAGATTGAATATAAGGGCACGAAACAGCATGGAAATGCTGATAGGCTATCACGCCTGCCACTGCCTACTGTGGAGGAAGCACCAGCAGTGGATCCTGTCGAAATATTCCATTCGACTATAGTTGAATACCTACCGGTAACTAACGCTTGTATCGAAAAGGAAACCCGAAATGACCCGACACTGTCTCGGGTATATGATTTGACGGTGAAGGGGTGGCCAGCACATGGCGCCTCACTGTTGCCAGCATTCTCGACAAGGAGAGAACAGCTGTCAGTGTGCCGGGGGACCTTGATGTGTGGATCCCGAGTGGTAATTCCACCCAAGTTAAGGGATAAAGTGCTCAATGAGCTTCATGAGGGTCATCTGGGAGGGGTAAAAATGAAAAGCCTAGCCAGGGCTTATGTGTGGTGGCAGGGAATCGATAAACAAATCGAGGACCTGACCAAGAGCTGCTCAGGATGCCAGAAAGTCCAAAATGCACCACCACAGGCCCCTCTACACCAATGGGAGTGGCCCTCATCTCCATGGCAACGGGTGCATATTGATTTTGCTGGTCCATTCATGGACTCAATGTTTTTAATAGCCGTGGATGCGCACTCAAAATGGCTTGAGGTCATCAAAATGTCCTCCACCACCACGGAGAAAACTATTGCAGTCCTACGGGCCATTTTTGCCAGGAATGGCTTGCCAGAACAGATTTGCTCCGACAATGGACCACAGTATGTGTCCGAAGAGTTCCGGAGGTTCTTGAAAAAGAATGGGTTAAGGCATTACACATCTGCCCCGTATCATCCAGCCACAAATGGATTGGCTGAGAGGTTCGTAGAAACCTTTAAGAAGGCAATAAAGGCTATGTACAATGACAACATTCCACTGCAGCACAAGGTGGACAATTTCCTGTTCGCGTACCGGAATGCGACACATGCAGTTACCAACCAGGCCCCAGCCATGATGTTCTTTAACCGAAGGTTAAGATCTCGCCTGGATTTGCTCAGACCAAACGTACGAAGAGATGTTGAGAGTAAGCAATTCCAGCACATCCATGAGAAGCCAACAAGGAGCTTCAATGTAGGGCAACCAGTCTTGGCCCGCGACTACTGAACAGAAAAATGGCAGCCAGGAACGATATGCACACGGCAGGGCCCACTAATGTACACAGTGGACGTTGGGGAGAGCATCGTGAGACGCCATGCTGACCAGATCCTAGAGTCACAGGAACAAGTCAACCCCATGCCTCGCCCATACGTACCTGGTGATGAACCCGACGTACAGGTAGCATCTACCCCAGAAACAGTAGCATCGGAAGCTGATGAACCAACTGACGACAGGGGGCCAGAATCGCCTCCGCACCAAGAGCAAGACACTCGGGAAAAGCGCTATCCAGAAAGTACCAGGAAGCCTCCACAAAGACTGAATTTATAAATAGACTATTTTCAGCTAATGTTGCATGTTAAAAGTGTTAATTGTAATTAGTTTGATATTTAATTGTCAAATGAGTGTTATGGTACTGTTAATCTAAAAGGGGAGGAATTGTAATGTATGTACCTTTAAGGGGGGAACTACTTTTTACAGCTCATGTATACTGTAGTACTGGCAGTGACCACACCTGTATATAACGCTGAGTAGTAATCTGTACAGATCAGTTGCAGTCTGAGCCACGTTGAGTAAACACCTATTGTACCGTTCTCCGCAGTCTGTGTCTTCTTATACACGGACGTAACAGTATTGTCAACTGGTTTGTCACATGGTTTAGTATGAGCATGCTCAGTTCACTCTGGCTTAATGAAGCAAGCACATAGACTAGCAACTCATCCTGTCTCTGTCCTTCATTTGGTCTACCCACTATATTATATTTTTGGTGATGAGAATGGAATACCAAAACCATTTTTAGGGATCATGGAAGGACACAGTGTTCAACTTTCAAGTGAAAAAGTTTAAGGTGATTTTGTGACACCTAACCTGAATTTTTGCGATGCTTTACTGTTAATGCTCATGCAGAATCGTCTGTGCTTCACTTTCGTGTGTATGTACACACAACAACAGTGGCATTGATTCTCACAGGTACACAGGTAGCGTGCTGAGTCACTGTTCAACAGTATCAGGACAATCATGGCCGTGGCTATGGGATTCATCGGAAGCCTCGGCATGTATGACCGAGCTCGTAAACCATTCAGTTCTTATACTGAGTGGATTATTTTTTTAAGGCCAATAACATTATTGAGACCAAGTGTGCAGATGAGAATGTTCAAGCTCAAATTAAAGTAATTTGTGAACGGAAGAAAGCAATTTTTCTAACGAAGATCGGACCAGATGTCTACGGAACATTAACAAACCTACTCGCACCAGGGAAAGCGAAGGATGTGTTGTTTGAAGACATTTTCGAGAAACTCGAGGACCATTTCGACCCAAAGCCGTTAGAAATAGCAGAGAGCTATAAGTTTGGTACCAGAAACCAAAAACAAATTGAAACCATCAGTGAGTACATTGTAGCTCTTAAGAACCTGTCTTTGCATTGTAACTTCGGCACATTGTTGGTTTGTGCGTTGTGAGGTAAGTTTGTGTGTGGACTGGTGGATGAGCGCACACAGTCCAAGTTACTGAACACTCCGAACCCAACCTCTGACATAGCATGCAAAATTGCCCTATCTATGGAGATGGTGTCTAAGAATGCTAGGGAGCTCTGCCCAACTCAAGTGACTAGTGCAGCTGAGGTCCATAGTCACAAAGCCACCGCCAGACCTAAAGCTGTGAGACTGAGTCAAAAGCATGTCAGTGAGAGCAGTTTAGTGAATTGTTATCACTGCAATGGAAATCGCTCACCACAGTCCTGCCAATACAGAAATGCAAAGTGTTTCCACTGCCAGAAGCAATGCCATATTTCAACAGCTTGCAGAGCTAGATCTAAAGCCGGAAGTAAGAACCATTCTAGTGGCAATGCAAAGCAGTGACAGCAAAAAGGGGGAGTTCACAGTATTGAGGTGAACACACCTGATGTTGAAGACTCCAGAGGCCTGATTTTGCCAGGCCCGAGGAGGCAGGTTTGGAGGCGTGTGAGGTGTTAAAATCGCAAAAAATGGCGGGCAGATCCAATCCCGCCTCCATCCCGCCTCTCAGCAATTTTCCCACATTCGTAGTTTCAGACCCCATTTCCATCTCGCCTCCAAGAGGCGGGATAGGCCTTTAAGGCCCTTAACAACCAGTGAATTGCCTCTATAATCCCATTTTGAGAGGCCTTTCTGAATTTAACACATTTCCCCCGTGCTGCACGTCTCCTCTGGAGCACCCCAGTTAATCCTGGCAGCCTCACAAGTGGGTTGCTTACAAACAGCTGCAGCTCCACCATTAAAAAGGAGTTTTCACCAATGATCATTTGCAGGTGGCCGAACTTTGTTGTCTCAGGTCTGGGGGAACTTTTAGCAGGCCTACTCATTGTTGTGGAAGTTTGGAGCCTGTGTGACCTCCTGGGAAACCCCTCTCCCCACCTTGACTGAGCGCTTCCTCAACCCATCCTTTCCACGGAGGTTGCATCCTTTCCACGGTGATGCGTTCATGCGCCAGTGCCTCCACAAAGGCTCTGCTCATGTTCGCGATAGGCTCCTCCATTCGCTCCACACTCGCAGCGACCCTGGAGACAAAACCTGCCAGAGACTCCTGCACCTGTTCCTGGAGTTCCAGCACCACTCTCCTTCTGGATGGACCTGGAGGCAAAGGGTCGACATGCAGTTGAGCTGAGCTGGCAGAGTCCTGCGCCCTCGGACGAGGATTCTCCACTGCTGTCCCTGTCTCCACCATCTGCTGATGCTCACTTGTGATCTGTGATACACCAGGTGACAACACTCTATCTCGTGAAGGTCCCACTGAGGTATTAGTGTCTGCGCTGGTGCTGGGTGTGCTGAATTCTGCTGACGCTGCACCCTCAGAGGTTGCAGCTTCCTCTGAGGAGTCTGGATGCTCAGGCTGTTCCTCCTAAACAGTGGGGATGGGGCCTCTTGATGGTCCTGTGGGGGAGCAAAAGAAAGAGTTAGAGATGTGATATAAAGGTTGCATGCACATTGAACTGCGCAAATGATCATAAGTCAATCTGTTAGAGCATCAGAATCATTATCAGTCACTCATGCAATGTCAATGAGAAAGATGTAAAACTATTCTGTCACCAGCTTGCTGTGATGCGCCCGTCTGTCCGTCCCCCGCTTGCGCATCCTCCTCCACTCCCACGATCTCCAGGACCGCCTCCTCTGTATTGGTGAGCTGGGCTATTGAGGGTGGCCCTTCTCCTATCCTCGCCCTTTCCCTCTTATTGTGGGCTCTCTTTTCCTGCAATGAGGGACACAAGTGGAGTTTGAGTGAGAATGAAGGAGTGCATGTAGAGAATCCATAGCGTAGATGCTTAGAAGGAGATAAAGATGGAGTGAGGTGCCACGACCAAGGACCCTCCCTGTGTGTTGTAAGTTGTTGTCATTGCATCACAGTGATAGGGAGTGTGAGGGCTGCATAGTCGAATAGTTAAGTGAATGTGAACATAGAGAGAGAGGGAATGGGTAAGGGTGCAGGGATGTAAGGGTGAAGTGGGATGTGGAGGAGAAGGCTGACAAAGCAGAGTGCTGGTGATGAGAGGCGATGGGGATCAGATTGAGGGTGATGGGAATGTAATACTCACTTTTCCTGTGCGGAGAAGGTCATGAAACCTCTTTCTGCATTGTAGCCAGGTTCTGCTGCACATAGAAATAGCATTGCCTTCCTGTGCCACTTGCAGCCACACAGCTTTAGTCTGCTGTGGAGGCTTTTTCCTCCTTGAGGAAGGAAAGAGCACTTCCTTATTTGCTCTTGCTCCCTCCACCAGAGCTTGGAGGGAGGCCTCATCGAACCTGGGTGCACACTTTGGTCTAGTGCTGGAAATACTTGTAGAAGGAATCCCTCAGAAGAATGTTCATAAAGTTGTAAGTTGAAAAAGAAGCAAGGCTGCTTGCAGGCCTTGAATCCAGCTGCATAGATGACGTCATCGGAGGCGAGTTTCTGTATGAAAAGACTGATTGGGCCAGGGGTTTCCACACACTGGAAATCAAGTGCCCAATTAGGGGAAAATCGGCCAATTGTCAGGAATCACATTGGAGGCAGGGTCGGGAACCGCCGACCACCTGACACGCACCCAGCCCACCCCCATTGGCAAAATCCAGCCCAAGGAATCTACAGTATCTATTCCACTAGCGGCAACGCTAGCAGTCGTGAGAAAGACTTCTGTACAAAACTTTTGATCAACGACCAGTATATTGATATGTGTATTGACACGGTGGCGGACTGCTCTATCATGAGTAAGGACACATATGAGATTAAGTTTAATCAAGTACTGGAAAAACATCTTCAGTGTAGATGCTTCAAAGAAGCGACTTGACACAATGCTGAACAAATACAAAAGCATTTTCACAGACAGTTATGAGATTAAGTTTAATCAAGTACCACTTACAAGAGTACCGTGGAGTTACAAACCTACCCTGGAGAAATCCTAGAGACATGTGGACAAATGGAATGTACAGTTCAACACAATGGCCAGTCAGTAAAGCTGCCTATTATTGTAGTGAGCTACAACAACAGGCCAACCCTCATGGGCAAAGACTTGTAAGATTTGGATCACAGGTCACACACAGATCATCGGAGGGATCTCTTCCCTACAGCCTACAGGGAGGATGTCCAGCATCTTGTGAAGTGGTGCGCCGATAACAACCTGGCCCTTAACATCAAGAAAACCAAAGAAATCATTGTGGACTTCAGGAAGTCTAAAGGCGGAAGTCACACCCCCATCCACATCAATGGGGCTGTGGTGGAAAGGGTGGACAGCTTTAAGTTCCTTGGAGTCCACATCACGGAAGACCTCTCCTGGTCCCTCAATACCCCCTCTCTGGTGAAGAAGGCCCAGCAGCGCCTTTATTTCCTAAGGAGGCTGAAGGGATGTAACCTGTCACCCCTGATCCTCTCTAACTTTTACCGCTGCACAATAGAGAGCATCCTGACAAACTGTATCACAGTATGGTATGGCAGCTGTAGCTACTATGACCGGAAAGCCCTGCAGCGGGTAGTCAAAACTGCCCAACGCATTACCGGCACCCGGCTACCGACCATAGAGCACATATACCAGAAACGCTGTTTACGGAGGTCACGGACCATCATCAAAGACCCTACCCACCCCAGCCACAGTCTGTTCACCCTCCTGCCATCTGGGAGACGCTACAGATGCATTCGCACCCGTACGACCAGATTTAGGAACAGCTTCTTTCCCAGGGCTGTCATCCTACTGAACTCCACAAATAAACTCTAAAGCCTGCACATCTGCCAATGCACTTTATTATGGTTATGTTTATGTTAATGTATTACAAGCCAAATGTATGTTGAATGTTTAAATGTCTTAATCTAAATGTACACTCTCGGGAGCCGCAAGCCTACATTTCGTTGTACTGCACTTGTGCACTAACAATGACAATAAAAGTTGATTTGATTTTTGATTTGATTTGATTACCCAAAGGGTCTTAGGAGTTGTAAGGCTTTTTATTAGAGAGCTACAGTTTAAGCATAATCAGATACCACCATAGGCAATTGAAATAGATACAGTAGACATACAACCCATGACAGATGAGGGTGATCTTCGGCCCTGGAATGAAACGACCGGATGGACGGTGAGGCAGTATGGTGGTCTCAGATTGGGTGGATTCCTGCAATCTGCTGCAGCGGTCACTTCCGTTGGGTCGTCCCTCGAGCTGTTGGAGGTGTTAGGCTGTCAGCCAGCATTGATCCACCTCAGAGGCTAAACTTGACCAATGTGTTAGGCTGTAGCCACCTCAGAGAAGCCTTCACCCCCAACTGCCTGTTTTCCTCTCTCGGTTGTCTGTTTTTATACCTTATTTTGATGGGCTGATGGCTAAATGGTGTCAATCATTTTTACCCATCCCATTGTCCAATTACAAGGGAGAGAGTACCTCTGACAGCCCCCTCTCAGCCTCATGAGGTCATTTTCCACCTTATCTCTGTTCTAAAGGCCTTGTTGCCATATCGTAGACAGCTTGTTTATCCTAGAGCTCCTTGCTGCATCCCTTATCAGGCCTAGCTATGCCCACTCGAAGGCCTATTTTTGTGTTCTGACCTCGTAATTCAGCTCTCTGTACAACTCCTTTTTGGATATGACAGGAATATTTCTGTGTCATCAACTTAGGCAAACTGCTGATCTAGGGAACCCGTAACAGACTATTATTTCTTTCAATCTACAATTTCTTATAGACTGGTTGAGAAAGTTAAAACTAGACTGGTAAAACATCTTCAATGTAGATGCTTCAAAGAAGCGACACAACACAATGCTGAAGAAGTACGAAAGCATGTTCACAGACAGTTATGAGAGCATCACTGGCATGACGCGCATATCTGCATCAAGTCCAATGCAAAGCCTGTCTATTGTAAGGCAAGGCCGGTCCCCTAAACGTTGAAAAGTCAGGTGGAGGAAGAGCTGGAGAAACTAAGAGAGAACGGAGTGCTAGTAACAACTGACAAAAGTGAATGGGCTACCCTGATTGTGGTAGTGCCCAAAGCAGACAAAACTGTACACTTGTGTGGTGACTACAAAGTTACTATCAACCAAGCAGTATCCGTAACCTACATTCCAAGATTTGTATGCAACACTCTCTGGGTCAAAGGTTTTCTCCAAGCTAGACCTGTCACATGCTTACGCTCAGCTGAATGTTGACAAAGTGAGTCTTACCAGCAACACACACAAGGGACTGTACTCATACACCAAGCTGCCGTATGGTGTAAAGTCCTGCCGCAAAATCTTCCAGGCTATGATGGATAAGATTTTGCAAGGAGTTCCAAATTGCTTATGCAATCAAGATGATGTGCTGATCGCAGCAAGCAGTGAAGAAGAAAATCTAGAATTGTTAGATTTAGTGCTTCAAAGGTTGAATTACCACAATGTCAATTGAAAAAGGTGCAAATGAGCTTTTGTGCAGCCCAGTGTTGTGAACCTTGGTCTTAAAAGTTGATGGCTTGGCTTGCAACCAGTTAAGGAAAAGTTTGATGCTGTCATCAATGCTCCGAAGCCACAGAACATGTCTGAGTTAAGATCCTTCCTTGGAATGGTCCAGTACTACGCACATTTCTTACCTGAGTTAGCGATCATGTTAGCTCCATTGCATGAGCTCCTCAAGAAGGATGTCCAGTGGAAATGGACAAAAGTGTAACAGGAAACTTACGACGCTTGTAAGAGAAGTCTCTCTAGCGATGCTCTACTTGTGCACTATGACACAGAGCATGAACTTAAGTTAGTGTGTGATGCTTCCAGTTAAGGTGTGGGAGCTGTCATAAGTCACGTAATGGATGACAGCAAAGAGAAACCAATCACATTCACATTGTGAATGCTCACAAAGAGCAAAAGAAACTACGCGCAAATTGAAAAGGAAGCACGTGCCATAGTGTTTGGAATCAAGAAATTCCAAAAGTTCCTGATCGGCAGAAAGTTTACTCTGATAACCGATCACAAACCGTTCCTAGCAATATTGGGGCCCAAGTCTGCCAACCCTGCAATGGCTGCATCAAGAATGCAATGTTGGGCAGTGTTGTTGTCACAATATGACTACACAATAAAATATCGCACTTCAAAGCAAAACGCAATCGCAGATGCCTTGTCCAGGTTGCCACATGAGGATTCATGTGTTGGGAGTGAAGGTGCTATTTTCACGCTAGGTGCAGTTGACAAAGAAAGACTTTCTCGTGAATGCAAATGAGATTGCAGATGAGACTCAAAAGGACTCAGTACTGAAAAGAGTGTTTGAAAACACCTTGAATGGATGGACTGATCAGTGTCTGGACACAGAGTTGAAATCATTCTATAACTGTCGTATGGAATTGTCTTGTGATCAAGGTTGTATCAAGTGGGGAAACAAAGTGGTACCTACTTCTTTGAGAGACAGAATTCTGGCTGAACTTCATACTGAACATCCAGGGATCGTCAGTAAGAAGCTTTGTTTACTGGCCTGGATTGGACAGTGATCTTGAATCATTTGATCATGAATACATACATGAGTTTGACTCAGTTCAGATTTCAGTAACTGAAGTATCAGGTTCAACCAAATCTGAGATAGAAACTGTAATGATCAATAACATGTCATTCTATAGTGGACACTAGGTGGAGCCGTAGAGCTGTGTAGAGCTGTATATAGCTATATGTATAAGACTACACTACCCAGCTGTATATATATTAAGACTACATTACCCATGAGGCACTAGGCTACCCACAGGCAGCAGTCAAGATGGAAGCCTCTACAGATACTGTACCTAGTCCACATGGCTCAATAAAGTAACTAGCAAAAGCTAGCTGTGTTCGTAATAAGAATGTCTATTTATTAATGAACATAAGATGGTAGCAGGGTGGTGAAGATCTGCTGAAAATTGTGAAAAGTGAAATGGAGAATTTGAAGCCACCAGAGCGTTTGAAACTCACAGGAACTTTCGACTACAATTGGCAGACTTTTAAACAACAATTCGAACTCTACATTGCAGCCATCGGATTCGGTACAAAGCCAAAAGCAAGGAAGATAGCGTTGCTGCTTACGGTTGCAGGCCCACAGGCGATAGAGGTATTTAATACATTTGTATTTAATCCAGAGGAGAAGAGAGAAAAATTAGAAGATGTGCTAAAAAAATTTGATGCACATTGCTCTCCCAAAAAGAATGAGACCTATGAAAGATGCATCTTCTGTTCTCGGACACAGCAGCAAAATGAGACTTTTGATAGCTTTATAACTGATCTGAAACTGAAAGCACAGACATGTAATTTCTCTGAGCTCAAAGCATCCATGATTTGTGACCAGATTGTGTTTGGTATTCATGATAAAAAAGTCAGGGAACGTCTGTTGAGAGAAACCGAACTAAATTTGGAAAATGCGGTGAAAATATGCCATGCCAGCGAGCTAGCTCGAAAGCACACGAAGACTTTCAGTGAAATCAATAATGATGCGATTGTAATGAGTGATAATGCTGCTGTCGGTGCTGTGTCCTATAAGGGGAAGAAACATGGGCAGAACAGAAATGAAAAGCAATCGGAGGATGAAATTTTTAATTGTAAACGCTGTGGTTACAAACACCAGTTAAGACAATGCCCAGCATTTGGAAAAATGTGCACAAAGTGTAATGGGAAGAATCACTTTGCCAAACAATGCTTTTCAAAAGTACAAACTAAGAAAGGGCAATGAGTTAATGTAATTGAGGACACTGATTTAAGTGAGACAATTTTTGTACGAATGGTGTCATGTGACAATATCAAAAAGGATACAGAAAATGTGCAGCCCTCAGAAATGGACAATGCTGAACATAAAGTTAATGCAGTAAAAGAGGACAAATGGATGACCCCACTGCAGGTAAATGGAGCATTAGTTACCTTGAAACTAGACACTGGGGCAAAAGCTAACTTAATCAGTATGAGTGACATTAACAATATGAAAGAAAAGCCCAAAATACAGAAAAAGTCAGTACTACTGAAGGACTATAATGGACAGAAAATAGATAGCTTAGGTGTATGCAGACTTAAAGTGACAGTCAAAGACAAAGTGCATCATCTCATGTTTTCTGTTGTGGCTGAAAGGCTTGATTCACTACTGGGTGACAAAGCTTGTGAGGACTTAGGACTGGTCAAAAGAGTCTACGGTATAAACTGTGCCATAAGCAGACCAGATGACTCGACGGATCCTGTAATTAATAATTTCCAGGATGTGTTCAAAGGATTTGGAGTTCTACCATTCACTTACAAGATCCAGCTAAAGCAGGATGCTCAGCCAGTGGTACATGCTCCACGAAGAGTTCCAGCACCCCTGTGTGACCGGCTCAAGAATGAACTGGACAGAATGACCACACTAGGAGTCATCAGGAAAGTCAAAGAGCCAACAGACTGGGTTAACTCCGTGGTATGTGTAAAGAAAAAGAACAATGATCTAAGAGTATGCATGGATCCAAAGGACTTAAATGCAAACATAAAACGTGAACACTACCAGATTCCCAAGCGAGAAGAAATCACCAGTGAAATGTCAGGTGCCAGATACTTTACAAAGCTCGATGCCTCACAAGGATTTTGGCAACTAAAACTGGATGAAGAGAGCACCAAATACTGTACCTTCAACACACCATTTGGCAGGTATTGTTTCCTCAGAATGCCTTTCGGGATAATATCTGCATCTGAAATCTTTCATAGAGTGATGGAACACATAATTGAAGGTCTGGAAGGAGTTCGGGTCTATGTTGATGACATCATCATCTGGGGCTCCACACTGAAAGAACACAATGAGAGACTGACTAAAGTGCTACAGAGCATAGGCCGGAATGGAGTGAAGCTCAACAAAGCCAAGTGTCAGTTTGGCGTCCAGGAAGTCACTTTCCTAGGAGATAATCTATCTGGTAAAGGAATAGAGCCAGATATGGAAAAAGTAAACGCCATACTCAAAATGCCCCGACCCAGTGACAAAAAAGGAGTGCTACACATCATGGGGATGATAAACTTCATTGGAAAGTTCATTCCTAACTTGTCAGCCAAGACAGCCTGTCTGCGAGACCTGCTACATAAAACAAATGAGTTCGCATGGACAGAAAGACATGAACAAGAGTGGATAAACCTCAAAACAGTGCTGACAACCACACCTGTACTCACCTTCTTTGACCCAACAAAAAGAATCAAAGTGTCAACGGATGCATCAAAAGATGGCCTAGGTGCGGTCTTGCTACAAGCAGAGAGTGAAGATTGGAAGCCTGTTGCCTATGCCTCCAGGTCTATGACTGATACTGAGTGTCGATACGCCCAGATTGAAAAGGAATGTCTAGGCTTGGTAGTTGGACTAGAAAAGTTTCATGGCTACATATATGGACTTCCCACCTTCACAGTTGAGACAGACCACAGCCCTCTGGTTGCCATCATAAAAAAAAACCTGAATGAGATGTCTCCAAGGATTCAACGACTCATGATGAAGCTGCAAAGATATGATTTTGAACTGATCTACACACCAGGCAAATACATAGTGTTAGCAGATGCACTATCCCGAGCACCCACAATGAGTCATGTGAGCTCTACTGAAGAAGACGTGGATGTTCATGTGAGTATGGTCACTGCTGCGCTGCCCGTGTCAGACACAAAATCAAAGCAAACAGCAGAAGAAACAGTAAAAGATACAGTATTACAAACAGTAATAGAGAACATTCATCATGGTTGGCCAAAAGGTTCCTGTCCAAAATATTTTCACATAAGGTCAGAATTGAGTGTCGCAAGTGGACTATTACTAAAACAGAACAGAATAGTCATTCCACAGGCTCTACGTCAAGACATGCTCAAAAGGATTCATGAGGGACACCTCGGAATTGAAAAATGCAAAAGGAGAGCAAGAGACACTGTTTATTGGCCTGGCATAAATAAGGCCATTGAGAACATGATAGGCAAATGTGAGACATGTCAGAAACACCAAAACAAACAAGCAAAGGAACCAATGATAGTAGCTGACATACCAACAGCAGCATGGCAAAAGGTTGGTATGGACCTTTTTCATTTAAATGGTAAAGACTATCTAATAGTGATTGACTACTAATCTAACTATCCTGAGATGGCGCTGCTCTCAAGCACCACAGCAAGCAGTGTCATAATGCATGTGAAATCCATCTTCGCCAGACATGGAATTCCCAGGATTGCCGTTAGTGACAATGGTCCGTGCTTCAACTGTAAGGAGCGGCAACAGTTTGCAGCACATTATGACTTTCAGCACATCACATCCAGTCCTTTGTATGCTCAGTCAAATGGTAAGGCAGAGAAAGGTGTTCAAGTTCTCAAGCAGCTGCTGAAGAAAGCGACAGAAAGCAAGTCTGATCCTTATCTCACCCTGCTGAGCTACCGAGCCTCACCTTTAGACTGTGGTTCTTCACCTGCTGAACTACTAATGGGTCGCAAGTTGCGCACCACGCTACCCTGCTGTGCAAAAGAAGTGAGGAACTGAGACAGAGACTTCAACTGTTAAAGCTGAAACAGAAATCATACTATGACAAGTCATCCAAAACTCTAAAACCATTGACAAGGGATGATGTTGTCAGGATTGAGGATCCAGATGCATGGAACAGGAAAGCTACAGTTCTTGAGGAAGTAGGACCAAGGTCATACACTGTTAGAACTGAGGAAGGACAGATTCTCAGGAGGAACCGCCGTTCCCTCCTAAAAACACAAGAGATTATTCAAGACCAGATTGATGACAATGACGCAACTGCATCTTGTCATTCACCGCCAGAACAATCTCATGAAGACACATCAGACTTACCCGTGTTGAGAAGATCCACACGTGAAGTAAAAGAGCCTGATAGACTTAATCTTTGAGTACAATGTAAAGCTTTGAAAATGTGTTGACTGTTTTGAAAATGTTTATGTTTATAGAGCACTAACAAAGTGTTACTGATATTATCTTTATTGTTTTCTTGAAAGTTGATTGATATTGATTTTGTTAAACCTCAAAGAAAGGGGGATGTAATGATCAATAGCATGTCATTCTATAGTGGACACTAGGTAGAGCCGTGTAGCGCTGTATATAGCTATATGTATAAGACTACACTACCCAGCTGTATATATATTAAGACTACATTACCCATGAGGCACTAGGCTACCCACAAGGCAGCAGTCAAGATGGAAGCCTCTACAGATACAGTACCCAGTCCACATGTGCTCAATAAAGTAACTAGCAAAAGCTAGCTGTGTTCATAATAAGAATGTCTATTTATTAATGAACATAAGAGAAACCAGATCATCTTTGAGTTCAGAACCAAAACTAAACAGCCTGAAAATTGGTTCAACACCAAAACCTTCTGTAAGGAGATCAGGAAGGCTCTGCAAACCTGTTATTAAACTGGATTTGTAGTTCATTTAAAAGAAAAAAGCCAGGAGTTTTTGTTATGTGGCACATGTAATGCTGGGAAAGGTGGGATCATAGTCTTGTTGTATTTGAGAGGGGAATACATACTTTTTTTTTAAGAGGAAAGCAGTGTAATGTATTGTAACATGGCTTAGTATGAGCATGCTCTGTTTGCTCTGGCCTAATAAAGCAAGCATATGGACTAGCAATTCATCCTGTTTCTGTCCTTCATTTTTTCTACCCACATACATTACAGTCAGTGATGCTGAACCTAAATGAAATACCTAGTGTAAAACCCATAAAGATATTAGGTGCACTGCTGAAACAAGAAATTGTACCTGTACGCCCAGAAGCTTTGATCCTTTCTTCATTACATTCTGTCCAACATTTCTTCAGCCATGCCACCAATGTGCTTGAAAAAGGAAGGAAAATTCAATTAATCAGCCATTGCACAATGGGGACCATGAATAATCTTAGCAAACTAGAATCCATCTTTACAGACAGCACAGCTGATAAGTTAAATAGTTACACCTGATCTGGAGCCATATTCTGTTATTAAAAATTAAGGCTTCAAAAGATAATTATGCTTCATTTTTTAACCAAGATGTACTAACCTTTACCGTTTTTTTTTCACATCCAGATATTCTCAATATCTGTAAAAGGAAAAGGTTATGTCCCTCATAAGGAAGGTAGCGGTGTAATTCATTTCACATCTGACATATAAAGCAGCTTGGCATCGCAAGCACCTCTGAGTCTGACTGCACACTGGGTCACTTTCACGCCTCATGACAGTGATCAGTCTTTTAATCGAGCCCTGCCATACATTTGCAAGGCATAGAGCGGGCCAATATTTTCTAATTTATTCAGACACACTGGGCTGATTCTTAACTCCCAAAAATGGGCAGCTTGCGGTTGTGTCAGAGGATAAAATGCAAAAAATCTGGAACAGGAACCGAACCTGCCTTAAACCCACCCACTTCTGGATTTAACGGAGGCAGGATGAGGGGCGGGCAACCAATCTGCTCGCAGGAAGTGGGTTGGCCATTCAAATATTGCTGCAAGCTTTCATTTTAACAGTCATTCTATTTTTAACCACAGGCAGCCAGACTTCCAGTGCCTCAGGAAACTTGGCAGCTGAAAGCAGGTGAGAAGGGCTGAATCCATGAGGTATGTACCGTTACAGTACTGCTTGTGGGCCGGGAAGAGCAGGAGTGCTTCCCCCTGGCCCAACAAGCTACCCAGTAAACTGCCCGCCCCCATCCCCCTGCGAACTGTCTGTTCCCCATGACCACCGTCAGACACCCCGCCGCAACCAGGACCCCAGACCACCATTGGACCCCCTCCCCCCAACAATCGAGACTCCCCAGACCACCATCGGATCCCCCCCACCCCACATCTGAGACTCCCCAGACCACCATTGGAGACCCCCTGCAATCGGGACACCCCCAGACCACCATCAGACTCCCCCCGCAATTGGGACCCAAAGACCACCATTGGACCCCTCCCTCCCTGCAATCAGGACACCTCGCGATCCGGATCCCCCGCGATCTGGACCACTTGCAATCCGGACCCCCTCCTGCGATCCAGACCCTCCCCCTGCCCCCCACAGTCTAGACCACCCCATCCCCCACCCACAGTGATACGGAACCCGCCTACGATCTCTCTCACTCCCCCAATACACATACCTGCTCTCATATGCTTCCGCCTTGTGAAGCATCCTTCCTGGTCGAAAGGCCTCCAGTCTGTTAATCAGGCTGCTTTTGGGCAGAAATCCCACTTAAAGGAGCCCTGCAGTTCAATTCTGCAGAACACTCGGGAAACCCATTCTTTCAGGTTTCCCAACCTTACAACAGCCTCCCTCCACATCCCCCCCCCCGCACACCCAACACCCCAACACCCCCAACCAGCCCCCCCCCAACCCCCACCACAGAACTCGCCTCAAGGCTCAAATCCAGGCCATTTTGACAAGTGGATCTATTAATAATTTTGTTGGAATGAGAGCAACTGAAAATGGCCCACCCTTAGTGAAGGTCATGTAGGATGTTAATAATGAGAATTAACATTATTTTCTTCATAAGCCCAATCTGGTAATCACTGGGGTATTCAAAAAACAACCACCTTTGAGTATTCAATCAGCTTATGGTTGAACAGAAGGCTTTGCTACAACATTTCATATCAAAATATTTTGATGCAATGGAAACCCCTTTTAAAAAATATTTGGAGCCTCTGACTTAACAAAATCTTGTTCTCTGTGAAATGGTGATGGAATGTGATATTGGCAGCCACCTTAGATACTCATAATGGATGGTTCAAATCCAGGAGAACATAAAGCTACTGAAGTTCTTTGTGGAAGTCACCTATGAAACGATGGCGCATTTGTGTAGATTTTCACCTTCACTGCCTGGGCAGTAATCTAGTGGGATGCATTGCCCGCCCTTTATAGCACCAACCTGAATTTCATTCTTTGAAATTATTGGAATGAAAATCAGGCAGGTTCTATGAAGGGTTTGCAATCCTTCCCTCCTGATTACAGCCAAACCAGTTAAGTAGAAAGTTTACTCCAGCATGTCTCCCTCAGGCCAGGAGGCCCTATATTATAAGTGATCTCAACATACACATAACCAACTAGTCAATCTAATAAAAACAGAAAACACTGGCCAAACAGAGTGGCCGGAATTTTCTGGGGTCTGTGGGGGCGCGATTGGAGGCGGGTCAGGTGGGAAATTTGAAAAATCTTGCAACGGGTCAGGAACCCGCCGTCATCCGGCCCCCCACATGCCTTTCCCTCGGGTGTGTTTGTCTGCGCGGCAGCGACCCGAACGGCAGAGGCGGACGAGCTAATTTAAATCATTATTAGCTACTTGTCAGACCCTTAAGAGTTTTTTTAACCCTACCTTACAAATTTCACTGGATGACCATGGGAATCACACAGCTCGGGAAGCACGTCTGTGAACCCGAGGCGGAAGTTGAGTGGCCATTGATCCAGCTGATTAGTGCACAGCACGGAAAGTACAATAAAAAATCCCACCTCACAGCTGATCACTTTCCTCAGGCAGAAACTGTTGCTGACTGCATTGCCAGCACAGATTTAGCTTTCTACAGGCTGAAAGTGTTTCAACAAAGTCGCTATTCAGTGTCACCTCTTTGTTATAACCTATCACCTCATTGACAGATTGCTTCTGTCATCTCTACTTGACCTGCCATCTATTCCATCAGCATGGGTGCCACTTATACTGTCTTACCTTGGTCCTCAGAATCGGATCACAATGAGCCCCAACACCAGCAACACCAACAACAACACCACCAACCTTCTCCTCAACCACCTGATGCAGCACAGGACAGAGGGCATCAGCTCAGGGCAGCACCTCACCAGAGGCAATACCCCCAACACAGGGTATAGAGGCAAAGGATAAGCTTCCTCAACATGACGGAGCAGCAGTGCCAACAGAGGCTCAGGCTATCGCACCAGACCTGCAGCCCAGAGGAGCAGGTGGACAGTCCTTACCAGTGGCTATCACACTGACATCTATCTGACAATGTGGAAAACTGCCTAGGTATGTCCTGTCCACAAAAAGCAGGACAAATCCAATCCAGCCAATTACCGCCCCATCAGTGTACTCTCAATCATAAGCAGCCCCAGGAGTTCCTCAAGGCAGTGTCCTAAGCCCAACCATCTTCAGCTGCTTCATCAATGACCTTCCCTAGATCATAAGGTCAGAAGTGGGGATGTTTGCTGATGACTGCACAGTGTTCAGTGCCATTCGCAACTCCTCAGATAATGAAGCAGTCCATGCCCGCATGCAGCAAGACCTGGACGACATTCAGGCTTGGGCTGATAAGTGGCAGGTAACATTCACACCACACAAGTGCCATTCAATGATTATCTCCTAAAAGCGAGCATCTAAACACAGCCCCTTGACATTCAACGGCATTACCATCGCTGAATCCCACACCATGGGAGTCACCATTGACCAGAAACGTAACTGGACCAGCCACATAAATACTGTGGCAACAAGAGCAGGTCAGAGGCTTGGATATTCTGCGGCGAGTGTCTCACCTCCTGACTCCCCAAAGCCTTTCTATCATCTACAAGGCACAAGTAAGGAGTGTGATGGAATACTCTCCACTTGCCTGGATGAGTGCAGCTCCAACAACACTCAAGAAGCTCGACACCATCCAAGACAAATCAGCCCGCTTGATTGGCACCCCATCCACCACATTAAACATTCACTCTCTCCACCACCAGCGTACCATGGCTGCAGTGTGTTCCATCTACAAGATGCACTGCAGCAAATTGACAAGGCTTCTTCGGCAGCGCCTCCCAAACCCGTGACCTCTACCACCTAGAAGGACAAGGGCAGCAGGTGCATGGGAACACCACGGGGGAGAAATTGGGTGAGTAGCGCCACCTGTTAGCGCCTAAAGAGGCAGTCAGTGGCTGTAGCGCCACTGGCTGCGTCTCCCACGATATTCAGTAGGGGCGCTAATGGTGGCTTTAGGCATTTGCGCTGCGCCGCCACCGATGATGTCATCGGTGTGCGCAGCGCCCCATTCGTGCCCCATTCGCGATATTTGGTAGCGAACGCCGCAGTTGCGCCACTCGCTACCCGCGCCCGGTTCACAGGGCCTTACTGTGCCGGCAGCGGCGCAATTTAAGGTGGAGGTGCGGGGCGGCTGCCTTTTCGGCGGCCGCCTGCCAGCACCTCCGTCCCCGACCTCCTAACCACCCCCCCGCGGCAATGTCGGCTGTTTCCCGAGACCCCGGCACTTCTCCTTGGTGCCGGGCTCATTTGCCGGCACTCGCGAGCGGGGATCGCGCTGTTGCAGGCACCTCCCCCTTAACAGGGGGAGGAAGGCCTGCAGTACCACAGCGTGCCGTGCCGCAGCGTGTGGCACTGCGGCACGTTGCGCTGCGATATGCAGTTTCAGCGCCCTAAGAGGGACGCGGAGCACCTCGAGCCTCACCCCGTGTCCCTCGAGGAGCAATGAAACTGAATATCTGATGATCGCTAAAGCCTCGAACGCTGCGCTAAATCCTGCGCTCAGGCGACTTTTGCGCCACTTTGGCGCCCCAACCCAATTTCTAGGCCCACCACCTCCAAGTTGCCCTCCAAGTCACTCACCATCCTGACTTGGAAATATATTGCCATTCCTTCATCGTCGCTGGTCAAATTCCTGGAACTCCCTCCCTAACAACACTGTGGGAGTACCTTCACCACACGGACTGCAGCAGTTCAAGAAGGCAGCTCACCAACACCTTCTCAAGGGCAACGAGGGATGGGCAATAAATGCTGGCCTTGCCAGCGATACCCACCTCCCATGAACGAATAAAAAACAAATCAAAGTCACCAGCGCCCTGTAACCGATTTTTGCAGTGGCCAATTTCCTATGGGCCCTGCCGCAATCACCAATTATTGTAAGTGGTTTCGCCCCACCCCTAGCGAGCACGCAAACCCCCTTACTACTAGTTCTGGATGATAGGGATTACTGAGGACAGATTGGAACATGGACAGCATTTTCGGGCTCACCCGTACAGTGTTTATTAAGGTTGACAAAACCACTCCACTCTCATGCAGTACGAGCGGTGTGAACACAACAGTACAGTTTAAAACAGTACAACCCTGACTTGTCCAACAAGCCCCTGCCATGCTGACTTACCATGGCCTAAAAACAGCCTCCCGTGAACTAAACTATCACAGGACCCTTCCAACGCTAAACCCCCTCTGGTTTGGTAGGAACATACAGGCACCCCCTCACACAGCTAAGTGATCTTGTGGGTGTGTAGGCTTGGCAATGCTCACCTAAATTACCCTTGATCTTGCTTGTAGCTTCCTCCCGTCCATCTCGGCTACCTGGTTCCGTACCGGCCTTGCGGCATGCAAATCCCAGTCTGAGTCGAAGTCTGCCTCAGTTGGAAGAGCAAGGCTCAGCTCCTCTTGATGTTCCGTTGTGTGGAGGGCAGGAGAGAGAGAGAGAGAGAGAGAGAGAGAGAACTAACCAAACTGCTCTCTGATATACCCCTCCAATACACAGACTGCTGTCTGTGGTTTTAATGGACACGTGGCTTCAGGGAAATGGTTTCCAGGCTTCCTCCCAGGTTTGGATGGTTTAGCTCATTTCGATCTCCCAGCCGATTAACTTAACGAGTTCACCTTCTCCAGAAACAATGAGTCGCCAGCCTCGTTATTCATGACTTGGGAGTGGGCCTCTCGGGCCATTGTTCCCAAGGACAGTTCATTACCATACGAATGCAACCTGGTTACGTCCGCCACCTTCAGCTTGATTGTTTTCCACTGCTTCCCCCCAAACAGCCTGTCCAGTTTTTAATAAGGGTATATGTTCATAATCTAAAAAACATCCATGGAGTCTGCGCCGATGGCTACAGTCCTCAACTTCTTTGCCTCAGGCTCTTTCCAGGGATCTGCAGCAGACATTTGCAGCATCTCGCAGTCAGCTGCCCACAGATGAATCACACAGGTCACCAATGCCCTATTTGACAAGTCAGCCAATTATATCAACTTTGCCACTGATGAAGCCAGTGTTACTGAGCGGGCACTCTGGCTTTGCTGCTCTGGCTGGCTTCCCACGGGTGAAGGGCGTCATTGAATGCACACATGTGGCCATCAGGGTGCCCCATCATCACCCAGGAGGTTTTGTCAACCATAAGGGCTTCCACTCCCTCAGTGTGCAGCTCGTCTGCAACCTTAGGAAGATCATCATGCATGTGTGCACCAAATTTCCTGGCAGCTGCCATGACTCTTTCATCCTGCGCTAGTCCACGCTCCCTCAACTTTTTGCTCCTCCAAACAGACTGGCTGCTTGGAGACAAGGGCTATCCACTGAAGACATGGCTCATGACACCCTTGAGGAGGCCAAGTACAGAGGCCTAGGAGAGATATAATGAAATTCACATTTCCACCAGGTGTGTCATAGAGCAGACAATAGGCATGATGAAAATGTGCTTCAGATGCCTTGACAGATCTGGAGGAGCCCTTCAGTACGCACCAGCCAGGGTCTCCAGAATTGTCGTGATCTGCTGCGCCCTGCACAACATAGCACAGCAGTGAGGATTAGTGCTGCACGAGGAGCAAGTCACTGAGCAACAGCCTCTTCAGAAGAGGAGGAGGAGAAGGAGCTGGAGGAAACTGCAGCCCAGATCCCACCAGCAGCCGAGCACATTGCTGCCCAGGAGGCCAGAGATGGGCTAATCATGGCCAGATTTACTTAACTTCAGGCATTACACCCATATGGATGCCACAAGCTGCACCAGGTTGGCACCACCCCACAGCAACACCATAAAGGATCCCTACAATGACCAGGTCATTCCTTTCACACTGACCACCATTGCTGGAGTTACCGTATGTCTTACCATTCACTCCAACTCACTAAGCCACTTCCAAAGGTGCACACAAATTTCTCCATGATCGGAAAGTGGTGAAAATAACGATTTTTATGTGTGGCATTACAGTAACAGAAACTTTACCAAATCATTTTGCAAAACACCCAAATGGCTACCCTTGTGAATCTACTTACGTTTCATCTTTCACTTACGCATGCTTCTATAAGGTGCTACCCTATGCCTTCAGCAAAGGTAGAGGCAGCCTGCTCAATTCCCTGCTGTGACTGATTAGGCGCTTTTGGCGGACGTCCTCTGGGATTTGGAGCCTGTGATGGCCCCGCCAAAGTTTACTCCTGTGCAGGGGCGGACTCGGCCATCGCGATTCGAGGAGGCATCTGGGGCTCTGACTGAGGGGGTGGCAACGGGGGAGAAGTGTAAGCACTTTGAGAGGAGCCCCCACTTCCATGTCTCCCCTTAACCACAGTTCCCTTGTAGCAAGGAGCTGGAGAGTACATTGCTGACAGCCGTGGGGCCACGAGGACCCACGTCTACATTGACATCCCTCCTAGACAGGAGGTCGATGAGCGTCTGCCATCTATTCTCCATTGATAGTCATCTGTTCTCCATTGATAGCATGTGCTCCTGTGAGTGGCGCTTTAGCTGCTCCATGCAGGTGGCCATCTTATCCATGGAAGAGCTGACAGTCGCCATTGCCTGCAACATGGTGGTGCTCAAGTTGGAGATGGACTCCTCCATTCTCTGCACCTTTGCAGACATCGCAGTTGCAAAACCTGTCAGACCCTCATGCACTTCTTGCTGCACCTCCAGGATTGCCCTCTTTCTGGATGTTCCCCAAGACTCAGCGTCTGCATGAAGCTGAGCAGAGCTCGGAGCATCCTGCGCCCTCCAGTGAGGAGGCTCCACTGCTGTCCCTGTCTCCACCATCTGCTCTTGCTCACTTGTGACTTGTGAGACACCAGGTGACAACACTATCTCGCGTTGCATCCACCGAGGTGTGCATCTCTGCGCTGGTGCTGGATGCGCTTATGTCAGGTGATGGTGCACCCACAGAGGCTGGAGGCTCCTCTGAGGAGTCATCTTCCTCTTCCTCCTGGACAGTGGGGGGGGGCTCTTGATGGACCTGTGGGAGAGTAAAGAGATGAGTTAGATATGTCATATGCAGAATGCGTACAGAAACCATTCTGCACATGATGACCATTCAGTAGCTGCTGACATCAGCCCCCATATGAGTGACTGATGTATGCCATGTAGCTGTATGAGATGTAATTCTGGCACCAGGTTGCTGAGATGTCCCCCTCTATCTGTCTCCCACCTCCAACTGCTCAGCATGTGGAGGGAGTCATCGGAGAACCTGGGTGCAGCCCTCTGTCTCAGTGCAGTCATATTTGGCACTCTTTCCAGCAGTTCAATTGTGCAGTGTGCTGCCTGCACACTCCTAGATGAACCTTCAAATGCAATGTGACCATGGCTCCTTTAAATATCCTGGCTGAAAACGCGTCATTGCTGACATCATCAGACCCGCACCATTTAATTGGGCCAGGTAGCGCACAGGGCAGCCTTATTAGGCCCCATTAATGCAAATTCGCTCTGAGGAGCAGCATGGTACTGTATTAGGAACGGGGTTGTGACCCGCCACGGTGACGCCCACACCAGAAAATTCCGGCCAGTGAGTCTGCCACTCTTGAAGAGTAAAAACAGACCTGCACCCGGGGTACAAACACCTCTGCACCTCCCCAGCACTGTGCCCTCACGTAGCATTTCTACTCCAATGTCAACCCACCTGTTAGATCCGTGGTTCAGTGGATAAATAATCACATGGATACTGTACATTAACAAATAACAGGTCTTTACTGGAGGAGGGTAATCTCTAGACTGGGGTACAGAGGCATGCGCAAAGCTTATATACCGATGTGGTCACTGCCGGTACTACAGTATACAGGAGCTGTAAAAAGTAGTTCTGACTTAAAGGCACATACACTACAATTCCTCCCCTTTTAGATTAATAATAACCCCCTTAATATTCAAATAACAATTACATTTTTACATGTACATTAAATAACAAAAGTCCATTTATAGATTCAGTCTTTGGGGCGGCTTCCTGACCCTTTCGGGATAGCGCCTTTCCAGACGTTCTTGTTCTTGGTGCAGAGGCGATTCTGACCCCTTTTCATCGGGTAGTTCATCGGGTTCCACTGCTACTGGGTCTGAAGTAGATGCTACCGGTATGTCGGGTTCATCCCCAGGTACTCGAGACATGGGGTTGACGCCTTCCTGTGACACTAAGATCTGATCGACGTGGCGTCTCACAATGTTCTCCCCGACATCCACTGTGTACATTAATGGCCCCTGCCTTGTACATATCGTTCCGGGTTGCCACTTCTCTGTTTGATAGTCCCGGGCCAAGACTGGTTGCCCTACATTGAAGCTCCTTGTCGGCTTCTCATTGGTGTGCTGGAATTGTTTGTCCTCAACATTTCTTCGCACATTTGGTCTGAGCAAGTCCAGACGAGATCTCAACCTTCGGTTAAAGCACATCATGGCCGGGGTCTGGTTGGTAACTGCATGTGTCGCGTTTCGGTAGGCTAATAAGAAATTGTCCATCTTACGCTGTAGTGGAATTTCCTCGTCGCACATGGCCTTTATCGCCTTCTTAAAGGTTTGTACGAACCTCTCAGCCAATCCATTGGTGGCTGGATGATACGGGGCGGATGTGTAATGCCTTACCCCATTCCTTTTCATGAATTTTTGGAACTCGTCGGACACAAACTGTGGTCCATTATCAGAGCAGATCTGCTCTGGCAAACCGTTTCTGGCAAATATGGTCCGTAGGACTGCAATCGTTTTCTCTGTAGTGGTTGAAGACATCTTTATCACCTCAGGCCACTTTGAATGAGCATCCACTGCTATTAAGAACATTGAGTCCATGAATGGACCAGCGAAATCAATGTGCACCCTTTGCCATGGAGAGGAGGGCCACTGCCATGGGTGTAGAGGGGCATGTGGTGGTGCATTTTGGACCTTCTGGCATCCTAAGCAGCTCTTAGTTAGGTCTTCGATTTGTTGATCGATTCCCGGCCACCACACATAAGCCCTAGCAAAGGCTTTTCATTTTCACTCCCCCCAGATGACCTTCATGTAGCTCATTTAGCACTCTCTCCCTTAACTTGGGTGGAATCACCACTCTGGATCCACACATCACTGTCCCCTGGCATACTGACAGCTGTTCTCTTCTGGATGAGAATGCTGGCAACAGTGAGTCACCATGTGTTGGCCATCCCCTCATCGTCAATTCATATACCCGTGACAGCGTCGGATCATTGCGGGTCTCCTTCTCTATATCCGCGTTTGTTACTGGCAATCGTTCAATTATCGACGAATAAAA
Source organism: Somniosus microcephalus (assembly GCF_052327205.1). NCBI lineage: Eukaryota > Metazoa > Chordata > Chondrichthyes > Squaliformes > Somniosidae > Somniosus > Somniosus microcephalus. The sequence continues at coordinate 50,908,641 of NC_141001.1, read as the reverse complement.
TATCTCGATAGGGTCCATTGCTGGTGCTTCCTCCACAATAGGCAGTGGCAGGCGCGATAGCCCATCAGCGTTCCCATGCTGTTTCGTGCCTTTATATTCTATTTCATATTGATTCACCCCTAGAAACAGGGACCATCTTTGTAACCGCTGTGCAGTCATTACTGGCATGCCCTTCTTAGGATTAAAGATGGAGACAAGTGGTTGGTGGTCAGTCAGCAAGGTGAACTTCTGCCCATGCAGATAGTGGTTGAACTTTTTTACTCCCCATACTAGGCTGAGGGCCTCCCTGTCAATCTGGGTGTAGTTGCGCTCGGCTGAGGTTAGTGACCGAGATGCAAAGGCTACTGGCCTCTCCACCCCATCTGGGAATTTGTGCGACAGCACCGCTCCAATGCCGTAGGGTGATGCATCACATGCCAAACGAATTGGTGGTGCTGGGTTGAAATGGGCCAACACCTCTTTTGATGTGATCAATTCTTTACACTTCTGGAAAGCTCGTCTATGTTCGTCATCCCACTTCCATGGTACCCCTGTTTGCAGTAGGGTGTTCAGCGGGTGTAATACCGTAGACAAATTTGGTAAGGACTTGTGGTAATAGTTTACCAGCCCGAGGAACGACCTCAGTTGTGACACATTTTCCGGTGCTGGAGCCTTGACTACTGCCTCAACCTTGTCAGGGGACTTATGTAACCCCTCTTCATCGATGACGTGGCCGCAATACGAGATCTGTTTCTGGAAAAACTCGCACTTGTGGCGATTAGCTCGTAGCCCATACTCCTTTAATCTGGTGAGCACCTTCTCCAAGTTAGCGAGGTGATCACCGTCATTTTCGCCCGTGACCAAGATGTGATCCAAATAACACTGGGTCCCTGGAATCCTTTGCAGGACCTGATCCATCGCCCTTTGCCAGATAGCCGGAGCCGAGGCTACTCCAAACACCAGCCGGTTGTATTGATAGAGACCTTTATGAGTGTTGATCGTAAGGTAATGTTTCGAAGCTTCTTCTACCTCCATTTGCAAGTACACCTGGGCTAGATCAATTTTGGTGAAGCGTTTACCACCAGATAGCGAGGCGAAAATATCCTCAATTCGTGGAAGCGGATATTGCACCGTGTGAAGGATTGGGTTCACTGTCACCTTAAAATCCCCACAGATGCGGACCTTCTTTGGTTCCCCAGGCGTATTACTCAACGACCTCTTCATTACAGGAACGATGGGTGTAGGCCACTCGCTCCAGTCCACTTTGGACAGTACTCCTGAACGTTCCAACCCTTCCAGCTCTGCTTCAACAGCTGGTCTGATCACATAAGGCACTGGCCTGGCCTTCAGAAACTTTGGGCTTGCATTTTCCTCTGTTTTAATTGTTGCTGTTATTCCTTTTAGTGTTCCTAGTCCCTCCTGGAACACTTCTTTTGCGTCAGTTAGCATTTTTGACAGCCGTCCAGGTGTGACGTCGTCCTCCTTTTTGGCCTCAACCTTCAGTGCCTGTATGGAATGTCAATCTAATTGTATCTTCCGGATCCATTCACGTCCTAGCAGTGGTGGTCCTCCATTTGGCAATACATATATATCCATTTTAGGTATTACCTGGCCTTTATATGTCACTTTCACCCTTGTTTTTCCTTTGGGGTAGACTTTTTTGCCCCATATACGTCTTCAAGACAATCTTTGTAGCTTTCAAGGGTATGTGTGAAAATAGCCGCTTGTAGTCTCTTTGATTTATGACTGCTAGAGCTGACCCTGTGTCCAATTCCATTTCCACTTGGACTCCGTCTATCTTGAGTGTAACCCAGATAGTCTGGTGATCCTCCATTTCGGTTACATTATGTAGTTTCAGACAACCCAGCTCCTTGCTTCCGGAGTCTGTGTCACTTTTCTGTTCGTCTGAACCACTGTCCATCACCTGGTGTACCTTTTTGTACTTCTCCTGTGGAGATTTCTTACTGTTGGTTTTCTTCCCAGACCTGCAGACTCTTGCTATGTGTCCTGCTTTCCCACACTGTCTGCACACTTGGTCCTTGAACCAACAATCTTTCTGGTCATGTGTTGTTCTGCCGCAGCGATAGCACTTCCCTGTTCCACAGGTCATTTCGTTGGTGCCATATTCTTGCGGTCTCCGTTGTATCTCTGCAGCGCCCCTTGCGGCTGCTTCGTGTGATACTGCCATACTGAAAGCTTTGTCCAGCGTAAGGTCCTTTTCTGATAGAAGCCATTTCTGGGTTCCTTCACTTTGTAGCCCACACACAAACTTGTCCCTTAACGTGTCTGCTAGTCCCGCTCCAAACTGGCACTATTTCGATAGCTTGCGCAGTTCCGTTAGGTACTCAGCATTGCTTTCGTCTTTGTGTTGGTTCCTTTTATGGAACTTAAATCGTTCTGCTATCAGCAGCGGTGTGGGGTTTAAGTGGTCCTGTAGGATTTCTACTATGCTTTCAAAATTCTTGTTTACCGGCTTCTCTGGGGTTATTAGATTTCGCAGTAACCCATAAGTTTTTGCACCCATGGAATTTAACAGAACCAGTGCTTTATTAGCATCTGGCACTTCATTCGCCCTGCAGTACACCTCAATAGGTTTCACATATGTCGCCCAATCTTCGACTTCATTGTTGAACGTAGAGATACTGCCACTCTTCGGCATCCTTGGTTGTGCGTTAACTATCACCAATGGCGCCTCCCACGCTTCCCTTCTTCTCCGCTGGCACAAAATGGCATCTCCCGCGCTTTCCTTACTTCCCACGCTCGCCCTTCTTCTCCGCTGCGGCTTCTCAAAATGGCGTCTCCCGCGCTCTTCCTTCTTCTCCGCAGCTCAATGGCGTCTCCCGCGCTCTCCCTGCTTCTCCTCGGCTCAATGGCATCTCCCGTGCTCTCCCTGCTTCTCCGCGGCTCAATGGCGTCTCCCCTTGCTTCGCCCCGCGGACCCTGATCAGCCCGTGATCCCTGGCTGTGCTCTGCGCGTTCTTCTCTTGATATTTGTCGACGCCGCTCAGTCTAGAACCCGGCTGTTTCTTACCCTCTCTCTCTCCGGTTTGCAGTATTTTTCCTCGACGCCGCTCGGTGTTCAACCCCTGGCTACGCCCTGCGCTCTTCACCCTCTGTCTTACCCCGTCGACGCTGCTCGGCTGTCTCTCTGCTGTCGGTCGGCTCCAGCCGCCGCTGCTCGGGAAGGGTCAGCTCTGGCCCTGTCATCGGTCTCTTACTGCTCGTTGTGGCTGGGGAACCAAGCCCGGCTCTCCACAGCCTCCCCAGCGAAGTTGGATCTCTGCCTGACTGCTGGGCGGTTGCTCATGGTTGACGCCCGTGTTCCTGGCCTCGACTTTTTTTTTATGTTGCAGGTAGATTCGAATCAACACTCGTCGCCACTGTTAGATCCGTGGTTCAGTGGATAAATAATCACACGGATGCTGTACATTAACAAATAACAGGTCTTTACTGGAGGAGGGTAATCTCTAGACTGGGGTACAGAGGCATGCGCAAAGCTTATATACCGGTGTGGTCACTGCCGGTACTACAGTATACAGGAGCTGTAAAAAGTAGTTCTGACTTAAAGGCACATACACTACACCACCCTCCCCTTCCCTTGGACATCAACAGGCTCAAAAACATCACCATTAATGCCAACTGTAAAGAAAATGGAGGATATAAATATGGTCTGAAGTTATTCAAGTCAATGTTCAGGCCAAAGGGCTGCAGAGTGCCCAAGAGAAGGATACGTACAAGTTAACCATCAGCATTTCACACAGATGATCTGCATTCTGGAGACCTCGTCAACATTTACTTATAAAAATCAACACAGCTGAAACCCTCTCCCACCAGCCTTGCTCCTCCTGAAGCCAGTGGCTAATGCACCAGAATATGTATGTCTCCTCTCCACATTACTCACAGCACTAATAGCTGGGATTTCTATCTTTGTATATGATAGACTGAAACTCTTGCAAGAATGGGGATTCCCACCTACAGTACACGAAGGCTGCAATCATGGCCATTAATGCTGGGAGTAGAAAAAGTAGTTATCAGGGACCTGTTCTGGTGCATTAATCATCACACTATGATAAGAATGGGGAATGGATGGCAGTGAAAGGTAGGAAAAGATGGCAGTAAAGACAGTAAGACAAGCAATATAGAGAAGTGGGAAGGTGACATTAAGGTGAGGAGGAAATCAATAACAATTAAGGGCAGCAAAATGGAAGAATGAGGAGAGAATGGATGGCAATGAAAGGGAGAGGGAGGGGTGGGGGGAAATATTGAGAGTGGTGTTTTAGGGGTTAATAGAGAAGTTGGGAATGGTGCTGAGTAGCGCGGAAGGGAAGTGCCAACATTAACAGAGAGAGTAGGGAGGGAGAGTGCCAGCATAAACTGGGAGGAGGGCAAAGAGTATCAACTTGAACTGTGGTAGTGGGAGAACTGGTTAGCTCTGTGAATGGGTGGGGAGTGCAATCTCTCTGTGAACTGGTCTGAAGAAGGAGGAATGGGGCGGTGGGTAATTGAATATTGCAGAGTGACAGAGGTAACTTTTAGGTCTGTGATGTTCTGTCAACAATCCAAATGTCACTTTGCTTTGATTTATTTTTAGATTAAATATATACTATTTATGAAGTATAAAAGTATTAAACATGAACTAGAATGCAAGATTTTTAATGTAAAAGTTCAATACAATAGGGGAAAGGATGGCCCCTGGATAGTTTCTAGAAATGCACCACCAATTTTGTGCCTTCAATATTTGGATTTCCTCTGAAGGCTTTTGTGTACTATTTTTCCCTTTAATACAACTGAAGGAATGTTATGTATACTTAAGGTGTTATCACTCAAGCAGCATCACTAAAAAAAGCTTATCTGGTTATTATCACATTGCTGTTTGTTGGACCTTGCTGTGTGCAAATTGGCTGCCGAGTTTCCTACATTACCACAGTGACTACACTTCAAAAGTATTTCATTGGCTGTAAAGCACATTTGAGACATCCTGAGGTCGTGAAAGGCACTGTAGAATGCAAGTCTTTCTTTTTTCTTTTTACATCGTGTTAGATCCGTGGTTCAGTGGATAAAGAATCACACGGATGCTGTACTTAAACAAACAACAGGTCTTTACTGGAGGAGGGTCATCTGTAGGCTGGGGTACAGAGGCATGCACACAGTAACCGGTGTGGTTACTGCCGGTACTGCAGTATACAGGAGCTGTAAAAAGTAGTTCTGACTTAAAGCACATACACTACAATTCCTCCCTTTTTAGATTAATAATACCCCCTTAATATTCAAATAACAATTATATTTTTACATTTACATCCAATAACAAAAAGTCCATTTATAGATTCAGTCTTTGAGGCGGCTTCCTGACCCTTTCGGGATAGCGCCTTTCCGGAGGTTCTTGTTCTTGGTGCAGAGGCGATTCTGACCCCTTTTCATCGGGTAGTTCATCGGGTTCCACTGCTACTAGGTCTGAAGTAGATGCTACCGGTATGTCGGGTTCATCCCCAGGCACTCGAGACATGGGGTTGACGCATTCCTGCGATGCTAAGATCTGATCGACGTGGCGTCTCACAATGTTCTCCCCGACATCCACTGTGTACATTAATGGCCCCTGCCTTGTACATATCGTTCCGGGTTGCCACTTCTCTGTTCGATAGTCCCGGGCCAAGGCTGGTTGCCCTACATTGAAGCTCCTTGTCGGCTTCTCATTGATGTGCTGGTATTGTTTGTCCTCAACATTTCTTCGCACATTTGGTCTGAGCAAATCCAGACGAGATCTCAACCTTCTGTTAAAGCACATCATGGCCGGGGTCTGGTTGGTAACTGCATGTGTCGCGTTTCTGTAGGCTAATAAGAAATTGTCCATCTTATGCTGTAGTGGAATTTCCTCATCGCACATGGCCTTTATCGCCTTCTTAAAGGTTTGTACGAACCTCTCAGCCAATCCATTGGTGGCTGGATGATACGGGGCGGATGTGTAATGCCTTACCCCATTCCTTTTCATGAATTTTTGGAACTCGTCGGACACAAACTGTGGTCCATTATCAGAGCAGATCTGCTCTGGCAAACCGTTTCTGGCAAATATGGTCCGTAGGACTGCAATCGTTTTCTCTGTAGTGGTTGAAGACATCTTTATCACCTCAGGCCACTTTGAATGAGCATCCACTGCTGTTAAGAACATTGAGTCCATGAATGGACCAGCGAAATCAATGTGCACCCATTGCCATGGAGAGGAGGGCCACTCCCATGGGTGTAGAGGGGCATGTGGTGGTGCATTTTGGACCTTCTGGCATCCTAAGCAGCTCTTAGTTAGGTCTTCGATTTGTTGATCGATTCCCGGCTACCACACAGAAGCCCTAGCAAGGCTTTTCATTTTCACTCCCCCCAGATGACCTTCATGTAGCTCCTTTAGCACTCTCTCCCTTAACTTGGGTGGAATCACCACTCTGGATCCACACATCACTGTCCCCTGGCATACTGACAGCTGTTCTCTTCTGGATGAGAATGCTGGCAACAGTGAGTCACCATGTGTTGGCCATCCCCTCACCGTCAATTCATATACCCGTGACAGCGTCGGATCATTGCGGGTCTCCTTCTCTATATCCGCGTTTGTTACTGGCAATCGTTCAATTATCGATGAATAAAATATCTCGATAGGGTCCACTGCTGGTGCTTTCTCCACCGTAGGCAGTGGCAGGTGCGATAGCCCATCAGCGTTCCCATGCTGTTTCGTGCCTGTATATTCTCTTTCATATTGATTCGCCCCTAGAAACAGGGACCATCTTTGTAACCGCTGTGCAGTCATTACTGGCACGCCCTTCTTAGGATTAAAGATGGAAACAAGTGGTTGGTGGTCAGTCAGCAAGGTGAACGTCTGCCCATGCAGATAATGGTTGAATTTTTTTACTCCCCATACTAGGCTGAGGGCCTTCCTGTCAATCTGGGCATAGTTGCGCTCGGCTGAGGTTAGTGACCGAGATGCAAAGGCCACTGGCCTCTCCAACCCGTCTGGGAATTTGTGCGACAGCACTGCTCCAATGCCGTAGGGTGATGCATCACATGCCAAACGAATTGGTAGTGCTGGGTTGAAATGGGCCAACACCTCTTTTGATGTGATCAATTCTTTACACTTCTGGAAAGCTCGTCTATGTTCGTCATCCCACTTCCATGGTACCCCTGTTTGCAGTAGGGTGTTCAGTGGGTGTAATACCGTGGACAAATTTGGTAAGAACTTGTGGTAATAGTTTACCAGCCCGAGGAACAACCTCAGTTGTGACACATTTTCAGGTCCTGGAGCCTTGACCACTGCCTCAATCTTGTCAGGGGACTTATGTAACCCCTCTTCATCGATGACGTGGCCGCAATACGAGATCTGTTTCTGGAAAAACTCGCACTTGTGGCGATTAGCTCGTAGCCCATATTCCTTTAATCTGGCGAGCACCTTCTCCAAGTTAGAGAGGTGATCACCGTCATTTTTGCCCGTGACCAAGATGTCGTCCAAATAACACTGGGTCCCTGGAATCCCTTGCAGGACCTGATCCATCGCCCTTTGTCAGATAGCCGGAGCCGAGGCTACTCCAAATACCAGCCGGTTGTATTGATAGAGACCTAATGGGTGTTGATCGTAAGATAATGTTTCGAAGCTTCTTCTACCTCCATCTGCAAGTACGCCTGGGCTAGATCAATTTTAGTGAAGCGTTTACCACCAGATAGCGAGGCGAAAATATCCTCAATTCGTGGAAGCGGATATTACACCGTGTGAAGGACTGGGTTCACTGTCACCTTAAAATCCCCACAGATGCGGACCTTCTTTGGTTCCCCAGGCGTATTACTCAACGACCTCTTCATTACAGGGACGATGGGTGTAGCCCACTGTGGTAAACCACTGTTAACCTGTACATGCCTGTGTGGTAAACCACTGTTAACCCTGTACAAGTCCAGGCATGTCTCAGCCCCTGGCTCCACCCCTAAGCCTGGGTATAAAGGTGACTCACCACCCTTCCCCCGGGAGCTCTTAGGATGGATTCACTAGCAGAGGCATGCTCTAGTTCTTAGTCAATAAAAGCCTACTTCATTTAAGTCCATCTCATAGTCTTTGGTATTGTTGATAGCGCATCAATTTTATTGACTAATTTTCAACATGGAGCAAATCTTGAAGCCGAAACGTTTAGACCTGGATCCTCAAGCAGCAGATGCAGCCAATAACTTTGAACACTGGCTGAGCTGTTTTGAAGCCTTCCTGGAGGCCTCCAGCACTACTGTCACTACAGATGACGTGAAACGGCTTGTCTTGAACTCACGGGTGAGCCACCGAGTCTACTCGATCATCCGAGACGCCACTACTTATGCGGCCGCCATCGCGACGCTAAAGGAACAATACGTGAGGCCTGTTAACGAGGTCTACGCCAGACACCTCCTGGCTACCCGAAAACAGCGCCCCGGGGAATCGGGCGCTGAATATTTACTGGCACTGAGAGTCCTCGGCCGGGACTGTAATTGCAAAGCGGTGACAGCCAAGGAATGCGCGGAAGACCTGATCCGAGACGCCTACGTAGCCGGCATCAGGTCCAACTATACTCGGCAGAGGCTGCTGGAACAGAGGGGGCTCAACCTGCAGAAGACGGTGGCCCTCGCTAACTCGTTAGACGTGGCCCTCCAGAACATGGACGCCTACCCCCCTGACCGGATGGCCACGTGGCTGCCACGGGAGCAGCCATCTTGGGACCCGGTAAGGCCACAAGCCGCCAGCAGCCCAACTACAGCTGCAATGACCAGAGGCCAGAAATGCTACTTCTGTGGCCAGGCCAAGCACCCCAGACAGCAATGCCCAGCAAAGGACGCGACCTGCTCCAAATGCGGCAAGAAAGGCCACTACGCGAGACTGTGCAAGGCAAAATCGACCCCAAATTTCAGCAGCGCCGCGTGTGAACCGTACAGGCCGCCATTTTGGACCCCACCAATCACGTGTGAGCCGTGCGGGCCGCCATTTTGGACACCATCGGCCGAGGGGGAGCCGCCATCTTGGACACCATCTCGGGACCAGGCCCTCAGCACGGGCGAATACTACAGTGACCCACCGACCTCGACGATGGCCTCCATCACCCTGGACCAATCTAGGCCCCACCAACTAGCCAGGTCCATGATGAACGTAAAGGTAAATGGCCATGCCACAAATTGCCTTTTCGACTGCGGAAGCACGGAGAGCTTCATCCACCCCGACACGGTGCGACGCTACTCCCTATCGGTTATGCGTACACGCCACCAGGTCTTTATGGCCTCAAAGTCCCATACGGCGGATGTCGGCGGCTACTGTGTAGCGACTCTGACAGTGAACGGCGTGGAGTACAGAGAGTTTAAATTCCTCGTCCTGCCACAGCTCTGCGCTCCCGTACTGCTAGGATTAGACTTCCAGTGCCATCTGGAGAGCGTCACGATGGCATATGGCGGGCCCCTGCCCCCACTTACAGTCTGCAGCCAGCAGAATTTAAACACGGCGCCGCGCAAAGTATGCAGCCTGTCCACCCTGAAGGTCAAACCCCCCCCCGTTGTTCGCTAACCTCGCCAAAGACTGCGAGCCAATTGCTACTAAAAGCAGGCGGTACAGTGCCGGGGATAGGAGCTTTATTAAATCAGAAGTACAAAGACTCCTGAGGGAAGGGATTATCGAGGGCAGCACCAGCCCATGGCGAGCCCAAGTGGTGGTAGTAAAGACCGGCGAAAAACAGCGCCTGGTTATTGATTACAGCCAGACGATCAATCGATACACGCAATTAGACGCATACCCACTTCCCCGCATATCTGACACGGTCAACCAGATAGCACAATACCGGGTATTCTCGATGATTGATCTAAAGTCGGCATACCACCAGCTCCCCATCAGGCCTGAGGACCGCCAGTACACGGCCTTCGAGGCTGACGGTCGCCTCTACCACTTCCTCCGAGTCCCCTTCGGCGTCACCAACGGGGTCTCGGTCTTCCAAAGGGAGATGGACCGGATGGTTGACCAGAACGCGCTGCAGGCCACCTTCCCCTATCTAGACAACGTCACCATCTGCGGCCATGACCGGCAGGACCACGACGCCAACCTAGAAAAATTCCTCCGTACGGCCCAACGGCTGAATCTGACATACAACAGAGAAAAATGTATGTTCTGCACTGCGCGCCTCGCTATTCTTGGCTGCGTGGTGGAAAACGGAGTCATCGGCCCCGACCCCGACCGAATGCGCCCCCTCCTGGAACTACCCCCCCCCCCACTGCCTAAAAGCCCTGAAGAGATGCCTAGGGTTCTTCTCTTACTACGCCCAGTGGGTGCCCAACTATGCGGACAAAGCCCGGCCCCTCATCAAGTCAACCTCCTTCCCCCTGACGGCAGAGGCCCGTGCGGCCTTCACCCTCATAAAAGAGGACATTGCGAAGGCCACAATGCATGCAGTGGATGAGTCCATCCCTTTCCAAGTGGAGAGCGATGCATCCGACTTCGCCCTAGCCGCAACCCTTAACCAGGCGGGGAGACCCGTGGCCTTCTTTTCACGGACCCTCCAGGGCCCCGAAATTCGACATTCCTCAGTCGAGAAGGAGGCCCAGGCGATAGTGGAGGCTGTATGGCACTGGAGACATTACCTGGCCGGTAAACGTTTCACCCTGCTCACTGACCAACGGTCAGTAGCATTTATGTTTAACAACAGACAAAGGGGGAAAATCAAAAATGATAAGATATTGCGGTGGAGGATCGAGTTATCCACCTACAACTACGATATCTTATACCGGCCCGGGAAACTTAATGAGCCCCCAGACGCCCTATCCCGTGGGACATGTGCCAACGCACAAGTCGATAGGCTACGGACCCTCCACAATGATCTCTGCCACCCGGGGGTCACCAGGTTCTTCCACTTTATTAAAGCTCGCAACCTGCCTTACTCTATCGAGCAGGTCAGGACCATGACCAGGAACTGCCAGGTCTGCGCCGAATGCAAACCGCATTTTTATAGGCCAGACAGGGCACACCTGATTAAAGCCACCCGCCCCTTCGAACGTCTCAGCGTCGATTTCAAGGGGCCCCTTCCCTCCTCTGACCGCAACACGTACTTCCTCAATATTATTGACGAGTACTCCCGTTTCCCCTTCGCCATCCCCTGCCCGGACATGACCAGCGCCACAGTCATCAGGTGCCTCCATGACCTGTTCGCCATATTTGGCTTCCCCAATTACATCCACAGCGACAGGGGCTCGTCGTTCATGAGCGACGAGCTGCGCCAGTACCTGCTCGAGAAGGGCATAGCCACGAGCAGGACTACCAGTTACAACCCCCGAGGTAACGGACAGGTAGAGAGGGAGAACGCAACGGTGTGGAAGACCGCCATGCTCGCCCTAAAATCCAAAGGCCTCCCAATCTCCCGCTGGCAAGGTGTCCTCCCCGATGCGCTCCACTCCATACGATCACTGCTCTGTACTGCCACAAACGCCACCCCTCACGAGAAGATGTTCGTCTTCCCCAGGAAATCCACCTCGGGGACATCACTACCGCCATGGCTGACGTCTCCGGGACCCGTCCTGCTCAGGAAACACGTGAGGAGGTATAAGACGGACCCCCTGGTCGAAAAGGTTCACCTCCTCCACGCCAACCCACAGTACGCCTACGTGGCGTATCCTGACAGGCGGGAGGACACAGTCTCAATTCGAGACCTCGCACCCTCAGGTACCACCCGAAACACCATCGATCACCATCCACTACCTCCACCCACCACCACTACCCACGACGCACCACCGGGGTGTCTACCACGAACTGACGACATGCCGGTGCCATCCCTACCCCGAGAGGACGACACGCCAGTGCTCCGTCCCACGCGAGAAGCGGCCGCGGGCAAAGAACCGCCGCAACCGGCACCACGAAGATCATTACGGCAGACAAGAACCCCGGAGAGACTTTCGTATACGAACTTTTGAAACACTTCACCCCGCCGGACTCTTTTTTAAACAAGGGGTGAATGTGGTAAACCACTGTTAACCTGTACATGCCTGTGTGGTAAACCACTGTTAACCCTGTACAAGTCCAGGCATGTCTCAGCCCCTGGCTCCACCCCTAAGCCTGGGTGTAAAGGTGACTCACCACCCTTCCCCCGGGAGCTCTCAGGATGGATTCACTAGCAGAGGCATGCTCTAGTTCTTAGTCAATAAAAGCCTACTTCATTTAAGTCCATCTCGTAGTCTTTGGTATTGTTGATAGCGCATCACCCACTTGCTCCAGTCCACTTTGGACAGTACTCCTGAACATTCCAACCCTTCCAGCTCTGCTTCAACCGCTGGTCCGATCGCATAAGGCACTGGTCTGGCCTTCAGAAACTTTGGACTTGCATTATCCACTATTTTAATTGTTGCTGTTATTCCTTTTAGTGTTCCTAGTCCCTCCTGGAGCACTTCTTTTGCGTCAGTTAGCATTTTTGACAGTCGTCCAGGTGTGACGTCGTCGTCCTTTTTGGCCTCCACCTTCAGTGCCTGTATGGAATGCCAATCTAAATGTATCTTCCGGATCCATTCACATCCTAGCAGTGGTGGTCCTCCATTTGGCAATACATATATATCCATTTTAGGTATTTCCTGACCTTTATATGTCACTTTCACCCTTATTTTTCCTTTGGGGTAGACTTTTTGCCCCCTATACGTCTTCAAGACAATCTCTGTAGCTTTCAAGGGTATGTGTGAAAATAGCCACTTGTAGTCTCTTTGATTTATGACTGTTAGAGCTGACCCTGTGTCTAATTCCATTTCCACTTGGACTCCGTCTATCTTGAGTGTAACCCAGATAGTCTGGTGATCCTCTATTTCAGTTACATTATGTAGTTTCAGACAACCCAGCTCCTTGCTTCCGGAGTCTGTGTCACTTTTCTGTTCTTCTGAACCACTGTCCATCACCTGGTGTACCTTTTTGTACTTCTCCTGTGGAGATTTCTTACTGTTGGTTTTCTTCCCAGACCTGCAAACCCTTGCTATGTGTCCTGCTTTCCCACACTGTCTGCACACTTGGTCCTTGAACCAACAATCTTTCTGGTCATGTGGTATTCTGCCACAGCGATAGCACTTCCCTGTTCCATAGGTCATTTCGTTGGTGCCATATTCTTGCGGTCTCCGTTGTATCTCTGCAGCGCCCCTTGCGGCTGCTTCGTGTGATACTGCCATACTGAAAGCTTTGTCCAGCGTAAGGTCCTTTTCTGATAGAAGCCGTTTCTGGGTTCCTTCACTTTGTAGCCCACACACAAACTTGTCCCTTAACGTGTCTGCTAGTCCCGCTCCAAACTGGCACTATTTCAATAGCTTGCGCAGTTCCGTTAGGTACTCAGCATTGCTTTCGTCTTTGTGTTGGTTCCTTTTATGGAACTTAAATCATTCTGCTATCAGCAGCGGTGTGGGGTTTAAGTGGTCCTGCAGGATTTCTACTATGCTTTCAAAATTCTTGTTTACCGGCTTCTCTGGAGTTATTAGATTTCGCAGTAACCCATAAGTTTTTGCACCCATGGAATTTAACAGAACCAGTGCTTTATTAGCATCTGGCACTTCATTCGCCCTGCAGTACACCTCAATAGGTTCCACATATGTCACCCAATCTTCGACTTCATTGTCGAACGTAGAGATACTGCCACTCTTCGGCATCCTTGGTTGTGCGTTAACTATCACCAATGGTGCCTCCCGCGCTTCCCCTTCTTCGCCGCTGGCACAAAATGGCGTCTCCCGCGCTTTCCTTCCTTCCAGCACTCGCCCGTCTTCTCTGCTGCGGCTTCGCAAAATGGCGTCTCCCGCGCTCTTCCTTCTTCTCCGCGGCTCAATGGCGCCTCCCGCACTCTCCCTGCTTCTCCGCGGCTCAATGGCGCCTCCCGCGCTCTCCCTGCTTCTCCGCGGCTCAATGGCGTCTCCCCTTGCTTTGCCCCACGGACCCTGATCAGCCGTGATCCCTGGCTGTGCTCTGCGCGTTCTTCTCTTGATATTTGTCGACGCCGCTCAGTCTAGAATCCGGCTGTTTCTTACCCTCTCTCTCTCCGGTTTTGCAGTATTTTTCCACGACGCGCTCGGTGATCAACCCCCGGCTGCGCCCTGCTCTCTTCACCCTTTTTCTTACCCCGTCGACGCTGCCCGGCTCTCTCTCTCTGCCGTCGGTCGGCTCCAGCCGCCGCTGCTTGGGAAGGGTCTGCTCAGGACCTGTCGTCAGTCTCTTACTGCTCGTTGTGGCTGGGGAACCAAGCCTGGCTCTCCACAGCCTCCCCAGCGAAGTTGGATCTCTGCCTGACTGCTGGGCGGTTGCTCGCGGTCGACGCCCGTGTTCCTGGACTCGCCTATTTTTTGTTGTTGTTTTTTTTTGTTTAATGTTGCAGGTAGATTCGCATCAACACTCGTCGCCACTGTTAGATCCGTGGTTCAGTGGATAAAGAATTACACGGATGCTGTACTTAAACAAACAACAGGTCTTTACTGGAGGAGGGTCATCTTTAGACTGGAGTACAGAGGCATGCGCACAGCTTATATACCGGTGTGGTTACTGCCGGTACTACTGTATACAGGAGCTGTAAAAAGTAGTTCTGACTTAAAGCACATACACTACACATAGCTCAGGTGATTACTTGCTTCCACAGGTCAGGCCCATTCTTGATTTGTCAGCTTTTCATGAGCTGTGAGCATTTTTTGATGCCATTGGTCAGTTTTCGCCAGTTTTCTAGGTTGGCATATATGAAGATATGATACTGTTTCTGACACGTGGCTGGAACATTTTCAGAGGCCAAAGAGTGAGAGGTCAAAGTGGGAATGGGAAGGATTAGTTAAAATGATGCACCACAGGGAGCTCAGGGTTACACTTACAGACAAAACAGAGGTGTTCAGCAAAGCAGTAACCTCACCTTTGTTTGGTCTCCCTGATGTGGACAACGAGTGCAGGACACTAAATTAGAGGAAGTCCAAGTAAATTACTGTCTCACAAGGAAGAAGTGTTGAGACCCTGGAAAATGTGTGGGAGGAAATGTGCATCTTCTACGATTGCAAGGGATGATGCCAGCAGAAGTCCATTTGGATATTGAGGTTGCTGCAAATTCTTCACACAATATTAATCTTTATTTTCTTTAATATTTCCTGACTGAGATGATCTTTTATTTCATCGAATTATCTGCTTTACTTTTAAACAGGTTACAACTCATTCACTGACTAATGTCCTCTCTGTGCTTGATGCACCCTTTAGTTTGTTTTTTCCCCTTCTATTAAAATATTTGCTTAAATTTAATTCTTCAGTCCAGAAAAGAGGGCACTTCTGGAAGTATCATCCTGTCTTTACTCTCTACAGCTGCTAACTGATCTGCTGTGTATTTCCAACGTTTTCTGTTTCTGTTTTAGATTTACAGCATTTGCAGTGTTTTGCTTTTTATTAGTCAATCTAACACCGCAAAGAGGCAACAGTATTGGCAAAGACCTTTGCATAGAATCCAACATCTATTTCAATACATTTTAAGACGCAAACTGTATTGGGCCTTTAGTTGTAGGGATGTGGGCCTAGAAATTCAGTTGGGCGCGCCAGCCGTTAGCGCCTTAGGAGGAGTGGATCTCGAGCGCTAGGCGCTTATCGCCCGGGCGCAGCGCGATCTGCGCCTCTCCCCAACTTCAGGACACATTTAGCGCCGGCGCAAAGTCTTAGCGCGCGCCCTGCTGCGCGCGCAGATCATGACGTTGTGATGAAATATTCCATTCATCACTGCCTGTGACTGTGGTCGGTTTCAGTGACATTTCCCTTCCCCCAGTCCTCATTGTATTGTTTATTGGAATGTGCTGGAATGTGCTGTGTGTGTAGGGCTCCGCCCATACCTGGCCCCTTTTGTAAGCTAGCTCAGTCTGGCCTCAGTCTCCAGAAGGAAGATATCTCTCTCTCTTACGTGTTACGTTCTAAGTTAATAAAAGCCTTGTTTTGTTTCGCTAACATCGAGTCTCGGAATTATTGAGGCACATCAATTTTATTAACTTATTTTTCAACACTATGGATCAACTCCTGAAACCCGAACGTTTGGATTTGGATCAACATGCTCCGGACGCATCAGCACGCTTCGGACACTGGTTTGAGTGTATGGAATTCTTCCTGGACAATTCCGCAGCCGTCAAAGACGCTACGGACGCTGCGAGGATGAGACTCGGAATTCTGCGGAATTGGGTAAGCCACCGGGTTTACCCCCTCATCCAAGACGCCGATACGTACCTGGCCGTCTGCGACATCTTAAAGGCGCATTACCAGCAGCCTACGAATGAGGTGTATGCTAGGCATCTGCTCGCTACTCGCGCACAGCGACCTGGGGAATCGGTGGAGGAGTTCCTAAGCACCCTGAAAATGCTTGGCAAAGACTGCAAGTGCCGAGATGTAAAAGCCGCAGTGTACACTGACGAGCTTGTTCACGATGCCTTTATCACAGGCCTCAGCTCCACTTACATCCGGCAAAGACTGCTGGAAAAAACGGGGTTGGACCTGAAACAGGCTGCGGACACCGCGCGATCCCTGGATGTGGCCCAGAGAAACTCGGACGCCTACTCTTCAGCCCGCGCCGTCCACGCCGCCACGTGTGCACCGAGGGCACCGCCATCTTGGAAGGCATCTTCCCCGCCCGGCAGCCCGACACCGGCGGGGCCCCGCTCTCCCCCAAGAAGCCCTACGACAGCCGCGACGCGTCAGGGACCCAACTGCTACTTCTGCGGGCAGCCAAAACACACCAGAAACCTGTGCCCGGCGAAAGGCACCACCTGCTTTAAGTGCGGTAAGAAGGGGCACTTCGGGAAGGTGTGCAGAGGGAACCCCGCCGGAAAACCAACCGCCGGAAAACCCGCCACCGCCGCGTGTGCGCCGTGGGAGCGGCCATCTTGGACGCCATCTTGCCCGACCTCGTGGGGTCCGCCATCTTATGAGCAGACAGCGTGGATACCATCTTGTATCGATCAGAGCCCTACAGTGGCATCGGTCACAGTGGACCAGACCAGGCCGCACCCGCTATCCAAATCAATGGTGGACATCGAGGTAAACGGGTGCCGGGTTAAATGTTTAATTGACAGTGGAAGCACGGAGAGTTTTATCCACCCTGAACTGGCACAGCAACTCTCCCTAAAGGTGGTCCCTGCTCAGGGTACCATCTCTATGGCTGATAAAACCCAGACATCGACCATTCTGGGTTACTGCACGGTACAATTGGGCGTTAACGGAACTGTATACGATAATTTTAAAGTATTAATCATGAAGAACCTATGTGCGAGCGTGATCTTGGGCCTGGATTTCCAGTGCAACCACCAAAGCATCACGCTCAAGTACGGTGGGTCCCAGCCGCCCCTCACAGTGTGCGGTCTGGCTACCCTGAAGGTAAAGCCGCCTTCGCTATTCGCGAACCTTACCCCTAACTGCCGGCCAATAGCAACCAAAAGCAGGAGGTACAGCTGGGAGGACAGGCGGTTTATCGCGACCGAGGTAGACAGGCTCCTGAAAGAGCGCATTATTGAACGCAGCAACAGCCCGTGGCGCGCCCAAGTGGTAGTGGTAAGGGGTAGCAAGAAGAAACGGATGGTGATCGACTATAGTCAAACGATCAACAGGTACACCCAACTAGACGCCTACCCGCTACCCCGCATATCAGAAATGGTGAACCAAATCGCCCAATACCGGGTGTTCTCCACCATCGACCTCAAGTCAGCGTACCACCAGCTCCCTATCAGACCAGAGGACCGCCCGTACACCGCCTTCGAGGCAAACGGACGCCTCTACCAATTCCTCAGAGTCCCCTTTGGGGTGACGAATGGGGTCTCGGTTTTTCAGAGGGAGATGGACCGCATGGTCGATGACCACCACTTGCAGGCAACCTTCCCCTACCTCGACAACGTCACCATCTGCGGCCACAATCAGCAGGATCATGACTCGAACCTCGAGAGGTTCCTGGAAACCGCACAAGAACTCAACCTCACCTACAACGAGGACAAGTGCGTTTTCAACACCATGCGCCTCTGCATACTAGGCAGCGTGGTGGAGAATGGGGAAATCGGACCAGACCCCGACCGATTGTGCCCCCTACGGGAGCTGCCCCTGCCCAACACTCCCAAAGCCCTGAAAAGGTGCCTGGGGTTATTTTCTTATTATTCCCAATGGGTCCCCAACTACTCCGACAAAGCCCGCCCCCTCTTGAAAGCATCCTCTTTTTCGCTCTCTGCTGAGGCCCACGCCGCCTTCAAAAGCATTAAGCAGGATATTGAGTGGGCCACGCTACAGGCAGTGGACGAGAACACTCCATTTCAAGTGGAAAGTGATGCGTCTGACTTCGCCTTGGCGGCCACCCTCAACCAGGCGGGGCGGCCCGTAGCTTTCTTCTCGAGGACCCTCCAAGGGCCTGAGATCAGACACTCCTCCATGGAAAAGGAGGCCCAAGCCATCGTGGAGGCAGTGCGCCACTGGCGCCACTACCTAGCCGGCAAACGCTTCACCCTACTTACCGACCAGCGGTCGGTAGCGTTTATGTTCAATAATAAACAGAGGGGGAAGATTAAAAATGATAAGATTCTTAGGTGGCGGATCGAGCTCTCCACCTTCGAGTACGACATCATTTACCGGCCAGGGGCCCTTAACGAATCCCCTGACGCCCTCTCACGAGGGATGTGTGCCAGCGCCACCGGGGATCGGCTACAGACCCTCCACAACGACCTCTGCCACCCAGGGGTCACGCGGCTGTTCCACTTCATAAAGTCCCGTAACTTACCCTACTCAATTGAGGAAGTTCGGTCTCTGACCAGGAACTGCCGCACTTGCGCTGAGTGCAAGCCTCGGTTCTACCGCCCAGATAGAGCCCACTTAATCAAAGCTACACGGCCCTTTGAGCGGCTCAGCTTAGATTTCAAGGGCCCCCTCCCGTCCGTCGACCGCAATGTTTACTTCCTGAACATTGTGGACGAATACTCCCGGTTCCCATTCGCCTTCCCCTGCCCAGACATGACCAGCGCCACGGTCATTAAATGCCTCAACAGCCTGTTCTGCCTGTTCGGTATGCCGAGCTACATCCATATGGATAGGGGGGCGTCCTTCATGAGTGAAGAGCTACGCCAGTACATGCTGTCCAAGGGGATCGCCACGAGCCGTACCACCAGCTACAACCCCCGGGGTAACAGCCAAGTGGAGCGAGAGAACGGGACAGTATGGAAAGCAGTCACTCTAGCTCTAAGGACCAAGGGCCTCCCTATCTCCCGCTGGCAGGAAGTCCTCTCGGATGTGCTCCATTCGATACGGTCGCTATTGTGTACGGCCACTAATGCCACGCCTCATGAACGAATGTTTGTCTTTCCCTGGAAATCCACCTCAGGCGTATCCATGCCATCATGGCTCTCCACCCCAGGTCCGGTACTCATGCGAAGGCATGTGAGGGGCCACAAGACGGACCCTCTCGTGGAGCCAGTACACCTACTCCACGCCAACCCCCAATACGCATATGTCCGGCACGCCGACGGAAGGGGGGACACCGTGTCCATAAAAGACGTCGCCCCAGCCGGCATCGACAACAACCACGGCAATAGCAGCAACAACGATCACAGCAACTCTTACCCACCCACTACTCTTTCATCACCCCCGGAAGAACATCGACCAACGGCACCCCCACCAACTACCCCTTCAACAACCCTGGCGGCACCCCCGGCAGAGACCCAGGAGACTACCGGGGACACCCAGCCGACACCCGCGGCACCACAACAGCCACGTCGGTCGCAGAGGACTATCAAACCCCCGAACAGACTAAATCTATAGAAGGGGTGAATGTGATGAAATATTCCATTCATCACTGCCTGTGACTGCGGTCGGTTTCAGTGTCATTTCCCTTCCCCCAGTCCTCATTGTATTGTTTATTGGAATGTGCTGGAATGTGCTGTGTGTGTAGGGCTCCGCCCATACCTGGCCCCTTTTGTAAGCTAGCTCAGCCTGGCCTCAGTCTCCAGAAGGAAGATATCACTCTCTCTTACGTGTTACGTTCTAAGTTAATAAAAGCCTTGTTTTGTTTCGCTAACATCGAGTCTCGGAATTATTGAGGCACATCAGACGTCATTTGATAGTGCAATGCCCTTTGTGCGCCCCAAACCGGAACTTCACTCGCGCCGGCCCATTGTGCGCCGGGCGGCCTGAGCGACTGTGAAGTGGAACGGTACACAGCCCAGCCGGGCCGCGGGGAGCGCTAATTAAAGGGCACTTACCCAGCAGTATAAAGGCTAGCCATTTTGCAGCATTCACTCTTGTGCAACGGTTTTTTGGACAGAGACCAAGGAGGAGAGTTTACTGGTTTGGACCAACACTTGGACAGGCATTTTTGGCTCAGGCCAGAGCTTACCAATTATCTTTGCCTTCATTCAGAGCTCAGTGTTTGCCAGCATATAATGGGGGCTGCATTGGGTGGCAACGCTGAATTTCAGCCTTATGCCAGAAGGGCTTACAGACGCCGTGAGAGAGTGGCAGCCCTGGCTAGACGCAGAGGGGGCAACAGGCGTCGCCAACTGAGGCCTTACCCACGCAGGGTATACCGCCAGCAGACCTCCTATCTGACCATGTCTGCCGCGATGTGTGTTAGGAGGCTGCGATTCCGAAGGGAGGTGGTTGCAGACATCTGCCGGCTGCTTCAGAGAGATCTGCAGCCACAGCTGATGCGCAGGACGTCTCTGTCGGTGGCAGTGAAGGTGACGGTGGCTCTCAACTTCTATGCCTCCGGCTCCTTCCAATCCGCTACTGGGGACATCGCTAACATCTCCCAGTTCACCGTGCATTGCTGCATCCGCCAGGTGACCGAAGCCCTTTTCAGAAGGAGACATCAATTCATCTCCTTCCCCATGACACTGGACAAGCAGCAGCAGCGGGCAGTGGGGTTTGCAAGAATAGCGGGCTTCTCCATGGTGCAGGGCGCCATTGACTGCACGCATGTGGCTTTGCGGGCAACTCTTGAGCATGCCAAGGATTACCGCAACCGGAAGGGCTACCATTCCCTCAATGTACAGCTGGTGTGTGACCACAGGCAGCGCATCCTAGCTGTCAATGCCCGCTTTCCAGGCAGCAGCCACGATGCCTTTATCCTGCGACAGACAACTGTGGCTGACATGTTCCAGGCACAGCCTCCCCCAAGAGGATGGCTTATCGGGGACAAAGGCTATCCTTTGTGTACCTGGCTCAGGACCCCGCTCCGCGCGCCCACGACCCCTGCTGAAGAGGCATACAACGAGAGCCATCAAGCGACGAGGAACCTCATAGAACAAACAATCAGCGTGCTCAAGCAACGGTTCCACTGTCTGGATCGCTCCGGGGGAGCCCTCCAGTATTCGCAGGATCGAGTCTCCCAATTCGTCGTCGTTTGCTGCATGCTGCACAACCTGGCTATCCGCAGGACTCAGGCACTGCCACCTCACGTTGGACCACCACCTCAGGAGGAGGAGCAGGAGGAGCATGAGGACGACGAGGACGAGGAGTACCAGCCCAGGAGGGACGCACAAGGTCCAAGGGCCGCCCGTCGGCGGCTTATTGAACGTCACTTCTAGGCCCCCTGTCAGGGGATGGCTTGTGCCAATGATAGAACATGATTGCAGCCGTTCCGCAAGCCCTCAGCCGGTTAAGGCAACAAACACTTCAAAGATCAAACATGGACAATGTGAATAAATAAAATGGTTTATTGTACAAACTCCGGGCCCTTCCCACATGAAAACCAAAAACAGACGAAACCCCCAAAAAACACTCAAACACTTTACTCGCTCCCACAACCTGGAGAGGATTAACAAAATAGGGCAACTAAAATGGCCGTCATTCTCGGCCTTCTTCAAAAACAAACATCACATCATCGGCCTTCAAAAAACAAACATCCAATTCTCGGCCTCAAGAAACAAACACAAATGGCCACACATTCGACTATTTGGCCCGCTAGGGTGATGCCTTGGCCATCTTTGGGTGGCCCCTGCCCGCCCTGCTGCTCCGCCTCAAAGTAAGGCCATTGGCTGCTGCAAGGCTGGAGGCAGGCTCCTGAGGGGCACATGTCGTGACGGCAGATGCCCTTGGGGGTCGGCCTAGTCGAGGTCTGGCCGTCGAGCGGCGGCTGTTGATTGCTGCAGCTGTGGCTGGCCAGCATCAGTCACTGCAGCAGCTCCTGGCAGCTCCACTGGGGGAGTGGCAGTGGCGGCTGGAGGAATGGCGGCAAGCTGGCGGATGGCAGGCGCTCGCTGGTCGCCTGAGACACTGGCACTCGCCCGGGCCAGCACTGCAGCATGCGCACCAATCTGCCGAGGGACAGACCGCTGTGCTGCTGCAGCACGCCGGGTGCCCTGGCGATGCCTGGCTGACACAGCGAGTGTGGCAGCAGTGAGTGCCCGTGTTGACCTGTTCACTGACCGCATCAGAGCAGCCAGTGACTGGACGGCACCACTGATCACCTGGCCAGTCGCTGACAGAGCTGCCCCGAATTCCGCCCGATTCGCTGCCTGATCTGCCCGGTATTCCACCCGACTGGTGGCCTCTGAGGGCCCGAACTCGGCCACACTCCGAGAGAGGGAATCGATGGACTCAGGCAACCGTGCCACTGCCGCCATGAGCTCCGTGTGCCGGCGCTCCGAGTCCGCGGACAAGTCTTCGAGGCGTTCCATCTCCTCGGCGAAGAGCATCTCCTGACTGGAGGCCGGACTCTCCCTCTGGGGAGAAGGCCGCCGAGCTAGCCGACCCTTCCTGCGTTGCTGGAGGCCGCTGGGCCCAGCAATTGGACTCCCTTCCGATGCATCCCCCCTCTGGGGAGAAGGCCGCCGAGCTTCCACCCCCCTCCCGCCTTTCTGCAGCACGCAGCTCCCAGGAGCTCCCTTCCCCTTCGACACTTCCGCCACGCTGCCCTCCAGGGAAGACGTGTCCCCTACATTGGCCTGGGTGGCCGCGGCTGAGGGTTCCCCTGATGGGCCGCCTTCCTCTTGCTCCTCCTCCTGCTCCTCCTCGGAGGGTCTGTCACTGGCAAGTTGAGGGACCTCCTCTTGACCATCTGAAAGCAGGAAGGCACAAGAGTAGCTTGAGAGTGAGGAGAGGG
Organism: Somniosus microcephalus; assembly: GCF_052327205.1. Taxonomy (NCBI): domain Eukaryota; kingdom Metazoa; phylum Chordata; class Chondrichthyes; order Squaliformes; family Somniosidae; genus Somniosus; species Somniosus microcephalus. The sequence continues at coordinate 50,885,623 of NC_141001.1, read as the reverse complement.
CGTCAGTGCGGGATGCATGAGTGGTGGCATTCAGCGCATTGGTCGGACAGTGGCAAAGGATGTAGATCTGATGTGCAAGTGGGACGAGAGAGGTGCAAAAGGTGATGTCCTTACCATTGCTGCCCAGAACAGAGTCGGCATCTCCACATGCAATGGGCCCAATCACCCGGCCACCCATGAGGCGCTCCACGCGATGTTGCAGGTCGGTGAGTGGCTGGATATGGGGTCGGCCTCCCCCGGTCGCAGTCCGGCTCTTGCGATTATTCGCCAGCTTGGCCTGCAAGAGAAAGGACGGCCTCTAAGTACAGTGTGTCGCCGTGATCTTGTGTGCACTGCCTCCCATGGTGGAATAGCCTGGCCAGTGTGTCGCCATGATCTGGTGTGCACTGCCTCCCATGGTGGAATAGCCTGGCCAGTGTGTCGCCATGATCTGGTGTGCACTGCCTCCCATGGTGGAATAGCCTGGCCAGTGTGTCGCCATGATCTGGTGTGCACTGCCTCCCATGGTGGAATAGCCTGGCCAGTGTGTCGCCATGATCTGGTGTGCAATGCCTCCCATGGTGGAATAGCTTGGCCAGTGTGTTAAGTGCAGAATGTGCAATTGATGCTCATGCCTGTCCCATAGCTGCTGGATGAAGGCTGGCCATTAGAGCTTTCAGGTCCCTTTGCCCATAATGTGAGGTGCACATGCAAGGATGAGGAGGTCATTGGAAAGGGTACTCACCCTGACAATGCGTGTGGGGTCATTTAACTTTTTGCGGCATTGGGCACCGGTCCTGGGGACGTCGCTGTTGGCTGACAGCTTGCTGGCGACATGCCTCCAGGCTCTCCTGTAGACGCGCACCGTCGCCTTCTTGCCATTGTCCGGGTACAAAACATGGCGCCTCTTCTCCACAGCAGCAAGCAGCACACTCAGATCACGCTCTGAGAAGCGCTGCGCACGTTCACGGGCCTTCTCCATGTCTTCAGGCGCTATTTGGGTCCAGCAGCAGTGTTCAGGCCTAGCTGGAGGGCTCCACTATCCAGGGTGTGGCAGCAGACACAGTCGACCCTTCCCCCTTAAGAGCTGGCCGGCGCCAGGGTGTCTGCTGTCAATCACGAGATGGCCGCACCTGCGCTGCGCCCGGCCTCGGCGCTATCGATCACCACCTCCGGCTTCGCGCCCAAAGAGAGGCGTCCAGCAGCAGTTTTAGCGCTCGCCCGAACTCGTAGGGCGAAGCTAATGAATATCGGGGAAGTGGCATCGATTTGGCGGCGGCCGCAAACTTTAGCGGACGCCCCACTTTAGCGCCCCAAAAGTGGCGTCAATGAATTTCTAGGCCGTGGTGTTCAGCCAAGAGTAAAAACTACTCTGAAGGAAGGGCAAAAATGTGCAAAACCAATTGAAGGCATCCAACAGCACAGGATGGAGGGGCAAGGAAGGGTGAGCCAAGCACTCATCATTAGCCAAAACACTTTATAGAAAAAAACAGTCTGCATGAATGCTGAATGAATTTTTACCTCAGTAATAACACAATCAATGTACATATGCCTTGTTTGCCCTACACCTAACACAATACTTCATATACTTTTAGAAAGATAATGTAGAAGGCATGGCTAAAAAAGTAAAAGTTTGTAGAACGATCCTGAACCGGAGAGGAGATATTTGTTGTTTAATATCATTACCACAGCTTTGTTGAGATCCACCATTTCAGATCTAGAAACCCACCAAGCCTGTGACTGTAACCTTAAGTGCCAAGTGGGTGTACAGGACACCTCTCAACCAGCAGCTCACAGATGGGGTTCGTGAATAATGTCATCACATTGTTTTAACTTTCCCTGCCTCCACTTATATTTTCTTTCAAGCAACAAGTGATATGTATGTGTGGTTAATAGAGAGCACTTCTGTAATTAGCCTGTTCTCACTGTATTGCTGTGCCTGAAAAGTAAAACGTAAACAGATAGCATGCTTTTTTTCTATTAATTTTCTCTTCTCCTATTTCCTTCTGAAGGGGTTGACTCATTCTTGGGGTATGTTTCCACTGGCACTGTTCACCACACCTCTTCATATATGAGACTAGATAGGAAGTGTTAACAAAGTATTCAGTTGCAAGGCAGCACCAAAGCTTAACTTGTTCCTGTCCTTACCTGAAATCCACACTTTCACCATAGGTCAATGGAAGACTGATTTTCTGTTCTTCAGTCATGCTGAATCCAATTGTAGCAGCCATTCTGGCACCCCAGCTAAGAACAGCTAATTCAGCCAAGAGTAAGGATCAATCTAGGACCATTCTAATCAAGTACATTTTTTTTAAACAAATATTGAAACTTCATTACAACTTTGAAATGAAATAAATTTGAATTTAAAGTGTATTTTTTTCAGAGAATCAGGTTTTGTGATTACTGTTCATTTTTTTGTGTGTGGCGAAAACCATTTATGAATGCATATTAACCCGTATGATTGGATCATTCAAATGTACTCGAGTTTTATTGTGAAAAATTTTCAATTTAAATATTCCAACAGCCCAGTTTTAATCAGTGAAAATTTAAAAATAGTACGGGTTTGCAGATATATTTTTCAAATGAATACTTCAATATAATGTCTTTTCACTAATTAGTCTAATTTCAGGTGCAGTTGAAGAAAGTTAATGGAGGCGCCATAAAGAAAATGGAATCATTATGTCAGGCAAAACTCATTATTTCTGTTTTAAAAATAGTACATTGGGAATCAACTAGTGTCTGATAAATCTTTCCCATTAAAGGATTGTATCCAGTAGCCATGTTCTTATTAGTTGATATCAACAGTATTAGAGTAAGACATTTTCATTAAATTCAGACCAATACCCTTCAATCTTCTATCGCTCTGCAGGATCATATCACTGCACAACCACAAGGAGGCTTGTATTTACTAAGTGATTTTTCAGAAATGTCTCAAAAAGCTTTACATAGAATGAACTGCTTTGCGGGATTGATTGTTGCTATGCAAGCACCATTTTATACACAGCAAGATCCCACAAACAGCAAACTGTTGGTTGAGGAAAGAATGTTGGCCAAGATACCAGGAGAATTCCCTACTCTTCTTTGAAAAGTGCCATCTGATATTTAATGTCCACTCGAAAAGGCTCAATTTAACATCTCATCCAAAGGACAGCGTTTCCTACAATACAGCACTCCCTCCGTACTGCACCGGAGGGTCAACTCAGATTATATGTTCAAATCCTTGATTGGGGCTTGAAATCACTGTCATAAATCGTGCCATTCATGTAGAAATGACTTATGAAATATACTGGGCGGCCTGCTGGTGGTGCTGTCCAGGGAGAGTATAAATACTCGGGCATGGGCCCAGCTTGCTCAGGGACATTTTGTAAACAGGAACTAGTGAAGGATAACTAGACTTCCATGTTGTGAAACAGTCGATTAAAGCCTTGTTTAATACTCTGACCAAGTGCCTAGTAGTTTTCTTACGCCAATCACAATCTTCTGACTCTGACTTCTGGGAATACTGATAACTGAACCAAGCTGATATATCAACTGAACTAAGTTGACAAGCTTCAGTAAACCAATGAATGAGATAAGAGTTAATTTGGCCTCTTCCTTGATCTCAACAAAAACTTACATTTACATAGTGCTTTTATCGTAGTAATACATCCCAAGGTGCTTAACAAGAGTGATATCAATAAAAAAACATTTTTGACACTGAACTATAGAAGGAGGCTTCAGGACAGATGACCAAAAGCTAGATCAAAGAGGTAGATTTTAAGAAGCATCTTAAAAGAGGAGAGAGAGGTAGAGAAGCAGACAAGTTTAGGGAGCGAATTCCAGAGCTTAGGGACAAGGCAGCTGAAAGCACGGCCGCCAATGGTGGAGTGATTAAAATTGGGGGTGCACAAGAGGCCAGAATTGGAAGAGCACAGAGATCGTGAAGGCTTGTAGGGCTGGAAGAGGCTACAAAGAGGGGCCAGGCCATGGTCAGATTTAAAAACAAGGATGAAGATTTTAAAATTAAGTCATTGTCAGACCAGGAGCCAGTGAAGGTCAGCAATCCCAGGGGTGATGGATGAACGGGACTTGGTGCCTTCTGTTGCCTAGGCCCTAAGCTCTGGAATTCTCTGCCTAAACCTGTCCGCCTCACTACCTCTCTTTCCTCCTTTAAGACTCTCCTTAAAACCTACCTCTTTGACCAAGCTTTTGTTCATCTGCCCTAATTTCACCTTATGTGGCTCGGTGTCAAATTTTTTGTCATATAATACTCCTGTGAAGCACCCTGGGATGTTTTACTACGTTAAAGGTGCTATATAAATACAAGCTGTTGTTGTTGTTGTTGTTCCCTGTTCCTAAGTTTGGCTTCTTCTGGAGCCTGAATGTAACCTTCTTTCAATCTGAGCCTTTGCCAAGCTTTGCTCAAAAAGCAAAGTATAAGGCATTACGGGGGAAAAATTCGGTATCGCCCCGTTTGGGGCACTAGTACTGGCGGTGCGCAAAGTTTAGCGCCAGGCGCGATTGATCGCCACCTCGAGCGATATTGGGTTGTAGCACCTCTGAAGGTGATTGCGGCGCTAAATCAGGCGCTGCACGGTAGTCTTAAGGCGCTAACCTGGCGGTGCAACGTAATTTCCCCGTGGGCGGGCGCAGCGCAGGTGCTGTCAATAATCGATTGGACCTAGACACGCTGGCGCCGGTCAGCCCTTAAAGGGGTGGATCGATTCTCATCTGCAGCCACACTCTGCGCCTTGTAGGCCTCAAACTCGACGGCAACCTACCTGTGGTGGCCAAAACTTCAAGCACATGGGAGAGAGCGCAGCGCTTCAGCGAGGGGGCATTGGATGCTCTGGTTGGCGCGGTGGAGTGCTGGCGAGGTGTGCTGTACCCGGAGAATGGCAGGAGGCCTAATCAGACCGAATACCGCCAGCAGCATGGTGCCCAGGACTCCTGTGCAATGCAGGAAGAAGTTCAACGACCTCACTCGGGTCGTTAGGGTGAGTGCCTTTTTCAGATTTATCTTCATCCATCCATTTGCATCTCACTTTATGGCCAGAGGGTGCGCAGAGCCCCAATGGCCAGCTGTCATCCAGCACCCATGGCCCTTTCTGGAAACGCACACGCACATTCAGCTCAGTGCATAATGTAAGGGCTATTCTATCATGGGAGGCATGTGATGTCAGCTCAGGGCAGCATAATGTAAGGGCTATTCTACCATGGAAGGCATGTGATGTCAGCTCAGGGCAGCATAATGTAAGGGCTATTCTACCATGGGAGGCATGTGATGTCAGCTCAGGGCAGCATGTTTCATCACACCCCGTCCTTTCTCTTGCAGGCCAAGCTGGCGAGTAACCGCAGGCAACAGCTTCGTACCGGAGGAGGCCGGCCTCACCTGCAGACCGTTACAGACCTGGAGGAGCAAGTCCACCAGATCGTTGCAAGCCGAATGAGTGGTCCCGTCACCTCTGGAGCTGCCGACCCCATTGTGCACAGTGATGGTAAGGTCATCACCTTTTTGAACTCTCTCCTTCCACTTGTTCCCCCCACCAGCATGCTTTTTCACTCTGGACCCAAGTCAGATCATTGCAGCACATATGCATCTCTTGCTGCCACCCTGTCCTTTCGCTAAAGCCACTCTTCAACCTCCCTGCTTTCAGATGCTGCATCACCAGCTCGGAAGCCAGGCCCTCAAGCTGCCACTGCGACTGACTCGTGAGGCGATGAGCAGGAGGAAGCCGGACCATCCTTACCACCCTCAGGTGAGTCAGCCCATCTGCAGACTGGGGCGACTACTTCCCTGGAGGGGAGCGGGGGGGAATGCTCTGAGGAGGATCCAGCTCCAGGAACCAGCGGCCTGCAGCAACGCGAGGGGGGTAGGGAAGCTCGGGGGTCGTCTCCCCGGAGGGTGAGTCGGGCCCCGAGTGCTGCTGCACAGAGCGCAGAAGAGGTGCGTGCCCTCACAGAAATTAGCTCCCAGGCTGGGCTGAGGCACACTGAGCTCATGGCTGCAGTGGCAAGGATGCCTGAATCCATCGAGACACTGGTAAGGAATGTCCAAGACTTCGGCGCAGCACAGGCCAGGAGTGCGCAGGACTTCGGGACAGCTTTGGAAAGGATTGTCCAGGGCTTCACCGAAGCACTGGCACCTGCCACGCAAGTGCTGAGTGCTGCCACACAGTCACTCGCTGGTCTCATGCAGACGCAGATTGAGGCCACGCGGCTGCCACCCTCGCTGGATCGGGCAGGATTACCCGGGGCCCTTACAGCACCACAGCAGGCCAGCAATCTGTCAGAGTGCCAGTGTGTCCGCTCTCAGGATGACAGCATTCCTGATGCCACCACTGGCACGTCTCCACTGCAGCTGCCACCACCTGTAGGACAGACTGCTTCCACCCATGCAGAGTTGGAGCAGTCAGCAGCCGGGCCCTCCAAGCCCAGAGCTCATCCAGGCCGTCCCTCAGGGGCATCTGCACTTTCGGACAGTCAGCAGGCCTCCCCCAGCCTTGCTGCAGCCACTGGGGTCCCATTACGGAGGAGCTGCAGGGAGGGAAGGGGCCAATCTCGCAAGCGAAGCAGATCACCATCGAGGGGGAGAAAGTAGAAGGTGCTGCTCTTACTTGTTATTTGTAGAATTCAAGGCCGAGGATGCTGGTCTGAATGTTAGTGATGTTTTGGACAGTCTCCCGGGTGTGCAAGCCCCTTATGTGGCAGTCTGTTTGTTTAGCTTTTTGTTGCCATTGCTTTGTCATGCAGGAAGGAAGCAGTTTTTGTTAAATAAACAAATTTCTTTATTTACAATGGCTATGTCTGCTCTTTACATACATTTTGCCCTTCGCAGGCTTTGGGGTATCAGAACGGTTCCATTCCTGTTCTTGGAATGGCAGCAAGCATTCCCTGAGATGGCCTAGAAGCGACTTCTGATAAGCCTCTGACGGATGGCCCTTCCAGTTTCTGCCTCCCTCCCATCTTGGTCCTCTTCCTCCTCCTCCTCCTCCTCCTCTTCCGCTTCTGCTTCTGCTTCAATGTCTGGTGGCATTGGCTGGGTCCTCAGGATGGCGAGGTTATGTAGCATGCAACACACAACCACGAAGTGGGAGACTCGCTCAGGTGAGTACTGAAGCGCACCTCCGGAATGGTCCAGACAACGGAACCGTTGCTTCAGCACGCCGATTGTGTGCTCAATAATGTTCCTGGTTGTTTGATGGCTCGCATTGTAGCGTTCTTCAGCAGGGGTGCTGGGCGAACGGAGCGGGGTCATCAGCCACGGGCACAGAGCATAGCCCTTGTCCCTGAGAAGCCAGCCTCCTGGGTGAGCCGGGGCCTCGAAAAGGTCTGCCACAGAGGTCTGGCGCAAGCTGAAGGCGTCGTGGCTGCTGCCTGGAAACTGGGCATTCACAGCGAGGATCAGCTGTCGGTGGTCACAGACCAGCTGTACATTCAATGAATGGAACCCCTTGCGGTTGCGGAACTCCTCCGCATTCTCTACAGGCGCCCGCAAAGCCACATGCGTGCAGTCAATGGCGCCCTGCACCATGGGGAAGTCCGCTATTCTTGCGAAGCCCTCTACGCGCTCCCTCTGCTTGTCCGGGGTCATTGGGAAGGAGATGTATTGCCGCCTCCTTTTAAAGAGGGCATCAGTCACTTGACGGATGCAGCAATGAACCGCGAACTGCGAGATGTTGGCTATGTCCCCAGTTGCGGCCTGAAAGGAGCCACTTGCATAGAAGTTAAGGGCAACAGTGATCTTCACAGCCACCGACAGAGATGTCCTGCACCTTAGCTGAGGCTGCAGATCTGGCTGAAGCAGGTGGCACAGCTCAGTCACCACCTCCCTACTAAAGCGCAGTCTTCGGAAACACTGCTCCTCCGACATGTTCAAATATGAAAATTGCTGTCGGAAAACCCTGGCAGCGTAAGGTCTCGTGTGGTGATGTCTGTTGGCCCTCCTCCGTCTGGCCATGCCTGCCCCTCTATCCCTGCGTCTCTGTGCCCTGTCAAGATGATTCAGAAGCAGGACGTTCCTATCCAATGCAGCCCCCATATTAAGTGCGCACAGAAAGTTTTGCCATTTCAGATGCTCACCAACAGCAAGGTAATGGTCAGAAGGCTGAAGTTCTTCTGCCAGCGCTGGCTCAATGTTGAAATGGCTCTCCGTCTGCAACTGAGCAACTACCTCTCTAGGAAGTTGTGGTCCAAAAATGGCTGCTGCTTTTAAACCACAGCAGTCCCATTTAAAGAACGTCCCCCAGCCCGACAGCGACTGGGAAACGTTCCAGGTAAGCTGTCCTTATTAGCGCTGGGTGGAACGGAGGGGGGCGCCACTGAATTTGCGGTCCGGGGCGCCCCAAAGGCATTGCACACTGAAATGACGTCATGATCTGCGTGCGCCAGTGAGCGGGCGCTACAGTTTTGTGCCAGCGCAAAATGTCCGCTCAATATGGGGAGAGGCGCAGGGTTCGCTGCGCCCGGGCGCTAGTTGGTTAGCGCCCCACTTGTCGGCCTCTTTAGGCACTAACGGGTGGCGCAAACAACCTAATTTTTACCCCCACATTTGTTATTCTTGTGTCTCTGCACAGTTATTGTGTTGGTTAGTTCAAAAGTCCTAACAAAATTCACAGATGGGTGCAGCAGTGTCACATACAAGTTATTGGAAAAGACTGCCTCTCACAAGCCAGGCAGAAGACAATGGGCATGGTTACATGCATAATAGTAAGAGGCTGTCTTTTTGTAAATGTGTCCATGATTTAACATTCAGGTGAGGTGAATATAATGAAGTGACCACTTAATGTGGCAAGCTGAAATCATGAAGCTTGTGCAGGACATCTTCACAGAGCACATGTATATGGAGACCGGAGAAGAAGCATGCCCACTAGGACATAGTTCATGGGAACGTTAGATGATGGTGAGCAGGAGAATTTAAGACTCAGAGATTTTTATTCCCCCTCTGGTTTTCCCTCCAATTTTCTCCTTTTACTCCTCCTCACCTAAAAGCAATGACTGATTCCAGGGGAATGGTTTCTTGTGGCCTTCCAGATCCTCATTTCAGTGACATTTCTTAATGCGTGAGCCAGGACACTACAATGTGAGGGTGGCTTATAAAAGTGAAGGAGCGATTGCCCATCCCTGTTCTGGTTCCAAAGGGTATTGGTGCCTCACTTATATAGGACCTGCTGACACTCTTGCATATCTTCTGCTTCAAAAATCAATAATGTCACTACAAGTCATCAACCCTTTCAAGGGCACATACAAGGACACAGCATTTAATAAAACAACAACCACTGTCAAGACCACTACTTCCTTTTGTAACACCAAAGGAGAGCATATAAACAGCTACATACATATCTTACTTTAAAACATCCTTTCAGTAACTTATTCCTGAAACAAGCGCATGGCAATGTTTCTAACCTATCAAACTTTCTGTTCTTAAACCACAGGGTTGCAGGTGCAGTCTACTGTCAACCAAAAAGATCCATCCATGTTTCAGGGAACAAATGGAGACACACCGCTAATCCCTCTAACTCCTGCCAATTAGAGAATGACGTTAATTAATAATAACACAAGATGCTAACACCTATACACTAGTCTGTCCTTTGAGGACTCAGACTAAAACATTTTTTGCTTAGTAATTTAAACATGGGGCATAAAGCTATTTATTTTCCTTTTTGCCGGACTGATACTTTCTCAGTGACCCTAGACTTGGTCATTTATTTTTTGGCAAGGGCAGCAGGGGGTGGGAGATATACCATCCCCCAGTCCACCGCTCCCCCCCCCTCCCCCTTATGGAACTAAGGGGACCAAAAGGTGAATCCTCATTAATAAAAGAAGCTCCACTGTAACAGCTGCAAGGAAAGCCATTAAAAGTCAGTACATTCATTTAAAGCAGGAATCTCATTTAGGTATTCAAGACCACAGAGGACACAACAGAAATGTTTAGCTAAACACCATCAGCAGAAGATCTATAAGAGTGGAGCAAAGAAGGTACTTTCAGGTACAGCAAAGGAGACAAAGGCATCTGTAATTTAGCATATGTGCATTCAGTCCTTGATTATTCCAGAGAGCCAGAGATAATTAAGATGAGATTGTTTCATATTATTTCTCAACCTCTGCTACAGTTCCCCAACAGTAAACTTATATCCCTTAAGAAACAGGCCGACACGTTTAATAAATCCAGACTGCATATTTGGGAATAGGATAAAAAAAAAGGCAACCAGCTGCGGTATAACATGTGCCTCCAACAAGTATACTGAAATGCAGGGCTTAGAGGTTTGTGCTTCCTTTGAATTATTTTATCACATTGTCAAAAAGATATACATTTTCCTATGTACTTGTTTGAAATGATTATATGAAGGAATAGTAACATGTTACAAGGCAATAACACACTGAGCAGCCTGAGTGGTGTTTCAACATCACCTCACTCCCCCAATAGATTGTATTCCTACTTGAAGCTTATATAATATATATAGTTTTTCTGGGGCCTGCAGGTGGATCCAAGGGCTCTGATATTAACTTCGAGGCGCGTTGGAAGCAGGGGTGGGGCGGCGGGTGGCCGGCGCAGGGAGGTCCGATATCACATGAGAAACCTGGAAGTAACTTCAGCGTGTCCATGCAGGCCTTGACCACGGCCATGCAGACTCTGTCTGGCGCCTTCAATAGGATGACAGGCATCTTAGCCTTGGCCTTACAGTGTGTCACTGATCTGCACCAAAGAGCTCTCCAGCAGAGTGGTAGGAGTGAAGTGCAGCTGGGTCATAAGAGCGATGGTGGCGAAAAGGGGCATGGAAGTGGGGACTCTCCTCAAAGCTTCTCACCCATTGATCCCACTTCAGTCAGTACCCCAGATACTGCCTCATGTCCCAATGGCCGAGTCTGCTCCTGCGTCTTTGGTGGGGCCCTCATGGGCTCCAACACCCAGAGGTCATCAGCCAAGAGCATTTCAGCAGTCAAAGCAGCAATCTGAGCAGCCTGCCTCTACCTCTGCTGAAGCCACAGGGGTTGCACCAGGAGCTGTAGGAAAAGAAAGAGTAAAGCTCTGTTGTTGCACAAGGGTATACACACGGGTGTATGAGAGAATGCTGTGTTGTTAAGTTACCTTTGTTTGGTAGAATCACATAAAATGTATTACTCTGCACCACTTTCCCGTGTTGCCCATTCTTGGTTGCGGGGTGGCAACTCGCCTTTTCAGTTGCTTGTTGATGAATGGGAAGACATGAATTGATGGGGACCAATGCGGGATGTGCAATGGGTGGATGGTTGGTTGCCGGACTGCTTTGTGTCAGTGAGATTGAGTTGAGATGGATGAGAGTGGCCATTAGATGTGATCGTTACACCGGTCCAGTGGCAATGATTAACTGAACCTTACAGCAATAAGGGAATCGCTGGCAACCCGGGCAGCAATGTGAACTGCTGGCACTGCATTGGGGTTGCCACCTTCCTCCTCCTCCTCGGATTCATCCGCAGATGATGTCTGCTCAGCACCTTGTTCCCCCTGCAGCTCCAATCCACACTGTTGCACAATGCTGCACGTTACGATCATTCTGGAGATGCTCGCTGGCGAGTATTGAAGGTGCCTCCAGATATGTCCAGGCACCTGAAGTGCATCTTGAGCGTGACAATCATTTGCTCAATGATACATCTGCTGGTTGTATGACTGTCGTTGTACCGCTCCTGGGCTGCATTGGTTGGGTTTTTCACGGATGCCATCATCAATGTTCCCTGTAAGCTGTGCAGCCGTGTGGCTATGTGGCCATGCAACACTCCAGGGAACCTGCGCAGATGATTTGACGGCTTTTCAATACAAAAACCGCACATGCGCGGTATTTGAAATGCTCGCACAGCCCCTTAAATGGACTGCGCAGGGCCAAACAAAATTAGAGGAAACATTGGTCATCAGCCAAGCTTGAAGGGGGTATCCTTTGTCTCCTAGCAGCCACCCCTTAAGTCTGCTTGCAGGTCCAAAGAAGTCACGGAGCCTGGACTGTGGAGAATGAAAGCATCATGGCAGCTCCCAGGGAATCTGACGCAGACCTGCATAAACCTTTTCTGGTTGTTGCACACCAGCTGCACATTGTTGGAATGGAACCCCCTGCGGTTTACAAATACTCCTGATTGATCTGGAGGTGCATGGATTGCTACGCGTGTGCAGCCCTGTACCTGTGTGAAGCCAGCCAGTGATGCAAACCCGAGCGCCCGCTCATTCTGACTAGCCTCATCACAGACGAAGTTGACATCCCATCAGTCACCTGCCTTATGCATCTGTGAGCAGCCAACTGGGCAGAGTAGTTGAGGGTGGTGATCACCACTGGTAATGCGTGGCCACCAGGTCCAGCAGGGAGCAGGTCTTCTTCTAGGAGGCTGCCGGTGGCTGCCACCACCTGACGCGACAACCTCAGCCTCCAGAAGCAATGCTCTTTGGAGAGGCCAAGGAAGCTAAACCGCTGCCTGTACACCCTGTTACACGGGTAGTGCCTCCTGTGAGCTCAGCCCCTCTGCTGCTCCTCTCTCTGCAGCTCCCTTCTCTCTCCACAGCAGCCTGTTGCTGTTGCTGATGATCATTTTGCTCCTCAGCTAAGGCATCCATGGCCTCACCCATCCTGATCTCAGTCTCAGTCCCTCTAAAGTGCAGAAATAAACCTCTCAACAAACCCTTTCCCAGTGGTAGGTAAGAAAACAGCTGTGAGCACTACATATTTATTGCTGTATTTGCCTGCCTTTTAATGATCCCCATGACTTGCAGTTGTATTCTTGCCTTGGTTTCAATGGCGAGTTTCAGGAAGCCGGGGAAGTCCATGAATGTGCCGTTAAATTTGGTTAAATGTTGGTTAAAATATCGCTGCAATTGAGCGATTAATATATTTATATTGCTTATCTGCCTCTCCGAAGGGGGTTACGCGCAACTAGCCGAACGTGCTTGAGTTAAACCCAGAAGTCAGCACGCTGGAGCCGGCTTCCAAGACACACTTACATTTTCGGCGAATTCAACCCCCCCCCCCACCACACCTAAACCTATAAGCTCTTCAATTTTAAAATTCCCCCCAAGGAGTCCATGAGGTCATCAGATTTCTGTTCGTCCAAGGTTGGGCATAATATCTCTAAAATTTTGTTTTCTATATTTTTCTGTAGTTCCTCTGTTTTTATGTTGCTGAATACAAATAAACAATATTTTCTGATTTTATAGTATTGTTTTCCTTCAGATAGCTGGCATTGTTAGAAGTTAGTACAGGGAGTGTATCAGTGTTTGCGGGGGGTCCCTGGGGGTGTGTCAATATTTGCAGAGGTGCCCTGGAGGAGAGTTAGTATTTGCAAGAACATCTCAAAAGTTTGTCTTTTTGCAGGGGTCCCCAAGAGTGTATCAATGTTGGCAAGTGGTCCTTAGGGGTGAGTGAATATTTGCATAGTGAAAGGAATTTGAAAAAAAAGTCTGCATGTGAATATTGTCGAGTCTAATTTCAAGTCCACGAAATATGTTACCACCACAAAAGTAAGTCAGATCATGGTGATGTGGAATGCTAATAACAATGACCTTTTAACTCAAGACATTAGATTAAACACAGTCAATCTGATAGGTTAAAAAATTTAATCTGTTAGTTGTAATTAAATTGAGTCAGTCTCAACTCAATTACTATTGAATAGAAGCCAGCAGCACAAACATGTCCATAATCTGATGCAAATTGCTTTGAATTGGTAGTTTCACTCAGATAGGCCACAAGGATGACGATTGTGTGTATTAGAAAAGTCACACTGGTACAGTTAGAAGTGCTGTTTTGACTTTGAAACAGTTAGAAAGAACTTCCTCTGCATTAAATCTGTGCCGAGTATATGACCGGAGAATGCTGGATACTGACCAAAATTGGAAAAGTGTTTCTTTCTTCACTACTGAAAACACGATGGGCCGCGGCCCCTACGGGTGCGTACGAGGTGCGCACACGCCCGTAAGGGCCGTGCAAGTTCTGGGTTTGCCTGCGCTTTGCATGCGCTTAAACCCAGGCCTTGCGATCATCCACATCCCCGGGAAAAGGGCATCCGTGGGCGGAGAGTTGCGCTATTTGCCCAACTTCTAGACAGCGAATGCCCATGAATTTCTTACGCCTGGTAAAAGCATGCATAAGACCTGCTTTTACCAGCATAAGAGTTTTAAAAAAAAAGAAAAATAAAATTTTATCAATAATTTTTACATTTAAAAACCTGTACAAGAATTTATTTTTAGCCCCTTTAAAAATGTAAATTTATATTTCAAAAGGTTAAATTTTTGTTTTAAATATTTAATTAAATGCCATTTTAATTGATTTTAAATATGTGGTTTTTTAATTTATTTGAAGTGTAGAGGTATTTTTTGGGGTATACGTGAGCCTCTTCCCGTGGGTACCCAGAGAGGCCCAGGACCACGAGTCTCCGTACCTCTCAGACCACCAGGTAGGTGCGGATTTTATTTGCGGATCGGGGGCATTTACCTGTGGGAAGCTGCCGACCGCAAATTCAAGGCTGATGAGAAGAAAAATTCCCTCTCTAAAAAATAGATAAAAAGTGATTATGCTTCCCCTCCCTTCCCTATTACCTACAGATTTGATTCGAGTCATGTTTATATCAAAGACATTCTTTTGAAATTGAGTAATATTTTATGGACAAAAAAAGGTATGTCAAGATCACTTCTATAAAAAGTTATGAAAACGTACTATTTAACACTCCATAAAAAAGTCCCAATTATCAGACCTCTAACCAACAAAAATGTGTCAAAGTTTCATTTGCACGTTATTCACTTTCTACAAGTCCTTAACTTGCATATTCAGGAGAGAGCATCAAGTATCCAACATGTTGTTACAATATATTAACACCACAAATATATCATTAGCTGATCTACACAAAAAAAATCGGAAGTAAACAAATTAATCGTCTACAGAAATGAGATGATTAATGCATAAGTCTGATGCATTGTAACATTCAGAATTTTGTTGTGGAGATGTTATGCTCATCAATGCTTTACTTTCTGATTGTATTATATATCAGTGTCATCTGTTTATGAGAGTCTATTATACAGGCCTTCTTGTATGGACTAATTTCATCTGAACCAAATCCACATATTCCACTGGCGCTCAAGATGCAGTAGCTTCTAACATGTTTGAACTGCAGTGACAAGCTAGTTGGAATGCAGCACTTACTACACCTTCAAAATAGTCATCAGCAATCTGCAAAAGCATTTCCACAACAAATTCATCATGTTCTTTATTTGGAGTCATTTCTTGCACCAGGTCCTGCAGCAGCTTCTTGCTTAAACCTAGTTTCCTTCTGATCGCATGTGTCCTTTTGAGCTTGGAATTACAACTATTCTTACCTCAGCAAAGCAATTGACCATTGTATTTGGAGGTGGTATACTGGATGGATCAGGCTTTATTGAGAAAAAACTTTTTCAATTTATCTGAGTAGCAGGTTCAAATTCGTTTATACTCTGTTGGGCTTCGGCCTTTAAATCCTGCATCTATTTGGAGTTGAATGAAAAAGGACCCAACAGCCCATCAAGTTGTCTCACAACAGCATGCTTTACTCACCTGTAATAAAGATTCTTGCCTAAACATTGGTCACGGTATCCCTGCTCGGGGACCGATCACAGTGATCCAGATGATCTTCACAGATATCAGGACATTTTTACAAGTAGAACTGCAAGTAGTAGCAACATACAGGCCGAGAAACACCAACAGCACCAATAACCACACCAACCTTCTCCGCGAACAACTGATGCTGCACAGGCCACAGGGAATCAGCACCCGACAACATTGCTGCCTGGGAGGCCAGGGATGACCTCACCATGGCCAGATTTACTTCACGCTGTACACCCTGGCTGCCACATGATGCACCAGGTTGGTATCACCCCACACCAACAATAAAGCATCCCTACAATGCCGAAGCGATTCTTTTCACACTCATCACCATTGCAGGGGGGTACCGTTATGTCTCACCATTCACTACAACGCACTAAGCCACTTCCAAAGGTGCACACAGATCTGTTCAAGAAGGCAAAGTGTTGAAAATAATGGTTTCAATGTTTGACAGCACATTAACAGAAACTTTACATGTACATTGGCTAAAACACCCCAAGTGCCTACCTTTGTATGTTGTTAGTTGTTATGATTGCACTAGGATGAGGGGGTGTGAGCGGGGTGGCTCGTGAGTTGGGGAAGTGATAATGTAGATAGAGAGGGATGGGTGCAGGTGCAAGGTAAGTTGGTGTGAGTAAGGATGTGCAGGAGTAGAGTAGGGAAGGCAGACTGATGGGGATGTGATGAGAGGCACAGCAGGATGAGGTTGAGTGTGGCTTTGTACTAACGTTTCATGATCTACTGAGATCATTGAAAAGTTTGCGCCACTGCAGCCTGGTCCTCCTGATGACATCCCTGCTTGTGCCCTCCTGTGCAATGTGCAACCAGGCTGTGTTGGTCTCTTGGGGAGGTCTCTTCCGCCCAAGGGAAGGGAAGAGGACCTCCCTGTGTGCTGTGACTCCCTCCATAAGCATATGGAGGGAATCATGGGAGCGCCTGGGTGCAGCCCTGCACCTCTGTGCAGTGATTGTCAGTGTTTGCAGCACCTCAATGCTGTAGACACTGACAGCACAAATGTCAAAATTAATTTGGACATGGTCTCTTTAAGGAAACCGGCTGATGATGCGTCATCAAATGATGTCACCAGAGCCACTTCCTCTAATTGGCCGGGAAACACGATGGATAGGCTTAACAAGCCCAATCAAGGTAAGTTAATTTCAGACAGCGAGATGGAGCCAGCAGTGGGGTTGGGACCCGCCACCGACGTGCCCGCCACAGTCCCGCTGTGGTGGTGTTGTTGGTGCTGCTGGTGCGCCTGGTGCTGCTGGTGTTGGGCTCATCATGGTGTGATTCTGAGGACCAAGGTGAGAGAGTGTAAAGGGCACCCATCTTGATGGAATTGATGGCAGGTGAAGTAGAGATGACAGAAGCGATCTGTCAATGGTGAAAGAGGTAATGAGGTCAGACTGGATGGAGACTTGTGTGAAGACTTGCAACATGGTGAATCTGTTGTGGAAATGCAGTGAGAAAGAGTTTGTGGCTGAGGGAAGATATCTCCATGAGGTGGGAGCTTTAACTGAACATTTGAAGCTGTCAACTCAACAGCTGATTCAAAGGTCACTGACCTCCCACCTAAGCTTCACAGACGTGGTCCACGACCAGTGTGGACCCCGTGAGCGAGCTGTCAAATGCAGAAGATGAGCAGAAATTCATTCTTAAGTGGCTCTAAACAAGCCACTAATTACCTGAATTACATCCCCCTGCTATGAACCCACCACTGCCGGTCATGTCTGATCAGCACTGATAGACCCAACATCGGGGAAATGTGCGTGGCAGCGGGTACACTGCGGGGTCCTGACCCGCTGAGGAAAAACAAAATCCCACCCAATCCGCCTCCGATCGCGCCCGCTGACCCCCCGCAAAATCCAGCCCCTATCTCAGAAGGTTTCAGAAACCTCTTCCTGGTGGGAGAATTTAGAGCTTGCTTTATTCAGTTAAAAAAAAACACGATGCACCATACTAATTAGAGGTGAAGTAAATCAACTCACCCACCAGCTCTCACTGCGCCTTCGGCTTCTCCCAGGCATTT
This sequence comes from Somniosus microcephalus, assembly GCF_052327205.1. Classification (NCBI taxonomy): domain Eukaryota; kingdom Metazoa; phylum Chordata; class Chondrichthyes; order Squaliformes; family Somniosidae; genus Somniosus; species Somniosus microcephalus. Next base: position 50,868,049 of record NC_141001.1, on the reverse strand, counting down.
TAAATATTTCGCCGTCTGGCCAGTCACTATTGGCCGAAACACGGGGTCAGGGGTGTAAATCCCTCAGAGTGCAGTGCAGCCCGAGCTATCGATGGGGCCCTTTCTCCACCGTGCTGCATTGTGGGAAGGCGGGGCCGCCATCGTCGCCTTTGATCAACCGACTCCTGAAATCCGTTCCTGAGCTCAAGCCTGGCAGGAACGGGCCGAGAATCTCCTCCCTGGGTTTCCGTACATTCTCGTTTAAAAAAACAAAGACTCTATATGGGGACGAGTTTTCTGAACCGGGGACTCTTCTGTGGACATTGTTTGCCCGGGGACACAGTAACTAATCCGAGGACTGTCCCCCAAAAAAAGGGACGTATGGTCAGCCTATATTAGTTGCCATTTTCAGAAGCAAAAATATGTCCATGACTTCACAGAACAAAATTGCAGGTCATACAAATTTGTTTAAAGATTTCTTGTTAAATGCTCAAAGCTTCCTGAATTGAGATTCAAAGTTTCCTTTCTCAAATATCAAGGCTCTTCAAACTGACACTGAAGAATTCCAAATTCTGACTCAAGGCTTTCCCCATCAGGCAGTCCAATCCACCCAGTTATTTTTAATTTGTTCTTGAGATATAGCTAGTGCTGGCAAGGCCACCTTTATTGCCCATCCCTAGTTGCCCTGAGAAGGTGATACTGGGGCTTCTCCTTGAACCGTTGAATCCTTGTGATGATGGTGTTCCCACAATGGTGTGAGGTAGGGAATTACAGGATTCTGACCAAGTGATGAGAAAGCAATGGCAATATTGTTCAAGTCAGAATAATGTGTGACTTGGAGGTGATGGCGTTCCCACAATATTGCTACTCTTGTCCTTCTTGATGGTAGAGGTCACAGAGGAAAAATGTGTTGAAGCAACCTTGTAGAATATACATATTGCAGGGGAGGGTGTGGATATTGAATCAAATAGGTAAAGTAGGTTACTTCCTCATGTTGGTTCTCTCACCACCTGATATAGGCCCAATTTTGCTGTTATGTTCTGCAGGATTCAGCCACTTGGTCAGTGGTGGTACTACCAAACCACTCTTGGTGGTGGACATTGAGATTCCTCCACCCAGAGTATATTCTGTTCTCTTGTTTCCCTCAGAGCTTCCTTCAAGTGATGTTTAACATGGAGGCATACTGATTCTTTAGTTGAAGGGGGGAGGGGGCAGTAGATGATGATCAACAGAAGGTTTCCACGACCCTGTTTGACATGAAGCCATGAGACTTCATGGGTCCGGAGTCAATGTTGAAGACTCCTAAGGGCACTCACACCCAACTGTATATCATTGCAACCCACTCTGGTGGGTCTATCCTGCCGGTGGGACAGGACATTTCCAGGGATGGTGAAGCAGGACTCTGAGATGTTGGCTGATGGACATTCTGTGATATAACTATGTCAGGTTGTTGCTTGACTAATCTGTGGGACAGCTCCCCCAACCTGGCCATGAGACCCCAGCAATTAGTACGTAGGATTTTGCAGGATTAACTGAGCTAAGATTGCTCTAGTCTTATCCTGATATGATTTCTGTGTCATTGTTGTTAGGTCTGTTTGATTTTCTTCTTAATATTGAACTTTGTAGTGATTGTTACAACTGGGTAGCCTGCTGGGCCACTTCAAAAGGCATTAAGAATTGACCATTTAGTGTGGGACCAGATTCACATGTAGGCCTGTCCAGGTCGGAGTAGCAGCTTCTCTTCCCTGAAGGACATTAGGGAACCAGTTGGGTATTTACAACAATCTGGACGCTATCGGCCCAGAAATTCGGGTCCCAACGCGTGAGTACGCACGGGGTACTCATGCGTGGACCCGATGGAAGTGCCAGTTCCTTGCATGCACTACGCATGCGCGGGAAACCAGCACTTCTGATCCTCTGAACGAAGGGGTTCAGAGGTCGAACGCGTGCACGCGGGAGTCTGCGCGTGCACTTTGAACTTACGCTTTTTTTACAGGTTTTTCCGTGAGGGTAAGTCTTTAGATTTTAGAAATGTAAAAACCAGGCGTAAGGACTGCATTTTAAAAGGTAAGTGGTCAATTAATTAAAATTAAAACATTTTTTCCACAGGTTTGTTATTTTTAAATACTTTAAAGCAAGGTAAGTTTATTTTTAGCCCTGTTTTTTTATAAAATTATTTTTTTCAAAAATTTAAATTATTGTTTAAAATAGTTATTTCATGTAATTTATCATTTATTTAAAAAGTGTGATTTAAAAAAAAAATTATTTGAAGGTTAACTACTGTTTTGGGCCCTCAGCATTCATACGTTTTGACAGGTCTTTCTGTCAATCTTATGAATAGGCTTTTCCCTCCTCCGATTGGCTGCCCATGGCTCACGTGATCCCAGGGGACGCATCGCACTAACTACGCCCCTGGGACATGCCAGCACAGCGCGCCGGCCTCTGGGCCAGTCCCCGGAGCGGAATTCTACGCAGGCCCAGAGCTCAACAGCCGGCGCGCTAGCTAAGTGTAGGTCGGGGGCTTGCACCCGCGGGAAGCCCCCGACCTGAATTTCTGGGCCATCATTGTTATTTTTCTGATGCCTATCACAAATTACCAGATTTATTAAACTCAATTTCACAACTTCCCATGATGAGATTTAAACTCAAGCTCTGGGCACTTAGAACCACTAGACTACCATATTCAGAAGTTTCAGAAATTATGGGGGGAATTTTTCGGGGGGTCAGCGGGTGCATTTGATGGCGGGTCGGCTGGGAATGACTTATTTTGACAGCAGGTAGGGTACCCGCTGTCAACCCGCTTCCACGCTAGTCTCCCAGATGTCGGGTCTGTCCTCGCTGAACCGCTGAACTCGGGGAGGCACTTTAGATTATTAAGAGCTTGTTAACAGGCACTTAAAAACTATTTTAAGCTCACCTTTAGATTTTTAGAGTCCGCCAACGACTTCCCCGCTGCTCGGGATCACGTCAGGTAAGGAGGTCGGGTGTTGTGTCAGCATGGGATGATTTCTTAAATTGACAGTTGCAAATGGCCTATAAAAGCTCCCATTTCAGAGCTACTGGATGCTGGAAATCTGAAATAACAACAGAAAATGCTGGAAATACTCAGCAGGCCAGGCAGCATCCATGGAGAGAGAAACAGAGTTAACGTTTCAGGTCTGGGACCCTTCATCAGAACTGGAAAAAGCTGGAGATGTAACAGATATTAAGCAGGTGCAGAGACAGGGGTGGGGGGGGGGGCGCGGAGGAATTGAAGGAACAATCTGTGCTTTTGTAAGAGGCAGGAAAGATAAAATGTTGCAAATGGGAACGGCAAAATCATACAGCATGCAAAATGGGGGCAGGGGTTATAGTTTGAAATTGTTGAACTCAATGTTGAGTCCAGAGGGCTGTAAAGTGCCTAATCGAAAGATGAGGTACTGTTCCTCGAGCTTACGTTGAGCTGCATTGGAACAATGTAATAGGCCGAGGACAGAGAGATCAGAGTGGGAGTGAATTGGTGAAATAAAGTGACAGGCGACTGGAAGCTCAGGGTTCCCCCCTTATGGACTGAACGGAGGTGTTGCGCAAAGCGGTCGCCCCAATCTGCGTTTGGTCTCCCCAATGTAGAGGAGCCCGCACCGTGAGCAGTGAATACAGTATATTAAATTGCAAGAAGTACAAGTAAATCGCTGTTTCACCTGGAAAAGGTGTTTGGGGCCCTGGACAGTGGGAAGGGAGGAGGTAAAAGGGCATGTGTTGCAACTCCTGCGCTTGCACGAGAAGATCACGTTGGAGGTGGCGGAAATGGCAGAAGATGATCTGTTGAATGTGGAGGCTGGTGGGGTGAAAGGTGAGGACAAGGGGAACCCTATCGTGGTTCTGGGAGGGAGGGGAAGGGGTGAGTGCAGAAGTGCGGGAGATGGAACTGACACGATCAAGGGCCATGTCAACCAGATTAGAGGGGAATCCTCGGTTGAGGAAAAAGGAAGACATGTCGGAAGCACAGGTATGGAAGGTGGCATCGTCCTGTAAGGAGGCTATTCCATTCTCCCAGTTTCTCCGTCTCTGCCGTGTCTGTTCTGATGATGCCACCTCCACCATGATCCCACCACCAAACGCATCTTCCCCTCACCTCCCCTTTCAGCATTCCGAAGGGACCGCTCCCTCCGCGACACCCTGGTCCACTCCTCAATCACCTTCCCGTGCAAGCGCAGGAGATGCAATGCATGCCCTTTTACCTCCTCCCTTCCCACTGTCCAGGGCCCCAAACACGCCTTCCAGGTGAAACAGCGATTTACTTGTACTTCTTGCAATCTAGTATACTGTATTCGCTGCTCACAATGGGGTCTCCTCTACATTGGGGAGACCAAACGCAGATTGGGCGACCGCTTTGTGGAACACCTCCTTCAGTCCATATGGGTGACCCCGAGCTTCCGGTCGCCTGTCACTTTAATTCACCAATTCACTCCCACTCTGATCTCTCCGTCCTCGGCATATTACATTGTTCTAATGAAGCTCAACGTAAGCTCGAGGAACAACACCTCATCTTTCGATTAGGCACTTTGCAGCCTTCTGGACTCAACATTGAGTTCAACAATTTCAAACTGTAACCCCTGCCCCCATTTTTCATGCTGTATGGTTTTGCCATTCCCATTTGCAACATTTTATCTTTCCTGCCTCTTACAAAGGCACAGGTTATTCCTTCAATTCCTCCCCCACCCCCCTACCCCTGTCTCTGCACCTGCTTAATATCTATTACATCTCCAGCTTTTTCCAGTTCTGATGAAGGGTCCCAGACCTGAAACGTTAACTCTGTTTCTCTCTCCACGGATGCTGCCTGGCCTGCTGAGTGTTTCCAGCATTTTCTGTTGTTATTTCCCATTTCATAGCTGTTCACTTTGCAAAGTTAGAAGCTGTTGCTTACTGCATTTGGAAGACAGATTGAGCTTTATGCAGCTTGCAAATATTTGGAGCAAACACTCTATCCAATGTCACCTCATTGGAACAACCTATCTCAACATTGACAGATCACTTCTGTCATCTCAACCTCACCTGCCATCTATTCCATCAGCATCGGTGCCCTTGAAAAAATCTCACCTTGGTCCTCAGAATCCCAACACAATCAGCCCCAACACCAGCAGCACCAGGCACACCAGCAGCATCAACAATAACACCAAACTTCTTCCCAATCAGCTGGTGCTGCACTGGACACAGGGCATCAGCACGCAACCACATTGCTGCCCGGGATGCCAGAGATGACCACAGAGATGTACCATTATGTCTCACCATTCACTGCAACTCACTAAGCCACTTCCAAAGGTTCACACAAATCTTTCCAAGAACGCAAAGTGTTGAAAATAAAGGTTTCAATGTTTGACAGCACATGAACAAAAACTTCACATAAAGATTGGCTAAAAGACGCAAGTACCTACTCTTGTGTGTTGTTAGTTGGTATGATTGGACTTGGATGAGGGTGAGTGTGAGGGGTGGCTAATGAGATGGGGAAGTGATAATGTAGATAGAGAGAGGGATAGGTGGAGGTGCAAGGTAAGTTGGTGTGAGTAAGGATGTGCAGTAGGGTAGGGAAGGCAGACTGATGGGGATGTGATGAGAGGCACAGCAGGATGAGGCTGAGTGTGGCTTTGTACTAACGTTGCGTTATCTACTGAGATCATTGAAACATTTGCGCCACTGCAGCCTGGTCCTCCTAACAACATCCCTGCTTGTGTCCTCCTGTGCAATGTGCAACCAGGCTGTGTTGATCTCCTGGGGAGGTCTCTTCCCCCCATGGGAAGGGAAGAGGACTTCCCTGTGTGCTGTGACTCCCTCCATAAGCATATGGAGGGAGTCATGGGAGAGCCTGGGTGCAGCCATGCACCTCTGTGCGTTGCTCGTTAGTGTTTGCAGCACCTCATTGCTGTAGAACACTGACAGCACAACTGTCAAAATCAATTTGCGCATGGTCTCTTTAAGGAAACCGGCTGATGACACGTCACCAAGTGACATCATTAGGCCCGCTTCCTTCAATTGGCCGGGAAAGACGCTGGGTGGGCTTAACAAGCCCAATCATCATAAGATCGCTCTACAGAGCGGGCTGGAGCCAGCAGCGGGGTCACACCCCAGCCGCACCGGACCCGCCTCGGTAGGCGAAATCACAGCCTACATTTTAACGTTCCTAGATCAGTTTTACACAACTTCCTCAGATATTTATGGTGTCTTAGGTCAAAACGTATCCTAATAGTTTGCCAAAGATTTCCTGTCAAGGGTCCTATATTGATAGTTATATTTATCATTCAATATGAAAGGTTTTCTGATATTTCACTTAAAGCTATCCAATAAGATTTTTGAAAGTCTGCAGATAAAAGTTCAAAGCTTGTCTCCCCCACCCCTTTTGGACATCGCCCAGTCTCTCACGTTTGCATACCATTTTATCTTTGACAGGATTGTCTCATTTACATCATTATCTAGCAGAATTAATGTCATGGGTTGGATGTAAGCTCACTCAGTTTCATTTTATGCAGCAAAACAAGGTTTAAATATTGATTTTCTCTGGAAGAGCCTGTTGGTATTCAATAATTGGCTTGTAGATAACTACCAGCCATACTCCATCAGTTGACTAACACAAAATGCTTCTGAGGCGTGATGCTATTGTATTTCCCAGCCAAACAAAGACCCTGGAACTTGAACCATTGGTCTCTGTGCACTGTCAGCAAGAACTCTTATATCAACTGTACAGTATCCAGAACAAATACATTTCACTCATTTGGAGTGAGTCTCACTTGCCCTGAATTAAAATGAAACCTTCATTCACTAATGCTAGTGAAAGTGTTGGCAGGAGTGTAAAACATGGAAATCCACTTTGTACTAATTCTAACTTATTCACTAAGATCTGCTGAAATGGATTTTGTGATTTGTCTTCACTGTTCTGATAATCAATCTCACGCCTAAAATTTCCCCAATGTTGACAGCTCTAACGGTGCCAGAATGTCTTCTCTTATCCTTGTGATTTAAACCTTTCACTGCTAAAGCAATCATTATCATTGCAGGTTTTGATTAAAATAGAGTGGAACAAATAAAAGCAGAATGGTAGTGCACAGCGAAGGAGTTAAATTGTAATAGGCCACTCCAAGGAATGATACTGTCTGGGAGAGAGCTGCACAAACTTTGAGTGTTTGAGCCACAGAATCATAGAGGTTACAGCACAGAAGGAGGTCATTAGACCCATCACACCTGTGCCAGTTCTACCTCTTCAAGGAACCTGTCTAATTCCCCTGGACTTGCCTTGCCATGTGACACTTCACTGTGAGTTTGGACTGATACAGAGGTGGGCATAAACCAAACCTGACTTAAAAACCATCAACTCATGTGGAGCTGTGTTCACAAATCTATGGAATCCTGGCTGCTCAGTTACAGGTCTGCGTTACCGTGGGGTATGGACCTTGATACGGAATGTGCCACTTTTGTCCATTCCATTGGCTTAAACTAAGTGAAAAATTAGCCTATTTTTTCTCATTCAGATGTTAACTGGCCTACTATATCAACCTGCTGCTCAGCATCTGGAAGGGGGAGTCAGAATCATAGTGAGCATGTTTCTTGGCCACAGCACCTCATAGGAGAACTAGATTAACTAGTCAGTGATGGGTAAATCTAGTGCACTTCATTGGACCTGGACATCTAGAAGTTCAAGGTGGCTGGCACAAATTACATTGTTTTTGATTTTGGTTCCTAAGCCTATGCATAGGCTTTTAAGGCATTTAAATTTTAAATGGCCTTTGTGCCAATCGTAGCAATATAGAACACCAAGGACAAACAGGCAGCCCTTGTACCCAGCTTGTTATGGCACAAATGGCAGGAAATACATCAAATGACGTATTTATCCTATTT